>NC_141764.1:33084128-33401294 GCF_982258835.1 Parasteatoda tepidariorum | reverse complement strand
TGTTGGTTTTATAAAACGTTTTTAAAACATATGCTCAATGCATGACTTACGTTTATTTTGGAAAACAAGTAATTTTCAATAAAATTCAAGTTTACTTCATCTTATCTAATGCCCACTCTTAAAATGTTTAAAAAAATTTTAAACAAACAATTTTAGTTTTGAAAAAAAAATACTGACAGCATCATATTAAATAGTTTGTTCAATTCTACACGGAAGAAAAGAGAAAAATTACTGTAAAATTCTGGTAAAATTACTGTAAAAGATTCTGGTAAAACTACTGTAAAAGATTCGGGTAAAATTACCGTACTTTATTGTAAAGATATTAAAAAAAACATACTTTTGGAAATAAAACTAAAAAATACGGTTTTAAACTATTCATATGGTAATGGGTGATGGTTTACCTGAAATTCTGGTTTTCAAAGTTATAATTCTCATTAACATACAGTAAGTAAAAATTACGAAACTAAAAGGCAAATTTAACCGAAAAAATGCATCTTTCGTCATGTGCTAAAATATCAGGAAAGAATTACCAAATTTTACCACGTTTACCAAATTTTACCACACTTACCAAATTTTAACAATTTTTGCTATAAAACAATATTTTGTTATTAATTTTACCAAAGTCATTATCAAAGTGCTGCGGTAAAAACTACCGTGTTTTCATTGTGCCAGAAATAGGGTAAATTTTACTTCTGATGGTTAATGGCATTTTCTCAGTGTGAATAAGACTAACAAAAAAAAATACTCATGAATTGTCTTTTAGTTAAATAAATCTTTCACGCCAGTGTGAAGAACTTAAATGCTGAATTTTAAAGAAATGTAATTTAAGAAGAAAATAATGCTCGAACAAGCAGTCTATCTTAAAATAATTGTTATTTTATCCTTCGGCATTGTAAGAAAGAAAGTTTTCTTTTTTTGCAATATACACTTAGTTTTTAAGCAGAAAATAATTGCCTGGTCAAATAAATTTTCAAATGAAAGAAAACTTTTTATTGATATTAAATGAAGGAAATATAGTTGCAAAAAAGGAAGAATGAAAAGAAAATTAATAAGTAGAAATTAATTTATCGGTTCATTATTCGTTTTTTTTCCTCTTCATCTTTTACTGCCTATTTTCTTTTTATACTATTACTTATTATTATTTGTACTTTTTATGAAATATTTTTTTTTACTTTGTTAAATTATCTATTAAATTGAAAATTCTTGCCTGTTGAAATACACTTTTAATGAAAACGTTTTATTTATAACAAGTGTAAAAATATTGTCACAAACGATAATGAATAGAAAAAAAAATTCCTAAACTGATTCATCGTATTATAATTATTTTATTACTATTACCATTGCTAGTAATATTAATAGTAAATGTTTAATAATGAAAATAATTGTTTAGTTTTTTTTAATTCTCGTGCTGTTAATTTTAAAACCCTTTTTTTAATTACTTTTCTGATTATGCAAAATTTTAGATTTCATAAAGGCTATAGATTCATTCTGAATTTAAGGTAAATTTACACTAATCCAAAAACTATTTTATTAAAATTTCAAATTCTCAATTATGGCTTTTCAAAAATAAATCCAAAGAATTCTGCATCATAACAATGCTTAGCTAATTTCAGAACTTTAAGAGCCATTCATTCTAAGTTCAAAACTTTAGGTAGTTCTTAAAACATTTCTTACTATATTAAGATTTTACGAAAAGTCTGCAAAAGTTTGAATAGCATTCCAAAGTTAAAACTCAAAATGAGGCTTTTTAAAAGACAATGAATTTCATTACTCAGAGAGATTAAAAGTAATTGATGGTTCTATTGTGTTCGACAACCAAGAACTCTTAAAGAAGTATTGTTCATTTTAATATCTACTCCCAAGAGGAAAGTTTTAATGATCTTTTAACCAGTAAGTCTTTTTAAAAGAAATTCAGAAGATACATTCATGAAACATTCATTATTGTTGAAGCAAAATAGTAATTAAAATTTAGAGTACCAACATTGCTGTTTAAAACTAACAATTACGGGAAACAATTTTCAGAAAATGATTAGAAATCGTTTAATCTATTATATTCAGTCCATTAAATTGTTGTACTCATTTGCATAAGAGGACCTTTAGGCTTTATATCATAGCGTAAAAACTGAAACAAATTGCATGTATTTCTTATAGCATAATTATGTAGTACAGAAGATACAGAATAGTTACAGAATGTGAAGCATTTGCAGTTTATCGATCAATTAGAATTGCCAAAGTAGAATATCAATAATTTAATTTAAAATGTAACTTAGTGCAATTGGATACTCACACACAGATACCAACACATGTGACCTATGGCGTCAGCGCTATCTGATAGTTTTTATTTTATATTTTACAAGCGTCGTTGAACAGCCGACCTAATTTTTTCGTTTAACCACTGCTAATGTTCAACTCCGCAGCCTTGCAATTTTGAATCCAATCTCTCTCTGAACTCTTGGATTAAGAATTGGGTGAAATTTGCCTTCGTGGAGGACTTTTCGATGGAACTAACCAGCATTTGCGTTGCGTGGAGAGGAAAACCACGAAAACCTCTCATGATTAGCCTGACGACAAGGGGACTCTAACCCATGATCCGTCTACCACTGAGGATATTTCACGTCAGCACTGTGGTGGGTGCAAGCCGGATGCGGAATTCATATCGGCTGGGATTCGAACCCGGTTCGCCTCATTGAAAGGCGAATGCTCTATCCCCTGAGCCATCACTGATCACCTGACAGCAAAGTGGCGTGTTAAAGTTGATCTAAGTTTCTTTACAGAATTTAGAATGTTAATTAACGTGAAATTAATTAAATACAGCCCAACATCACGTATCGAACTTGTTGAATTATATTTTTTCTTTGTCTACGTCTTTTACTTAATGTAGATTTATTATTTGTTTATGCATTTTATTGTAACCGTGATTTTTTTTTATTTCGCATGCCCGGCAACTTCGATGTATAAATTATGTTCTGCACGGCTTCGTGCCTGTCTTTGTGTTAAGTGAGAAATATATAGTGAAAGAATACTGAATGTACTCAGAACTTATTACGTATATTTAAGAAAACTGAATCCTGATGAACTCTAAATAGAATGGAAGGCACGGTTGCCAACGTAAACAAATATCATGTTTGAACAACCAATCAGGATCAAGATACCCACACTCCGTCACTTGCAGGTATCCCATTGGAAAACAAAAAAGATAATTTTAAAAAAAACATATTAATTTGTTGAGCCGCATCTTTAAGTTCATCCATAAAAAAATGCATCGTTAAAAACCAAACGCCAATCCTGTTCTGCTCTAAAATAACATTAAAGTATCACGCGTTTCCTTTATTCTCTGCCAAACCCCGCTAAATCTTATTCGTAAAAGTATAAATCGTATTCTTAAAAATCCTGACACGCGTGTTTAAGAAAATGGACGCAACTAAAAATGCACCTTTTCAGTGTCCAATCCGAATTTAGGATCCAAACGAAGAATTTCGTATACTGCGAAAAATGTTAGTGCATCTCAACACTAAAAGTTTGGGTAACCGAATCAACTGAACAATTACCAATTCAATTATTTAAATACTGTGTATTTTAGTTTTATTAACCGAAATTATGCCTTTTTTTGCCAGAAATGCTATTAAAGGGTAAACTAACCAGTGAAGGAACATTTAAGCTTCGCTTGCCTTTTAAAAAATCATATTAATTTCAAAATTCGTAATTTTAGTTAAATGACAGTGTCAACATATTTGTTACTAATTGCAAATTATGTAAAAAAAATTGTAGAGAACTTACATAATATTATTTTTAAGTTTTGGAGCTTCAAATAACAAGTAGTAAGAAGACCCAGTGAGGGAACAGCTTTTACCAGTGAATGAACACCCAGTAAAGGAACACTTAATTTTGGTTATTTTTTAATGCTCTTTATGAGTTTATGAGCCATACAAATATTTAAGAACAAGCCTATTCTTGAAATTATAACATATAAATACTTGGAAAATGTTAACTTTTTTTTTGCAATCGTGAATTGAAAATTAAAGTATCAACATATTAATACATATTGTTCATTTATAGGGAAATCTATGCCCAGTAAAGGAACATGCCTGTTCCCTCACTGGTTAGAAGTTGTTTTTCGTATTTTTAACATACTTTTGATGCGGAACATCACTAAAGGTACAATAAAATTAAAGTTTATCTTTTATTTTCATTAACTTAGAAAAAAAAACCAGTAAAGGAACATTTGTTCCTTCACTGGTTTTTCATCGTTTGGTGATCCCGTGAATAAACACCCCCTTATCTCAGTACTTTATTATGCTACGATGCTTAAAAAGAAATAAAACGTAACTTCAATAACTATATTTTGAATTCTCTTTTTCACAGTGAGAAAAATAAAAATATTACATGCAATTAATTCCACTTCAAACTTATAAATACAAACACTCACCTTATAATTTTTTCAAAGAAACAAGGTGTTGCAGAGATAAAAACAAATTCAAAAATTTTTTCAGGAAAGTCTATTTGACCAGGTGATCCAAAACATTGCTAGATGACTTCTTAATATTTGGCAGTAAGCTATTGTTACTAATCAATCTAAAGAAAAACTTTCAAATTCTTATTTTTAATCAATATATATGAAATGTTCCTTCACTGGGTAGTTTCCTTCACTGGTTGGTTTACCCTACTAGATTTTTATTTTCCGTGTGTATTCCTTATCTCCTTACAGTAACCGTTTTATTCTCCGTGTGTATTCCTTACAGTAACCTTCTTTTATCAAAAACGTATTAAAGCATAAATACATTAGCCAAAATGATTTCCAGTATGACAGTTAACTTTGTGTTAGTTTTGAAAATTAATAGCCATCAAAAATATTTTACGACTTATTCATTTGTTAAATATCTGAAACAGTTTCATAGATTGGTTTTAGGTATTTGATTCCTCGGAGAATCAAATCCTTTTGGAACTGTGGTTACCAACTGGCGGCCTGCGAACCGCATCCGGCCCACTAAGCCTTTTTTTGTGGCCCACGAACTAAAATATATTAGTTGTTATGTTTTGAGGACAATTTTCGTAAAAAATGTATGTGGGTTTAAAATACTTTCCTTCGTTAAAAAAATCTAATTTCTTCGTTTCCGTGAAATTTAACATACCAACGGTACAAAAAAATTATTTCTCAGGTTTTGCATCCAAGAAAATATTGATTCAATAAAATATTTACTATTAATTGTAATTCAATACTTTTGTTTTGTACAACTTGATAAAAATCTGACTGTAATATTTAATGTTTCTTCAAACATGAGAGAGTCCTATAGAAAATTTTGATAAAGTTGCGGCCCTCCATTTGACTGGTGTTTTCAATTGTGGCCCCCCGGCCTCATGTAAGTTGGAAACCCATGTTTCAGAATATTCGACAGGAGAATCTTCAATATCATGAAACTTCGCAGAAATTAGAAATCTTAAACATAAAATACGCAATTTTTTAAATCTAAAACTCAGAATATGGCTCAATAATACGTAGACGCTATAACGAAATATCGCTAAATATGGAACTCATGAGTTACTGGAATCTGTTCTACCACTTTTATTTTTAATTGTAATTATTTTTCTTCTTTTTAATCAGCAAAACTCTTTATGAAAATCGGAATGTTTTAAGGACAGAGCGTTATCTACCCAAAATATTGTAACAAAGATTAAAGTAAATAAATAATCTAATTTTTTTCTTGAAAACTTTCATACCCTGATCACTTTGTTACCTTGACTGCGATAAAAAATGACTTTTTTTAGGCATTGCAATGCCTCAAATAAAAAAGAAAGAAATTCCAAAATGATCTCAATGGTCTTCTAAGAGTCATCTAACAGATATAGTTTTATCTCTGCTGACCAGAAGTACTCTGCTCGTAACAAAGTTTGACCAGAAGAAGAAAAAACAATAATAACGCTTCTTCTTATAAATATCGCTATTATTTTGTATCTTTAGGGACTACCAAGTGAAAGCTAAAGGAAATAAATAAGAGATTTCATGTCTATGTTAACAAGAAACGAATTTTTTTTGACGAGATCGCACACCCAAAAATAAGCTCCTCAATTTCACCGAAGTACTTTGGTTACAATTTTGGTAAAATTAAAAATAAAATGATTTTCTAATATGTGATTCACTTACTTCATCATAATACTTTAGAGTATGAAATAAAAACCGATTATTCGGTAAAAAGTAATTTTCAGTTTTGTATATCTTACTAAATGTATGCTATAAAAATGCTAATTTTGAAAAGCGGAATATTCGTTACCATATGAGCCAAACAAATGGTTCAAAAACCATAAATTTTTGTGTTTAATACCAGAATTATGTTGTTATTTTTTTGTAACAGAAACGTCATTACCATGCCGAACGGTAATTTTACCAGAATTCTTTCCTCCACGCTATATAAACCAAAAATGAATTACTAATAATTTTATTTTAAAGATATTAGGAATAAAGATTTTGGTTTTTAGATACATTTCTATAATCTAATATTTTGTTATACATAGAAGAAAAAACGAATAGATCAAACATATTAACTATTTTTAAAAAATGAAATAATCTTAAGTAATGAAATTTTTTATTTAACCTAACTCTTAGAGGTAGGATTAAGATAAAACTCTCAGCCAATTCTTAGCGCACTTTTCGATGATCTACTGATCCAAAATTTTCCACAAGTCTTATTTTTCAATAACGATTATTTCAAAATTTTATATAATTGAAAATTATAAGTTTTTCCAATATGCAAAAAATTCAAAGCTTATTAAACTAAAGGTATCCTACATTTTTTTTTTCAATTTGAAGTAAATAAAGTAAGTCAAAAAACTAAAGGTTTTTAATTGAAGCTTTTTTTTAGAGGGAGTAGCAATACCTTCGACTTGTTAAATGGTTAATATTTCTAAAATAAAGCGAGAAATAACTTTATTTGAAATATTTCTAGACTGGTGAAAGTATATTATTTTATGTCATAATATCAATGACATAATTACTATATTAGTTATTGTGCCAAAACTTTAAAAGGAATAAACTATTGACATATTCCGTATGTTAATAAAAATTATTTACGTAACTCTACATTATTTTTTTAAAAAAAGCAGTATTATAGTTATAATTTAGAAGTTTTCTCTTCGTATTTTATGAAATATTTAATACTGATATACGTGATGGAATTCAAGAAAACAAATCATATATAAGTAATAATAATAAATTTAAACAAAGATGCGAATGTTTTTTTATTTTATTTACTATCACTATATTTACTAGAAATGCTTAATTTTTAACATTTTTCGTTAATAGAAATAACAAACTAGAAATTCTGAGCTCCCTAAACTGTAAAAAATCCCGGATCAAATTATGGTAAAAAGTACCGGTGCTCAGGTTGCCGGTACTTTTACCATAAAATTCATTTCAACCGGAACATGTCATGGAACAAAAATCTGATATAGAGAAGTTTTTACAGTAACAATAACTTAAAATCACTGAATCACTCTAATTAAATAAATATTGCTGTTGTAAAAATTACGATATAATATTTTACGGTAAAAATGGATCTTGGAGATGATTCACCAAAAATGCAGTATTTGAACCGGAACTTTTTACAGTTTTTACTGTGTTTATAAAGCAAAACACACATAACAAATATTACTAACAACTCGTATTATAAAGCACTAGCAAGTACCATTTTAGTAGCGTTTATAAAGTACATAACGTTTTTTGTTTACATTTTCCTTTTATGACTGCACTTTAATATTTTTACTTTACAGTTTTTATTGTATGTCATTGTTATTGATATTGTTATTTTATTCATATATGTAACTATTGTTAATTATAGTTGTTTTAATCATTAACTGTAAGATAGCTTATAACGGAAAAACAGCACTTGTTTGTTGAGGGAAAGCTTATTTTGTTAGCAAAAATTTTACGAAATAAATTCTTTTTAATTTTAAAATAAAGTTCCAGAAGTATAAGGTTCAGTTAAATCTTTTGGCAGAAAATTAAAAATAGTTCCTTCAGTTGAAAATCTTCCCTTTTTCTAAAACCTTAAATTAGCTGCTTTTTCTAAATTTCAGTACTCCTTTGGGTATCATCCAATCGTTTTTAATAGCATTTTCTCGAACGCTATTCCTGTCGCAGGCACCAATTTACTTTATCTCTTTAGTTTATGCGATAATCAAAAAGAAAGGTGGATATGGAATTTTTAAAAATCTTAACGTTAAATTTTAATTTTATTTTGAAA
Organism: Parasteatoda tepidariorum; assembly: GCF_982258835.1. Classification (NCBI taxonomy): domain Eukaryota; kingdom Metazoa; phylum Arthropoda; class Arachnida; order Araneae; family Theridiidae; genus Parasteatoda; species Parasteatoda tepidariorum. The sequence continues at coordinate 33,393,060 of NC_141764.1, read as the reverse complement.
ATCTTTAGTTGCATGAAAAAAAAATTAAATTCTAAACGTTTTTATTGTTGTAATGCTTATAAGTATTAAATTTTGAACTAATTTATTTTTTAAAATTTCCCTATTTATGAATTCTGAAACAAATAATGATTAATTTGCACTTTTCGTTGTTACAATAGATGCAATAATTAATTAATAATATTTAAAAATAATAAGTTTTTGCGACTCATAAATAATTAGTTTCTGCAATTAAGGAAAATTGCTAATGTAATATAAGTGGTGTTTAAAGACGAGTAAGTTTTAACATTTTAGTTAAAATAAGCATAAAATAAACTAATAAATCTGTGATCCTTTTTTTAAACCGATTCTTCTAGTTCTTTTCTTTAATTTACACATTACAAATCTTTGTACATTTATTACCTTTAAAGGCATTTAATAATTGTCTTTCTTTTGTTAAATCTCAAATATCCCATAAGATATTTCTTGTGAAATACCCGTATTTCAGGAGTCAACTTTTAATTCCCTTAAAAAAGAATAAGATGCAAGTTCAAGAATTTTTTGTTAGCTTACGTCTTGAAATGAAAGCTTGCATCTTGGAAAATCATTTATCAGTGAAGCTCAATTTTTTTTTCTTCGAACTTTCTGAAGAATTTACGCTGAAAATAAATTGTAGGAGATTTCTTAGCCCTGAAGTTATCCCAAAGAGTGCAAAAAGAAAATCAAATAGGATATTTTATCAACTAGTTCCTGCACATACAAAATTTTTAATGCTTTTTTTACATTAAATATGTATTTTTCAACAAAAAAAACTGCAACTATGCTTATTTGTTTAAACAAAAATAATCCATCTTTAAAATTGTAAAACTGTAAAGTTAATGAAAGTAATAATAGGTGTCCCGTAATTATTGAAGGAATTAATAATAGGTGTCCCAGAATAATAATAGGTGTCCCATATTATTAAGATTTAAAGGGAGGTAGGGGACATCACTAGGATTCAGAAATACAGATCAACCCAAGGATGGAAACGTCATAAGAAAGTAGTATGATAGGTACAAGAAACGAAGAGAGACAAGACTGAGATCATCTGAAACATTTATTGGTGAAAGATATTACATGTGCTGGGGTAGATGATATTTGAAAATGTCATAAAAGATGTTCAAAGTTACCACCAGCGCCAGCGATGCATGCGTTTCACCGTCGGGTAGTGGAACAACGAACTCGATCAAATACACCTGGATTTTATTGGATATCCGAAGTAGCATAAGCGATTCATGCTAGCAAATCTATTCTGATTCCACAGGTGTTGTGTACACACCACTTTTCGGTGTACAACAAAGAAAGAAATACATCCTATTAAAACCAGGAGAGCGTGGTGGCCAGGGAACCGGTTCACCATACCCACCACACACATCTTGTGAACAACGCCACCTAGGGGCGAACAAAGACGTTTCCGACCATGAGTTGCTAAGCAAATCTAAATTCTTGTGATTGCCCTTACCTCCCCTGAAAGTTAGATCCAGTAATTCTGAGACACCGTGTATGTTTATTTAATAATTTAATACTGCGAAAACCTCACACAGTCAGCCCCATGGCAGAGAAATATAACCCACGTTCCATTCAACTCTGAAGGTAGAGTAGCTTTGAAGATATTTAACTGGAAAGTTTTGATTATTGTCTTGAAGATGAGCTTGAAATCTTGTAAATCATTAATTTAAATAATTTGAAATCAGAAACTGTTTTAATAAACATAATTGCAGAAATACCTTTTTCTTAGAATCTTAAGTAATTTTAAAATATGATAATTTTTTAACATCTTGACTTCTTAAAAAAATTTTTTGACTCTATTTATTTAAGAAATTCTTTTTGAAAGCAGGACTTTATTTAATTCGATTTTTGGTTGGTTCTCGCAACATATAATATTAATATATAACTACACTTAAAAATATTTTGAATGTGATAAAAAATAAAACGAAATTTTCCTGTAAGGTTTTTCCTATTTATCTTTAAGATAACGGTATTTAGCTGGGATATTTATTTATCACTTTATACAGTTCTTTTTTTTTACGTTATTGATCAACTGTAATACTATTTTCATTTTGATGAGCATTTCAGGGTTTCTTGATAAGTGCTGGAGAATTTTTTAATTTCTGAGTAATTATTCGATCAATTTGATTAGAAAATAAAACACTTTACTCGCATATGTTAACAGAATCAAGTAGAAAGTTTCAGGGTTTCTTGATAAGTGCTAAGGAATTTTTTAGTTTCTGAGTAATTTTTCGATCAATTTGATTGGTAAATAAAACACTTTACTCGCTTATGTTAACAGAATCAAGTAGAAAATACCAAAATGTTACACTCTTCAAGGTAAAACACAAATTTTAGAAAGAAAAAAGTATATTTATTTTGGTTTGTACAGAAAAGTATATGCTTGTTGTGCTATATATATATATTTAACACTACTAAAATATAATAATAACTATAGCGTTGCCAATAGATAAAGAAATCGACGAGGTTTTAGTTCCACATAAGAGAAATATATATTTTAATCAAAGCCTTTAATATTTCTCTGCTGGAATAATTTACTTTCATATCGGTCCGTATTTGAAAATGTTTTAATGGCAAATACCACAAAATCTATCATTAGTCCACAATCAAACATTAAACATTTCGTTTTAAAAATAGAAAGAAAGGAACTTTGTTAACCGGTAATTAAAGCAATTATTTAAATTTGCTAACTGCAAAAATATTTGTAGAATATTTAATAAACTACAAACAGTTAGAAGCGAATATGTTTACATTTTCTCAAGGTAATTATCTTCTAAATATTTCTCGTTTTTCTTCATAATTTATTCTTTTGTAAAAAAATATCTGTTTTAATTTTATTCTTCACAAAAACCTCAGGACCTGCCACCACCAGGTGTGTCATATTTATGAAAAGAAAGAAACATATATTTGCGAAATTAATTCAATTGTAAGTAAATTTCGTGAAGTTTTTTTGATGTTCTCCTTAATTGCTTTCTATTATTATGAGGCATTTGAACAAAATAATAATAGTGATAAGTAAATGAATAAATAAAACATGTTATAATCTATTATGTTATAGTTGTTTAAGTATTTTCTCTATTTTGTCTATTCCGTAAGATATTGTTAGCAAGAATCAAAACGAACTAATAAAATAGCAGAAAAATAAAACAGAAAAAAACTAAATATTAACAGAAAATATATTAGAAATGGATGACCCTTTGCGGATACCTTTATGTCAACGTCCGTGAACAGCGTCGTCTTCAACTTGAAACTAAAAACATTTTTCCGTTTTTCGTGTGTCCATTCACAAAATAAGGAATCACGATCATCCACTAATTCAAAATTATTTCATCCTCAATTAAATGAAATAATAAAAAAAAATAATAAGTAATTATTAAAATTTATTTTTGCACTTATTTGATTGATATTAAATAATATATCAACGGTATAACGGGAAGGATTTACAGATAGCAATATGCGTATTTAGTATTTAAATAATTAATTAAAGGGAATCAAAAACATTTCATTTGGATTCATAATAAAGGGGGAAAAACCTATTAGCATGTAATGAATTATTTTCCTTTACAGAATTACTTGAAATAACTATTTACTAAATAAATGACTTTTTAAAAAGTTTTTAACAAGATATGAAAAATAATTTAATGTAAAGTTAGGATAAAAAAAATATCTAATTTTTTATGCCTTGATCACTTTATCCTTAGGCTACAACGTTATTGATATGGCATCCGCTACTATATCTTTAAGAATATTTTAATAAAATAATTTAATTGTAATATTCTTGAATAAAACTATTTAATGAAATTTTTATTATAAAAGCAAGACAACAAATTGAAACAATAATAAATTGCAATTTTAAATATTCCACTAAATACAATGTTTTTTTTTTTAAAAAAAATACTTCTCTTATTGCTGTTAAATTTACGGAACGTTTTCTTTTATAGTAAGAATTAAGTGTTTGATAAGTGCAATTAATAATTTAGAATTTTTCTTACAAATAATTAATTTTTTACAGTTACTAACTACCTTTGCACTCACAAACCAAAACTAATTATGCAGCAATTGCTTCAGAAAAACAATTTACTTATAGTGATTAATAATTACGTAAAATTTTAAAAACCAGCGTGATTTCTAATAACAGTCTTAATTTTGTTGTAAGAGAGTTGAGTGATGTTTTTAATAAAGAATGTAGGAGAATGTTTCAGCTATTTTTTGACTGAAAATATTTGTAAATAATTAATTTTCCTTTTTTTGTCTTATAAAAATTCAATTATTTTTGATTTATTATTCTAAAATGTTTCGTGTTTTATTTAATTAATGTTTTTGTAGAGACATTAATTAATAAAAAATTACAACTCTCAATAATGCAAAAAAAAAAATGAAATTCAATTTTCTTCAATTCTTCCAAGTTCACATCTGTCAGAAGTACAGATCTGTCAGAAAAATAATTTAATGAAGTACATTTAGTCTTTCGATTATTAATTGAATTGTTAACAAGAAGTCATTACACAATTATCTTTGCTCAAACATTATCCACAACAGTAAATGATGAATTATTAATTATGAATTCGCTAACAGTACTAAATATGATAGCATTTATTCATTTGTAAATAATTATAGTTTTTTCGAACTATTATTTTTGAGCGATAGTTAACTATTTGTCTTATCTCTATTGATTTGAAAACATTTTACTAATAAAACATTCTAAAAATAAAACATTTTAATAATAAAACATTTTAATAACAATGCATACTTATAATAAAGCATTTTAATAATAAAACATTTTAACAACAATGCATACTTATAATAAAGCATTTTAATAATAAAATAAGTCAATACTAATTTAAACATTATGATTTACATGGAAACATTTTAATAATAATTAGTTATGCATTTTGTCTGATAGTAAACAGGGACAGATAAAAAACTTTTTTTACAAATACACTTATCCGTCTCAATCTTTTTCAATACAAAATTTAGAATAATAGTTGTATCTTTTATGTAGAAGTATTTTATGCCTTGCTTATAAAACAAAGAACAATAAGCGATTCAATATACATTGTAAATATTCAAAACATATTTTTACGTTAGGGATACTAAATTCGGATTTACAAATATTTGTATAGATTTTTCTTGTGAATAGTATATTCCCCAACGAAACATTTCGTACCTATAAGGTAAACACCACGATCTTTTCAAAATGGAACTTTTATTATCATTCTGTATATTTAAAAATTCATTTGTTCATTTTCTTTAACTGTAGAATCACATAAAATAATTAAATATGAACGTTATTTCAAGTTTCGCAGTTTATTTAGAAGGGCAAATACAAATATATATTTGAATTTACTATAAAGAAAATCAACAGCCTATCTTTTGCGGCTATTTGTTCTTTACTGAAAGAGAGAAGCAATATATTTGTTTCTGCCATGTCTTAAAATGTTAGAAATTTCTTGGAAAAATGATAAAATGAAAATTTATTTAGTTTTTATTTCACCATATTCAAACAAAACTGTCAAATAACCATAAATAAGATGTTATTCAAAATGTTAACTGTGAACAAAAGCCGTTTATTGACTGCATTCACATATGGTTAAAGAACCAGAATTTTATCGCACCAACTAGGCCCATCTTATCAAGTCACTTAGTTCGTTGCAGATGGGTACATATCATAGCCAAGAGAACTAATTTATTAATCTCTTGAAAACTAGAATGAGGGTCCAAGTCCCAGTGTTGACAGCACAGCATTTCCTCCATTTTCCTCAACACATGAAGAGTTTCCAATGTCCTGCACTTCCCCAATTTGTGGCTCTGGACTATTAGAATACAATACTTTGACTCACGCACAGATGTCATTACGTAAACTGCTTAATACAAAAAATCTACCATTTGCAATCTCTCACGGTAGATGAACACCACCGGATAAACTACCCTTATGAAAAAATCGAGGTATAAATGAGGTATAAACGAGGTATATTTTAAAGGTAGAAAGGAGGTTGTTATTTAAATACGTCTTTGAGGTAAAAAAGGGTGCAAATGAATACCTCAAAACCAACCTCAAATATACTTTAAATATACCTCCAGAGGTATATATGTTTCAACTTGAGATGTTTAATTTTACATCTGGGGAGAGGTAGATATTTACTACTTTAAAGTGTTTCATTTTCAATCTTAGGTTATTACTTATCAGCCTGAAGTATATTTTTTTACACTTGTGGAAGTATTTATTCAACAATCTAAGGTGCGTCATTTTACACTTCAGGTTATTATAAATCAACCTCAGGTGTATTTTGTTCGACTTCAGGTAATTATTTTTCAACCTCAGGTATATAATTCTATGCTTGTAGAGGTATATATTTATCAACCTGTGGTGTGTCATTTTGCACTTCTGGTTGTTATAAATCAGCCTCAAATGTATTTTGTTCTACCTCAGGTAATTATTTTTCAACCTCAGGTATATAATTTTATGCTTGTAGAGGTATATATTTTTCAACCTAAGGTGGACCATTTTACACTTCTGGTTGTTATAAATCAACCTAAAGTGTATTTTTAACACTTGGAAAGGCTATTTTTTATTACCGCCATGTGTTCCATGTTCTACCTTAAGTTATTATTTCGTAACCTCAAGTATATATTTTTCTATTTTTAGAAGTATTGATTTATCAACCAAAGATGCGACATTTTACACTTCAGGCTTATGTAGCTCAACTTAAATCAGTTTTTTTAGCACTTACGAAGGTGAGGTGTTATACGGACCACCTAGTTTATTAATTTTTAGACTCACTATATGAAAAATATAATATATATAAAGATATTATTTATATTATATGAAGAATAATGTATATCATTATATTTTTTTCACTAGTAGAGATAATTTATCAACCTGAAATTTTTAATATTAGACCTTCGGCAGTAATTGCTTCTTTTGTTTAGCTATAAAAGAAAGTTTCAAATGCATAATTCTTCTATAATTTTAATAGATTGATTTAAATCATCTTAAAATAACACTTATCCAAATTCTACAGTCAGTAAAAATCATTTATGGGAACTCATACTCGTATTTTTAGAAGATAGTTGTCTAAGATGCTTGAATTTTTAAAGCTATAAAACTACAAATTTAAATAATTAGTCAGCTGAAATTCAAAGTACAACTTTTATTTAAAACTAAAATGTCATTTTTTTGCAAACCAACAAAATTATTTTAATTACTATTTCTGTCTACATGTTGAAACTTGTAATTATTGGAACCTAAAAGAAAAAAAAAGAATTAGTAAGAAAGTCATATTTACAATAATAGTGGCAGATTTTAAAATATTAGAAATTGCTTTTTTTATGATTTAAATTAACTGGATAAAATTAATTTTCTTTTTCAGATAAATAGTATTACTCTTCTGCCATTTCTATTCAATCCTCTTAGCTAAAAAGCATGATATGTATCACAGCCACATACACTGATTAAATACACTGAAGACAGTATTACCATTAACAACATTTACAGAAATTCAAATATACGGGGTGTTTATAAAGTCCCGGACCCATTTTGATGTTTAATAACTCATAAAATAATAAATATAGATTAAAATTAATAACATAAATATTTAGACAGACTCAAAAAGTTTCATGACCCTTGTCAATGAATTCCCACGTGTGCCCCCTTCGTCGCACGGAGAATATCAAGTCGATAGTCAATTTCACGCCAGGTAGCGGCAAGCATGTCGGCATCCACAGAGGGTATTGCGGTTGTAATTCTGGCTTTTAGGTCATCAATGTTCGACACGATCCTCCTGTAAACATTTTTCTTTATAAATCCCCAAAGAAAAAAGTCCAGTGGCGTTATATCAAGTGATCTGGGTGGCCAAGGGATTGGACCTCCTCGCCCAATCCATCTTCCTGGAAAATGGTCATTCAAAGAACTACGAACGATGATAGCCCAATGAGGTGGTGCACCATCTTGTTGCAAAAAGACATGTGGCTGAAGCTGTTCCAGTTGAGGAAATACGAAATTTTCCAACATGTCTAAGTATACGGCTGATGAGACCGTCTTTTCGGTAAAAAAGAAAGCTACCTGGCGTGAAATTGACTATCGACTTGATATTCTCCGTGCGACGAAGGGGGCAAACGTGGAAGTTCATTGACAAGGGTCATAAAACTTTTTGAGTCTATCTAACCATTTATGTTATTAATTTTAATCTATCTTTATTATTTAATGAGTTATTAAACATTAAAATGGGTCCGGGACTTTATAAACACCCTGTATCATTCCAATCTTATTATGCAATTTTAACACTTTTTATTTTTCTATACATCTGTAACATTATGGTACTTGTAAGTTTAATAATTAGATTTTCTTTTTTTAAAAGTCTTTAAACTCAATAAACCTAGTCTATATTTTTAAACTTTTAGTCAGACTTCATGAAACTAATAGCTTTTTTTTAAATTTCTGACGTTGATTCTGAAAAGGACTTACGTTATTGTCAATCACATCAGAGTTTCTTAAAAAAATAGTTATTTAATATTTTTTAATCTATGTAATCAAGAATCAACAATCGTTTAACAAATTAAAATTTTAAAGTTATGTACGAATTTTTATTCTCTTTTTACACTCCATCGAATAGAACAAATTACAAGCTGATAAGGAGCATTTATTTTAAAGTTATGAGTAATTTTATGTGAGGAAAATGTCTAAGAGAGAATGATTTGAAATAATACTTTTAAAATAAGTTGAGTATAATATCTCCTATATAACTTATAATTCCAAGAAGAATAAAACTAATAGTTAGTTGTTACAAACACTTGTTTAAATATAAATACCCATCCCATAGGATGAAATTCAAAACAATGCATATTACTTTCAACCATAAATGTTTTTATTTGCAATTGATTTTATTCAATTCAGGATCAAAATTGCATACTATACTGACTTATTTCTAAAAAATTTAAAATTTCCGAAATTCGCACATTTTTGAAGTAGTGAACCATAAACAGCTGCATGAAAATGCTCATAACCTTGAAACAAATTGTCATATAAACTTGAAATCGGATTTAATTTAATTCTGCTCAATATTCTAATAAGTAATAACAATCTGCTTAGTAAATAATTAACGTGGGTAAAATGCGAGAAATAACATGTCGTGAAAATAGCAGTTTTGTGATCAAACATGAAGAAGTTAGCTAGTACAGTTACTAGTTTTCAATTATCAAATATCTAGCAAACTATTGTTATCAACAATTACATAAATTCTGTAGTTTATTAGGAGAGATTACTTTTTCTTTTAGGTATAAATTCAGAAAACTATTTCCTAGGGGAAGGCTGAGCAGCTTGCTAGTCTCTTCTTCTGCGCCGCTGCGCATGTGCTATTTACAACCTAGGTCATCTCAGCAATATCAGGGAACTGTGGATAAGCTCTGTAAATATATAAACTTTATATATATATATATATATATATATATGTATATATATATATATATATATATATATATATATATATATATATATATATATATATATATATATATATATATATATATATATATATATATATATATATATATATATATTAACAATATAAACTTTGCAACAAATATCCAAACTATAAGCATACAGCTATAGTAGAATTTCAAAGCAAAATTGCTATTTTAAAAATCTTTCAATTTTCAATGACTTTTTTATAAGAGAAATTATGAACATTTTTCTCAATTAATCAGCGTGCATACTGCTACGTTTAAACATATACATTTAAGCACAATAAAGAGAATAGTTCTATTTGAATAAATTACAAACAATAAAATATACTGTGCATAACCTGCTGTAACGATTCACCAGTAACGTTACCCTACACAGCGACGAAAATATTTCGGTTTTTCTCTCTCTTATTGCTAAGCCTACAACGATAGCCTCTAAGAATATCCTCCAACTTAAATTATTTAAGATCCGGACGTGTGGTTAAAACAAAGATAATGATATTTAAGATTGAAAATTGAAACACATTTGATTAAAAGTGATAAAACTAAATTAAAAAATGTCAAGCACACTTACCGAATTTCAAATAGACTTTCAATTGTCAACACACACGCCATTTACCGGTTCGCATGGAACTCTGGGAAGTGAGCTAGTTAATATGAAGTGTACTTTAAACAACCTTAAAACAAGCTTAGGTATAAAAAAAATGACTTCATACACCTCAATAAATACCTCACTCTTTTTAGTTGAAATAAAGTATATTTTTTTATACCTCATAAATACCTCACTATCGTTAGTAGAAAAAGGGTATATTTTTTTATGCCTCGCAAATACCTCACTCTCGCTAGTTGAAATAAGGTTGATTTTTTTATACTTCATAAATACCTCTTTTGTTACAAGTGTAAAAAAAACAACCTCGTATACCTTAAAAATGACCTTATCAGTCTGGATGATTTGAAGTGAATTTAAAACAACCTCAAAATAAGCTGAGGTATAAATAAAATGACTTCATATACCTCAATAAATACCTCACTCTCGTTAGTTGAAATAAGGTAAAAAATTTTATACCTCAAAAATACCTCTTTTGTTACAAGTGTAAGAAAATAAACCTGGTATACCTCAAAAATCACCTTATCAGTCTGGATGATTTGAAGTGAATTTTAAACAACCTCAAAACAAGCTGAAGTATATGTAAATCAACCTCGTACACCTTAATTACAACCTTTACAAGGTATAATTTTTATTGCTGTTTTCTCTGCAACCTTAAATATACCTCAAATATAGCTCAAAACAACCTTAATACCTCAAAAATACCTCAAATCAACCTTAAATATACCTTAAATTTTCGTAAGGGTAATCAAGGCACAAGCCATGGTTATTTTGACAAAACATAACTTAACCTCAGCCTTACTCCAATCCCCATTACCTAACGAAAAGCCTTTCATAGCCTAGCTCTAATGCCCAGTTAAATTTAATTTTTAGGGTTTTAAAACAATGCTAGTTGTAAGAGATTACAAAACCGCGTAGATTCGTATCCATGTTTTTGTAACCATAACAAATGCAAACGGTTTCAAACATAAAAGCAATGTTTTTTAGCTTGCTACTTAACAAATCATTTGATTCTGCCATGCCATTTGTTAAGTAGCAAATTTTTCAGTCATTTGCTGCTTAACAAGTCCGACACCTGCTCCTGTAAATATAACACACATTTACTTATCTCAAAACTTTACTGAAAATTTTTGAGTTACAAGTAACAAAATATTCAACCTATCCACATTAGTTCCATGTCCACACTAGCTCCCCCTTCATAACATATTTAACAATATGAAATCAAATGCAATAGGTACACTGAGAGTAAGATTATGGTCAAAACTACCAGAATAGCGTGAAATTTAGCATGTTTCTGGCTCTATGGGAATACTAAAAATCATGGCAATTTAACCAAACGGCTTTAGTAATGAATTTGGTAATTAGCAATAAAATATGGTTTTATAATATGTGATAAAACTTTGTAATTTTATCTCTGACGGCTTAGAGTATGGCATGAAAAAAGCTTACTTGATTCAATTTATTTTTTGTATTTTTTTAATGTATAGTACGAAGTACTTTAATTTTGAAAACTCAGAATTACTGTTAAACCATCATCTTATGAACGGAAAAATTACCAAATGAATGGTTTAAATAATGTATACTTTGGTATCATTGTCCGCAATTATACTTTTTTTCGAGATATGTCATTACCATACAGTACTGTAATTTTAGTGATTTTTTTCCGTGCATTATTTTACTAAAGCAATTTTCGTATTTCAGTAGAATCAGAAAAATATATACTTATTGAATACTACAAGCCGATATATAAAAAAGCCGAATTAACTATTAATACAAATTTTAAATAATGCATGGATTATAACAGAAATTGAAACTAAATCGTAAGTTAACTCTGCAAAATTTGTATTGATGCAAGTAAAATGCAGATTTCTGAAATGCATATGGTAAAGCTAAAAGTGATTGCGTTGTTTGTGAGATTTGCGCTCAGAGAAAATTGATAGAAAAGAGTTCAGTATAGTCTGGTTGTCAAGAGATGAGCTTTCAGTGAGGTTGCTTTTTGTTAGGTTGAAAGCAAATCTTGTGATTGCCAGACAGTATGCTATCCATAATTCTATATAGTTGCACAACAACCTGGAGTGTTTAGATGAATGAATTGCTTAGTTGTCACAAGTGTCAAGGAACAGTAACTATTTCATTTTGTCGAAATCGAGTTCTTGAATTTTCGTAACTCTTCCTCAAAATTTATTTACAATGGCAGTAGTAATAGCATTCCAAAATTAAATGGTTTCTTTCAAATTACGAAACATAGTTGATGGCGCGTACTCCAAGGATTAAACCTGGAAGCGGCCAAAGACAAAAAACCATCTCTAGTAACGTGGAGGTAGATAACTATTAATCGAATCTTTTGTTTAACAAAGTTTAGATAGTTTGAGAACTTAGGAAGGATGAAGAACCGGTACTGTGCTAGGACACTGCTCTGATACAAATAAAATGTATATTTCTAAAATTCATAAAGTAAAGCAAGCAGATATTGCGTTGCTAGTAAGATTGCACGCAGAGAAAGTTGATAGGAAAGAGTACAGTACTATCTAGCAGACGAGAGACGAGCCCTCAGTGAGATTGCTAGGTCGAAGGCACATCTCGTGAAGGCCAAACAGTATGCTAGCCGTGATTCTAGATAGTTGCATAACATAACAACAGTACTGATGTATTTATGTGATAAGCAATTTAGTTTTCACGAGTGTTAAGGGACACCTTCTCCTGCCTGACAGTAGCTATTTAGATTTTTTTTACAATGCGAATGCTTGAGTTTTCGTAGCTCTTCCTCATAATTTACTCACAATGGCAGTAATACAAAATTTTCCAATGATTTCTTCAAAGCTACGAAGTATAGTTAATGGTGCATGATATCAAGAGTACCTCCTAGAAGCTGTCATGTTTAAATAAAAAGCAATGTCTAGTAATATGAAGTTTGTAACCAAAAAACCAAAACGTTTTGTTGGTCTTAAGTAAATGAGATAGTTTGAGCCCTTAGGGCGAAACTATGCTAGGAGAGACACTAAACAACCGAAAGAGTAGATGTCAAAAGTATGGCAATTAATCAAGGATCTTCAATCCATCTCAGCTAACGATGCTTCTTCTCATTCTAAACATTTTCCGTGATTAAAATTTTTAAATTCTATCTTTTTCTGATTCTTTAAGCCATTCCTTCTCGTTAAGGTGAAAATGACAGGGTGAGGTTTCGCTCTCTATTTCTCGCACCCGTGATATTTCCGGGCTGGAGAGTTCAGCAGAAACGCGCCGAAAAGAATTAAACTATTTCATTTCTTTTGCCCGGATAACATTTTATTTCTCATTTTACACACCAGATGGCAGTACCAGGATATTTTTAAGGTAATTGTAGATGTAGGATGAAAACTCGATACTACTGTCCAGATTGTGGCGTTGGCCTCTGTATCTCATGCTTTGAAATTTTATCACACAAGAAAAAATTACTAATCTTTATTTATATTATACGTAGGTTTAATAAAATTCCTTTTTAATGTTTAAAACACATTTTTAAAATTTTCCTTGCTTGCTGGAAAACCAACATTAAGTGTGTGAATGTTGGTTTTCCTAAAAATTAATTTTTTAGAATTTCAAACTAATAACAAATCAAAAAATAAAGTGAATATATGTATTGTTCATACACATATTTTTATATAATTTTCAGGGATAAAAAAATAGGCACTTTTATGACCGTTTTCTTGAAAATTAACCGATCGTTAAGGGGTTAATCACATTGGGTAGGAATATCCATTCCTAATACTGTTACATTTGTTAACAAATACCCTACAACATTATCCTTAAATATAACAGTTGTTAATTTGATTGCAGTTGCTCATAATAATAAGATTTACAGTTTGTAATTTTTTATGCATCAGACAAAATTACTATACAATCGAAGAAACCATAGAAAAATCGTTTCGTTCCATTCAAGTTAGATCATATTCCATTTAAAACGTAAATGGCACTGTAGATATTCCTAGAATATCAGCAATTATCTTGAGAGACTAATCAAAATGCTTAAACTCTCAAAGTTTATCTAATACTTTGAAATTACATTGTCCAATAATAGACACTCGTTTGATCGTCCAAATAGAACTTGATTATTGCACTTAAAGTTAATGGAAACTAATGTAACATTTCTCTCTAAAATAGTTTAAATAAATATTTCATTTACTGTAAGTCAAATTAAACCGTATAGCCTTACATTGAAAAGCTATAGTTCAGTTAGTCAAGAATGTAAGCTTATTTAGTTATTAATTCATTTATTTCCATTTAAGACATAACTTAGAGCATGCAGAAAAAAATTCTGATGAAATTACCGTATGGTAACAAAATATCTAATGAAAAAAAAGCATAATTCTGGTTAATAAAACTAAAATTCTTATTACCTCACATTTAGTAAAAAATATGAAATTAAAAAGTAGTATTAACCAAATAAATGGATTTTATGTCAGGGTCTGAGGTATCATGATAAAAATTACCAATATTTTTTACATATTATAAAAATGAAACTGTTCAAATATTCTAGTTTTATTACATATTCGGTAAAATAATTCGGTAAAAATTAACGAACTCTTTGATGTTCCCATAGAGCCAGAAACACGGTAAATTTTACCATATTCTGGTTGTTTTAACCATACTTTTTTTCTCAGTATTAATGTAATTTTAAATTTTTTCTTTGAATCTCACATAATTTCGAATTTAATTATTTTTTGTTGTGTTTCTGAGTTTTAAGTCTATAAATTTTACGAAAAAAGTTCTGAATCAAAATTTCGTGTAATTTTCTATTTTATTTCACTCCATCTAAAATATTTAAAGTATTGTTGAAAATTGAAACTTTTGTACCAATGGGTTAATATAAAGCGTAATATTTGCTTAATTAGCTTTACCATCGCTTGGAATATAAATGCGGTATTAGTTGGCAATTAATACCACATATAGCTGCAGCCTTAATTAGAATTCAGATATTCAGAGTTAATGATGTACTGTAAATGTAAGCCTATATTATACCCACAATGCTCTTTGATGACAAATCCTCATAAAGACTAGTTTTAGTTGCAGAGTTTGATAGTTAGGATAATAATAATAAGCTGTTAGTCCATGAAATCGGTTAATTAATATACAATGTGAGTTCTGTAATTCCAGAGTCTCGCGCCTTCCTGAAGAGTTAAATCATCATGTAATTTGGATACAATTATGCATTCACAAGAAAGCAAACTGAATAAAGTTTGGTTTTAGGATCATTGTCTATAGTTTTGATGTAGCTAAGATTGAACGCAATGATTATCAGAGAACAAAATAAAGAAAACACATATCTATGAAATAATTGATGAATGAATTTGAAATAATATTTAAAATACTGAAATGAAGAATTTGTTTGAGTGGGTTCATTTGTGTTTGTTTTTTAATTTTATATCCATTTGTGCTCCTAGATTTGGAAATCGTCTGCAAAGGGTATTTTTAGCCCTCCCCCCCATCCTAAAAATTGCTCAAAAATTTCAAATAGTTTGCCCGGATGAGATGTTTTAAAAATGAATTTTCTCACTGTTTTAGTATAGGCCAGTGGTGGCGAACCTTTATAAACCAACGTGCCATTTTTTCTAAAAAATTGTTCAATGAGGTCATAGACGTGCCGTCAAATAATTTTGACTTCGTGATTATTGGAAAAATAATAATACTTAATACTATCAAATCAAAACTCTATATTTACATTGAAAAAAAATACATTTTGCCATGTCTTAAAACAACTTAAAGTAATATCAGTGTGACTTGTGTTGTTGCAGATTAGATAACAAATAACTTATATAAGGTTGTAAGATGTTAGTTTAAGCAGGACTGTAATTTTTTTTTTGCTAGTTATTTATTGTTAGCTTGTTTTTTTTTTTTTTGGTTATTAATTGTTTTTTAGAATTAATTGTTAATTTTTTTTAAATTAATAATTGTTTATTTTGTTCGTTTTTGTGAATGTTAATTTAATTGTTTCATATGCTTCATAGTGTAATAACATTTGTGTAATAACAATTCATAGTGTAATAACAATTGTGATCGGTGGCGTGCCCAAAATATTGTGTCTCGTGCCATAAATGGCACGCGTGCCATTGGTTCGCCATCCCTGGTATAGGCTATAGTTACAGATTAAACTGTAAATAATTTTCCCTTTTCAAACATTTTACTTCATAGTTGGCGTTGAACAGTCGTCCCAATTTCTGAGTTTATGCTTATCAATGTTCCACTCTGAAGATCTCGCAGTGGACTGACCGGTAAGACACGTTTCCCATCAGATCACCCAAGTCAAGCATCACTGGCTACGGTCAGTGTGCAGGTGAGTGACCACTTGGATCAGTCTGCGTAGGGACCGAGGGTGTGCAATATTGGTCCTCGTTAAACTGTTCTACCGTAAAATGCTCGACTTCGCGTGCAGGTCGTTGGGCTACCGAAGCGGGGGTGCCATCCCCTCGGCAGAGAAACAAAATTGTGATGTCATGTCTTCGGATCATCCTCAGGGATGTTTCCCTGACCGTCGCCAATAGCCCATTGTTCAGCTCTAGTGCGAAGTAAATGAACTACAACAACAACAGCAACCACTCCGAAGCCTTTAAATTTTGAACCAAACCTTAAGCCAACGGAACTCTTGGGATAAACTTGTCTCCATACAGGACTCTTTGATTGAACTGAACAGCAGTTGCGTTACATTAGGAGAGGAGAACAACGAAACCTCCCACTGTTTGCCTGGCGCAAGGGGATTCTGACACATAATCCATCAACCAGCACCATGATCGGTATAATTGGTAAATGTTGTAAAATGTGATAATTACAGGGTAAAAATTATTGATCTATATAAAACAAAACGTAAATTACTTAAAAAGTACGGAGTGCACACACATTATTCAACATGTAAATGTCACTGTTCAATGACATGTTTGAAGTGGTGCAGACGAATAGCGAAATCCAGCATGACCTGTTGAAGTATCGGAATATCGATGCTGATGAATACCTTCTGAATGGCAGGGTTCAGCTGAGCAATGGTTTTGGAGTTATTTCTGTACACACTGTCCTTAATATAGCCCCTCAAAAATGAATTTCATGTACTTAGATCCGGAGAATATGGCGGCCAAGCGAGTGCCATTCCATTGTCATCTGGTACCCCAGAGCCAGAATGCGGTCCCCTAAGTGCTCCTCCAGAACATCAAACATTCTTCCGGTCCAATAGGTTCGAGCTCCATCTTGCAGGAACCACATTTTGAAGAAATCAGGAACTCTTTGGATAATGAGAATAAAATCTTCCAAAACCTCTAAGTATCCTTCAGAAGTCATTCTGTATCGTGACATTTTCACTAGCAAATGACCGACAATTCCAATCATGCAATGCGGCAACCATGAAATTTGAACTTCATCACGCAAATCGTTCAGAAGTTATGTTGCTTTCATTTTATATAGTTTAATATTTGTCCCCATGTATATCATGATACCTTACGGTATGGCATGAAAAGCATTTATTTGGTAAAATATACTTTTCAGTATTGCATTTTTTTACTAAATGTGACGTAATAAGAACTATAATTTTGATTTAGAATTTCCGGTAAACCGTTACCGTAGGAACGGAAAAATTATCAAATGAATGGTTCAAATACTGTTTATTTTGGTTTTATTAACCAGAATCATGGCCTTCTTTTTATCAGAAATGTCATTGCCATGCTTTACTAGAATTTTTCTTCTCCGTGAACAAAAGTTCCGAATTTTTAAAAGAAGATTATCAAGATTTAAAGTAACTTTCACCTATTTTTAAGAAACGTTTATGATATATTTTTGTTCAAAATTAGCATCCGAAGCAGTGAGGCTGCATTTATTTTATGCTATATAGTTACCTCTTTTTTTTAAATATATATATATTTTCTCAAAAATATTATTTCTGCTCTTTCCAGCCGCGATACTTTATTATTTTCAAAATTAATTCTGTTGAAATATGTATTTTCTTGCTACCCTATTCGAAAGAAAAAGCTGTAAAATAAATCAAAATAAAATATTAAGACCATTTTAGCTCCTTAGCTTGACTTTTAAATTAACTGTATAACACTGTACACTCTTGAAAAAATTGGTCAAGGCTTATATGAAACAATTTGAAACTTCCTTTACTTTAATAAAAAAATGTGAAGAAATGCACTTTAAAAATGCAATTTTGACTCAGTAGCTAAGTTCACTCCTGACATTTTTTTTTAAAAATAAAGAAATATGATAATTGTTTTCCGTTTCTAACGCAGCTGTCACACTACCAAAACAAGCAGGAAAAAAAAGAAACTTTCGTGAGAAATACAGTTAAAAACTCGATAAAAATGAGAAATCGATTTCAGGAACTTGATTGTTTTTATTTTTTTCTCTCAAAAAGAACGAAAACTGAATTCAGAATAGTTAAGAAGTGTTTCGTCTCTTTCCATATATTTATGCATTGAAAGAATCACAAATAGTAGCAAAAATTGCCTTTGTTTCTCTCATATTGTTTCACTTCTTTATATATATATATATATATATATATATATATATATATATTTATTTGTTTATTTCATAGATGAAATAAACACTTTTCACTGAGATATTATTTACTTAATTCTTTTTTACCAATTATTCTGCGCGATATAAGCCAAAATCACACTTTTATATTTTTTCTTCTTAACGATTTTTGTTAACTGTTAAATTAGACTATCTAATATTTAGGCATTTTTATTTGTTTACTCAGTAACGGTAGGTTTGTTTTCAGCTCTTCTTTTTAAATCTTAAACTCATTTCCAATTGCGCATTTTTTTAATTTTCAGTGACTTAGACGCATTATATCTTTAGTGACTTAGACGCCTCTGATCATTTGAGCTTTATTTTTAAAAGTACAAGAACTACATAGTAAAGTGCTCGGAACTTTGTACGTTTTTAAGATATTCAAATAAGACTCTTTTCATTAGTTGCCAAATACGATTAACTGCAAAGTGATGAAGAAGAAAAAAATTAATTTTTTTTGCGCATGCGCAGAACAAAAAAACTACTTTAAATACTCATATCTTGCGTAGATTCAAGCAATTTTTTTTTCAAATTTTGTAGCAACATTTGTATGTTTAATTCTAAGTTGCTCCAAAAATTTTGCTTAATTATTCTTACTGTTTTTAAAGTTAGCAAATAAACGTTAGACAAAAAAAAAATATTTTTTTATAAAAATGTCCACATCTCTATAAATATTTAAGCTACAATTACGAAATTTTATGCAGTTATTGAAAATAAAAATTAATGCAATAGAAGCAAGTTACAAGCTTATTTTGCTTGATTTTCTGACATAGTGTGTTTAGAAATGCTAGTTTTCTTTCATAATTTATTGTCGGCCCCTCAGATATCTGAAACTTTATACTTTATTGCAAAGTATGAAAAATCACATAAATTCTGAATTTAGAAAATAACCCTGTAACGTATCAAGCTATGTTAAGAAACTGTTCTTCGGTTTTATTCGAAAAACATTTATTTCACTACACAACAAATAAAGTAACAAATATAAAGTACCCGTAACGGGTAGTTAAATCTTATAAAACAAACTAGAAAAAGTGCCCGTAACGGGATATATGAAAACTCACCCGTAACGGAATAGATAAAATATTATAAAGAAACTAGATAAACCCGTAACGGGTTATATGAAAATTCAAATTCAAATTCCACAACAAAAACTTATCTCTAAAAAAATCAACAACTTGAGTATTGAGTATTGAGTATAGTAAAGTGCGGCGTGCTCTCTGCTTTCGCTTATGACACTGCGTTTCAATAGGTAAGGCTTAATTTAGCCTAATAAGATTTATTTGAGCTCTGAGGCTTTTCTTCAAATTCAACATGCTTCCACCACAAAACACGGACTATTCCACGAAGCATCAACAACTTTCTGCTGTTCTAATTTTATCGTCTGCTTTTATTTTATTGTTTATCTCTTTATGTGTTTATTTTATTTTATTCATGCTTTTGCTAGCCCGTTATTTTTTTCATATTTTCACTTTTATTCATGCTTTTGCTAGCCAATTATTTTTTTTATTATTTTTAGACTTTATAACACTCTGAGTATTTCTGAAGAAATTTAAAAAAATATCAAAATGTGAAAGTGTCTCTTCCAGTATTGTAGGGTAGTGAGCATTATATAAGGAATACCGGGCAGGGGTACTTAAACTTTAAAATGGCATCAGGGTTGGGGTTTCCGGCAGATGAATAAAAAGCAACAACCAGTGTACCAATCCAAGGGAATCATGCATATAGTCTCCACAATTTCGTTTGCAACGACAATGACAATGTAGTCAACGCTGCTCACCAGCCGCCTTTCTTATCCCATTAAACTTATACCCCTCAATCTGGAAGTTCCGATAAAATTTTGAAAAAAATTTTAATTTTGTTAACTATTACATTTGCTTCTAATAATTTTATGTCTTATTCTGTATTATAATACATTTAATTATTTTTATTACAAATTGTTGTAATACATTGAAATGTGTAAGATTATTT
This sequence comes from Parasteatoda tepidariorum, assembly GCF_982258835.1. Taxonomy (NCBI): domain Eukaryota; kingdom Metazoa; phylum Arthropoda; class Arachnida; order Araneae; family Theridiidae; genus Parasteatoda; species Parasteatoda tepidariorum. The sequence goes on along the minus strand of NC_141764.1, from coordinate 33,372,470 downwards.
TAAAAATATAAATATTTATGGTATAAAAAATTATCCTAAGAATGTAAATTGCACTAAAAAGAAAATATTTGTTTTATTATAACTTTTAACTCAGAGAAATATTCACTTATATTTTAAAGTTGGATCTTAACCATTATATAAGAAGATAGATTAGTTGGATGTAAAAAAAAGCAAGAATAAGTTAATTTTTAAAATGTAACCCTTCTGTTTTTTTCAACATATTTCGGTCATTTTATGAGGCCATTCTTCTTCAGAAAAGCAATTTAGACTGTAATTTATTTAAACTCTCTGTCATTTTAAATTAGTTTCAACAAATGCTGTTTCTTCCCTAAAGATGCATTTTAATAAAACTTGGAAGATAAATATTTCTAAAAGCAAAATTTTTCATTTTAGTACATGACATGTTAGCATTAACGAAGCATGCTTATAAATTTATGTTATAGTGATGTAAGCATACTCTTATCTTAAATCTAAACACAAAAATAAGAAAACTACGGTTCAAATGTATTTTTAGAAAAAAATTCATAAATTTTATTGAAAAAATTAATGTAATTAAGCTAAAATTTATTTTTGGTATTTAGAAGAGAGGACAAAACTACTTTATTTGTATTCTTTTTAATTTACAATGTTTCTTATTAATTTTTGTTAGCTACAAAGAGGTTTTGTTAGTTAAAAGAGGTTTATTAATTACCTTTTCACTTTCTTTAGTTCATTTTTCTTACATTGGAAAAGAATTTATAATTTTATTATTTGTAAAATGGAAAAAGAAGTTTTTAATTTAAATTTTTTTATTTTTACCCTATGAAAAAATACGGCATAAAGTACTGGCACTTTGGATGCATCATCTGTAAAATGTTATTGTATTTTACTGTAAAATTTATTTTAAAATATTATACCCTAATTTTATAGTATAAATATTTAATAAAAAATTTCACGGTAGTTATAATTGTAAAAATTGCGGTAAATTAGATTCATTGTTTCCTAACATATTTCGGTGAAATTAGATTTTATTGTTACACTGTAAGGAAAAGGGGAGAAATATACTCTTTTTTATTCATATATTTAGGGAGATTTTTCAACTCGTCAAACTATTCTAAAGAAGAAAGAAAACACTTTTAATCGCTTTCAGAATTATAATGTGACACCGAATCCATCGAAAAAAATATTTTAATATCGAACTTAATTATAACCTATTAATAATTATTCTATTCGAACTCAATTATAACTACAATTAAGTTGAAATATCACTAAAATACTCTCAGAAATAAAATCCTCATTTTTGATGACTCATCAACCATTGAGCTATCTTTCGTTAATTTTGAGAGTAATTTCGTCTCGGAATCACGTGATTTGTGACGAAACGCGAGCTCTCAGATAAATGGCGAAAATGTTTTCATAACTCGAAACTCATCGTAGTGCATTGTGGGAGAATGTTAACTAGAATGACAAAACTAAAATGAAGACTAGACGATGGTAGATGAAGTGATGAAGTAAGCTGATTTGTTACTAAGGGGTCGGCCTCGTACCAGGAAGATCCCTGGTTCGAATCCTGCTTCGGGCAAAGGGTGTAATTTAACACTCCAATTCGTGTGTTGTTACATTGATCCACCTATGCCCATGATAAAGTGATTATCAGAAAAGTTAAATTTCTTTAGGTAATACAAGTTTTTTTTTATTATTTATTTTTTAAAAATCGAATGGTTAAATATTTTTTTTTTAATTTTGACGAAATGCTTTTCCTTGAATGGAATGATAATTATTTCTTCACTTAGACGAAAAATTCGTTTGGAGCATTTACCAGGAAACAATTTCGTCAAGCACGAAGAAATTTATTACGATATTTGAGCAGCCTTTCTTACAGGGAAGGAAGCAAGCATTTAGACACGTCTCTTTAATAATGTTGTGAACATATTTTCTAGATAGCGGCAGCCTTACTCGCTTAAAAAGTCAACATTCCGATTGATCGGAAAAAAATATTTTTGGCCAGAACAAATAGTTTTGTATCCAATTTCTAAACTTAAAATATCGTAAGTATTAATTTAGAAAATTTAAGAAATCTGCTTTGAACATTTATAATTGTAATTAAGTAAAACTATCAATATAAAGAGTTAAACTTTTCGGCTTTTTATTAATACTGTTGAAAACAGATTTTTTGATTATGGTTATCCTACATATTTTGAAAGTTTGTAAAGGACGAAAAAATATATTTTATACAAGTAAAACAGTTTTGAGTCTTCTTAAAGATTATCGTGTGTGTTAAATAATTAAGAAATTTAAGGTGCACAACTCAAATAATTATAATTACTCTTAAGTAAAAATGCCTCATTGAGAAAAAAATATGATCAAAACTGTCAAAATATGGTAAATTTTTTCGTATTTCTGTCTTAATGGGATGATTTTTGGTAAAACTAACAATAAAATATTGTTTTATAATATGAAATAGAATTTGGTAAATGTCATAAAGTTTGGTAATTCTGTAATTATAACTTGGAGCATGGCATAAGAACCATACATTCGGTTAAATTTACTTCACAGTTTTGTACTTTTATAAAATGTGTGATAATAAGAACTATAATTTTGAAAATTCGAATTTCTGACTAACCATTACTATAAGAATGGAAAAAATACAAACTAATGGCTCAAATATCATAAAGTTCAGTTTCATTTGCCTGAATTATAATACGATTATTTTTACCAGAAATGTAATTATCATATAGAATGATAATCTTACCTGAATATTTTCCACCGTTCATTAATACAAGTCAAACCTTCGAAAGCTTCTCTGCAAGAACTTCCTAGAAATGCCTTTCAACCCTAGACATTTTTACAACATTTCGAAACCACAATATTAATAATAATAATTTCACATGGAAAAAATAGTTTTGTGCCTGAATACTTAACGTAAAATAATGGGCATGATAATAAATAACAAAACTGGAAATGTCCTACCCAAATAAATATAATCGCAAGTTAATTAAATTTCTTCAATTTTATTGAACTCATTTCCCGACAAAAATTCTGGTAAAATTACCGTAAGGACATATGCTGTTAAAAAGTGTTATAGTTTTGGTAAGGCCAAAAATATACGGTACTTAAACCATTTATTTGGTAATTTTCCCGTTCATATGGTAACAGTTGACCGGAAATTATGGTTTTCAAAATTATAATTCTTTTGCCACACACTTTATAAAAAATACAGAACTAAAAATTAAATTAAACTAATAAATGAGTTGTAAGTATGGCATGCTTTAAGATATCACAGTAAAATTACCAAAAATTGCAAATTTTACCTTTCCAAGCATTTTTCAAATTTTCTCACGCATCATAAAACCAAATTTTATTAAGAATTTTACAAAAATTATTATCAAAGTGCTTTGATAAAAATTACTGTGCTTGGTGTTCCTATAGATCCAGAAATACGGCAAAATTTACTAAATTCTGGAAGTTTTAACCATATTTTCACCCAGTGAATTTAAAACGAAAAGGCGACACAAATCACTTTAAAATTAGTTAAAAATAAATATTAAAAAAACTCTTCATAAAAGAAATTTTTAGTAAAAAAATATTATGTATTGTTTTTTGAATAATGGAGTCTCCAGATCATAAAAACAGAAAACAAGTGTGCTTATCAGTAAATGCATTGACTTGGGAGTGGTTAAACATTCTTTTTTTCGTTGAAGACTGGAAAAGTAATCGAAGCTCTAAGTCTGTTTAGTACTCTACGATAACGAAATTGATTACTCTCCTTGAGCTATGAATGAAAAAATAACATCAAACATCACTTTCTTTATTTCTTTATCAATGCCAACAATTCTCTTTTTTTTCTGCACATTTTACGTGATAAAAGAATAGAGTTTTCTTTGCTGCGGGGATTTTTCAACACTCACTTCATTTATCTATTTTTATCTATTTAACTTAATTGACGAATATATATATATATATATATATATATATATATATATATATATATATATATATATGTAAATACAAGAAAACACGAAGAAGGTTAAGAAAAACAATAAGTTTCATTTATTGCGCTTAAGCTGCAAGTAAACAGAACTCATTAGATAAGTTCAAAATGAAGAATAAAACAAAGAAAAATTATAGACACATGAAAGAAAGAAAAAAAAGGAGGGGGAATAATAAGTAAAAAAATATCAAACAACAGTTTTCTTTTAAAAAAAGAAGGGGGAAAAAAGGATGAAATTTTATTTAAAAAAAACCGGAAAAAAAAATATATAATCTTTTCATCAGCCCACACGATTATATCCGCAAAACAGAGTGCTTTCTGACATTGTATCAATAAAGCCAAATCAAAATATATTAATACAATAGTGTGAGGAGCACTTATAAAAAAAAATTTATGAAAATTACAACAAATAAAATATAACACAAAAAGTGAAAAAACACACACTATTGTATTAGTATATTTTGCTTTGGCTTTATTGATACAATGTCAGAAAGCACTCTGTTTTGCGGATATAATCGTGTGGGCTGATGAAAAGATTATATATTTTTTTTCCGGTTTTTTAAATAAAATTTCATCCTTTTTTTTAAACTGTTGTTTGACAATTGTTTACTTATTATTCCCCCCCCCCTTTTTTATATGTCTATAATTTTTCTTTGTTTTATTCTTCATTTTGAATTTTTATATATATATATATATATATATATATATATATATATATATATATATATATATATATATATATATATATATATATATATATATATATATATATATATATATATATACACAGTCCAGTCACATTAATGTGACCACCCGTCAAAAACCAGAATAACCACCTTTGGCAGAGTGGACCGCTATGAGACGTGCAGGAAGAGAGTCAGCTAGGTTTCTGAAGGTGTTCACTGGGATGTTGAGCCATGCCGACTCCAGTGCCATAGCCAGCTGCGCTAGATTACGCTGCTGAGGATATGTGGCGCGAGCAACCCGATAGAGGTGGTCCCACAGATTCTCGATTTTGTTTAAATCCGGAGAGTTTGTGGTCCAAGGAAGTACGGTAAACTCATCCTTGTGCTCTTCGTACCACGCACATACACTGTGAGCTGTATGATACCTCGTATTATCCCACTGGTAGATGCCATCCTTCTAAGGAAAAATCATTCGCATGCAGGGGTGGACATGGTCCGCAAGGGCAGATGCGCTCTTGTGCTGATCCATCGCTCCTTCCACAATGATGAGTGCACCCAGTGAATGCCAGTAAAACATTCCCCAAACCATAATGCTCCCTCCTCCAGCCTGGATCCTTCCAGCAATTGTTGCAGGGTGTTTGCTTTCAGACGTTTCATGCTGTATAAGGCCAGCGTTCATCCGTCCGATGGAGCATAAAAAGCGATTCATCGAATAAAGCCACCTGTCGCCACTCTGTGGACGTCCAGTTGCGGTACTGGCATGCAAATTCCAGCCTTCGTCGCCGATGAACAGCAGTCAGCATAGATGCATTAACCAGGTTTCTGCTACGGAGGCCCAAGCGCAGCAACATTCGCTGAACCGTTGTTGATGATACACACTTGGTAGCCCCTAGGTTCATCTGGGCGGTCAGTTGCTCAACAGTTGAACGTCTATTCATCCGAACGCGTCTCCGTAGCTTTCCTTCGCCTCTGCCATCTATAGCCCGTGGTGCACCGCATGTGGCACGCCGCTGATTTTGGATAGTGCCATTTTACCATGCACAGTATACTTTCAACACGGTGGCACGAAAACAGTTCACAAAATTAGCCGTTTCCGAAATGATTCCACACTTGGCCCGAAAGCCAATAATCATGCCCTTTTGGACGTCGGATAAATCGCTACGTTTTTGCATTACGCCAACGCTTGAAATGCTTTCAGATGCCCTAGGACATCCTTTATATACACTCTACTGTAATATGCTGCCACCTGCCTTTTGTGATTGGTTATTTCACGTTGATGTCGAAGGTAAGTGGTGGTCACATTAATGTGACTGGACTGTGTATATATATATATATATATATATATATATATATATATATATATATATATATATATATATATATATATATATATATATATATATATATATATATATATATATATATATATATATATATATATATATATATATATATATATATATATATATATATATATATATATATATATATATATATATATATATATATATATATATATATATATATATATATATATATATATATATATAACAAAATGGAATTAGAGAACTATAAGAAATTGATAGAAAAACTTAAAGGTTCTCTTCAGGACACATTCCTTTACAATAGAGGTATTTCAAAATAAAGAATAATTATCTTAAAAAAAACTGCTCTTTAAAATGTGTTTACGTCTCGGAAAATTTAAAAATAATATAATTGTTAATGTATTTAAGAGAAAAGAAGAAAGAAGACAAACTCACCTTTATAAAGAAAAAAAAAATTGCTTTAAAAATTAGATTGACTAATCTAGGATTTAACAAAAATTGCTATAAAGAAAAATATAATGAGTGTGGTTATAGCTTTATTGTACAAAATAATTAGTAAAAAATATATATAGCAAATTTCATTCCAGAGCTGTATCTATGAAAAAAAAACACTTCAAAAATGATAATGATCGAAAAATTTGACCGATAAAACCAATAATAGGAAAATAATTTTATAAAAAGTAATTAAAAATAGTACTTCAATTATGAAAATCATTGAAAAAAAACTTTACTCATTTAACTCATTTAAATTCTCAAAAGAAGATAAATTTAGAATACTTGCCAAAATTTCCATTTCGTTAAAAATGGGATTAAAAATTGCTGGTAAGCTTTTAAATCAACAGCGTAATTCAACAATGGTATTAAAAAAATATTAAATATGTTTTTAAACTTGTTATTAAGTGAAAATAATAAAACATGTTTTTTTACTAATTAAAGCATGAATGTCAACTTGCCAGACTTGAATGAGAAGAAACAAAAGTGATTTGAAATATAAAACACAAAGTTGCCAACGAAAAATGAAGGGGAGAAAGAAAATAGAAAAATCTCAGTAGCCGAGAGAGAGAAACATATGAAAAACAGAACAAGAAAAACACCAGGGGCTAGGAAGGGCAAACCAGCGTAAAATGCATTCCCGAGCTAAATGGAGAGGTGGCGAGGAACTAATGTCGTTAATAAGGGCGTTGAGGTTTTTCCATTTTTCCTTATCATCTTTACAGCATTTTTCGTTGAAAACTTTACGTTTTATATTTCAACTCACTTTTATTACTTCTTCACGTCCGGCAAGTCTTGAAAATGGGTGCCTATTTCTGAGCGCTTGAAACATGTCGACTGTTAATACCTGTTTATATATTTTGAAGCGAGTGAAGTTTTTAATCAGGTAATATCTTACCAGCTCAGTTTTTTGGATTTATTTATTTATCATCAATGTTGAGTTAAGTAATTTAATAATTCACTGCAAGATGTTATACTTAGTTTATTTTGCTTAAACTTTATGTTAGAAAGCAACAAATTATTTTTTGAACAATAATGAATTTAAATTTAGTTTTTCAATATTCTTTTAAAAGCCTTGTGTTTTGAACTCACTAAGATTAATCGAATATATATTTTGGCAGCTATTGTTCCATCTTTCTTCTCAAACCCACAAGGCCATCAATCTTACTATTTACTTTTTTTTTATCTAAGTTGGTGTCAAATAGTTTTTTTATAAAACCACCTTATCCTTCAGTCTTGTCATGAATGATTCAATATAATCCATCAGTCTCCTTTAATAAAAAGGAATTCGTTCTAAGTTTTCGTTTTTATCTGAAATCACGAATTGAGTTATATCTTATATTATATTTAGTGAAATAGTGAGATTGTTCTTATAATATGCGTTTCCAAACGAAAGTAGTATTCACTAAAAGGCAAAATCTTAAGAAAATGAATTAAAATTTTTCCTTTTATTCTCAAGATTAAACAGATCTTATTATTTTTATAATCTATTGCTCTCTGATAGTAATGATGAAAATTTTCTGTAACTAAAATTTTTTTATCCGCTGTATTTTTAAATTAAGTTTCAGTTGTTTTCCAATTTACAAATCATTACAGCACAAAATTGCTGCCACAAAAAAGTTTCTTCAAATCAAATTTTGCAACTGACCACCAAAATTCAAAATAGAAAATAAGATCTCAAACTATATATATTAATAAAATTGTTCTTTTTTTTTGCAAAAATTTAAATTTAAAGAACAGTTTTCCTTGTTCAAAATCAAAAAAATTGTTCCTTATATTTAAATTTAAAGAATCTTAATTTAAATTTTAAAAAAAATCATTTTCATAACTTTAATTAATAGAATTGTTTTCTTAATTAAAATTAAAAGAATATTTTCCTTACTTTAAATTTTAAAAAAATATTCCCTTAATTTAACTGAAAAAAACGTGGTTTTTAATTCAAATTTGAAAAAAAATTGTTTTGTCACTTCAAACAAAAAAGACAGTTTTCTTAATTTGAATTATAAAAAGCATTTAACATTAAACATTTAGCAGCAACATTAAACATTAAACCTATGTTTAAATCCTTAGTTTTCAGTACAGTAAATCACATCAGAATACTTACCAATTAACAAATTATTCCCTTTAATTGTTTTGTTATCCTGGGCGAGATTCAACTGTTAGTTGCTGCTGTTAAAGCTATTTTTAAATTAAGCATACATTTAAGTATGCTACAGCATTAATTGAAAACATAAATTTGGTTATATATTCATTGATTGAAATTTATTTGTATCACTCAATGTAAAATGTATTGAAATACAATTTTTTTTTAAAAAAATCAATAATAAAGAACTCCTTACGGGGGTCACTTATTCGAGTAATAAAGATATTACACTTGAAAAACTGGAAACTCAAATTTCACGAAACCTTTTTCAGTTTTGACGAAATCCTTTCCTGACATACGTCCGAGTGAACATATTAACTATCTGTTAATATATATTAACTATCTGTTAATACATATTAACTATCTGTGTAACATATTTTGTCTAACTGACAAAATAACTATCTTCACTTCTTCGGTGAAACGAATTTCTTTATAGAGTAAAACAATATTGCGTCATTCTTTTTTTCTCAAAAAATAATAATACCACCCTGGAGGCACGCACCTAACGGACTGTATTATTGATCACTTTTTCATGGGTACCATACAGGTAGATCAACGTCGATCCAACAACACTAGAATGACAGTTGTTGTTGTCGACAATCAAGGCAGAGAGGGGGCAATTGTTCTTGTTTCCCAGTAGCGCCATCTATGGCCAAGAATTCGACTTTTATCGCAATCATATGTCACACCTGTTTATAGGGCGAACCCATTGTACTTAAATTCATTCTGATCAGATAGTAAGATCACAGATCGTAATCTTGACCTGAACCAGAGAACGGTCAATCTCCTATTTAGTACGCCAGAGGTATTGATTAGCTATGGGAACATGGAGGATTTTGTGACCCGGTAGATTTAGCGTGCATCAGTCACCATCAGTCTTCGGCCTGCTGGACTTCGGCTGTTCCGTTCCAAACTGCCGTTCTCACAAGCGAGAGTCTCGTGACCTGCCAACCGGGCTATCCCGGCCTTTAGAATAACGGATAAAACAGAAACTAAATTCCATCCCTGCCCGAAGTAAGATTTAAATTAAACCTTCTTTTCCTCGTATAAGGCCAACTCCTTGACCACCATACACTCAGCTGATTTCGACATTCCAAATTTGATCGTCTAGTTTTCATTCTAGTTGCGTCATTCTAATTAGCAATCTTCCACAATCCACTTCGACGGAGCTCCGAGTTGAGGAAACATCTTCGTCATGAATTTAACTGTTCGTGTTTCGGCACAAATCATTTGATTTTGCGACGAAATGATTCTCAAAATTGACGAAATACAGCTGAAGGATTACTGTATCGCAAAATTGAGAGTTTTATTTCGGAGAGTGTTATCAGCTATAGTGCACTAAAAGTAGTTTAATAACATAAATAAGCTTTATTCTAAAATGTCAGTCATATATATTCCTAAAATGACTAAAATTAAGGTTGAAACAACTAAAATTGAGGATACATCAGGCAAAAATGTTAGCATTTTACAAAATTTTATGTTAAATACTCGAAATTATTTTATCTAACTTTTTGGTATACAAATAGAGCCAGAAACACGGTAAGTTTTATCATATTCTGGTAGCTTAGGTAGTACTTTTCTTCTCATTGTAGATTAAAAAAGAAATTCCATAAAAGCTTTTAGAAAATTCATATGCTTTAACAATATAATATTTATATGCTTTAATAATTATTATTATGCTTTTAAATTGAAAATATCTTATTTGTAATTTATTGCACATGAAAAATTAAAAAAAAAGTATTTCTTCATGATCACAATTAATTATGCTATGTAACATGCACCTCTACTCAGTACAATTAGTAATTATTTCTACACCTTTTTCAGCATACACAATATTAATCTCCAAACATATTTGTTTAGTTACTCATTACGTCTTTTTTCTTTTGCACAATGGAAATTTCCTTTTCTTTGTAGAAATTTACTTAGCTAATAATTATTAATTACCAAAAGGGAATTAATTATTTTTAATTAATATTTCTTTAATTATGAATAACAAAACCTAATATATAATTTAAAATAAACTTTCACATTTGAATTATTTTTAGGTAAGTTCAAAATTGTTTAACATATATATTTTTCTATTAGTGCATCAAAGTGTACTATAAATGTACTTATCATAATAAACAGGACCGGGAGAGTCTGGTTAGTAGGACGTTGGTCTCGTGTTCGTGATATCGTGAGTTCGAATCCCGCGTGTCGAAGAACGTGTATTAAATGGTGACTAGTGCACGTTAAATCTGTCGAGGATCACAAAGTCCTTAAAATTCTTATAGCAGATCAATACCTCTAGGAGGTTCTGAATTAGAGATTGATTGTGCTGTGGTTCAGGTCAAAATTATGATCTGTGGATGAATGAATGAAGTATGAATGAATCCTGCCTGTAAAACGGGCTGTGACGTGTGCGTGGCTGAATTCGTATTCTTGGCCATAGATGACGACACTGAAAAACGAGAAATGCATCCTCTGGCTTAAAAATTCACTTCGATTTCTATGATTCTTTCTTTACTATGATCAGGCTTACTGATATTGGAAAGTGGCATAAGTAACAACAACAACATAATCATAAACTTAATAAATACTTTGCAACAATCTATAGCTATTCAAGCATAATATTGGAGACCAAATGTTTCTTTTGCTTTCTGTTGCATAAGGTTTTATAACAGATCTTAGATACTTTCGCATCACTAATTTTAAATCTGCAATCGGTTTTTCTCCCCAAACTACAGTTTTTTTTTAAATGATATTTTTAGTCTACTTTTAGACAAAATGTGCAAGTTTAAAAATGTTATTTAAAGCAGGCGGTCGCTTAAATGTTGCTACAAACTCCATAACTATTCTCGAATCACATCTTCTTCAATGTTGCACATCATCAGAATTAAAATTGTATAGTAACCCGTGCCCGAAAATGTCGTCATATGCTGCTACAGGCTTTTCCCTATTATGAACTGTTTCTTCGCGTGCCTCTAAATTGATCATAATAAGAAAGCTTCCCTAGCCACGTACGAACACATTTCCAGCATGGGTTCCTATACAGTTCGAATTCTCATGATGTGCTCTAACTGTTTTAGAAGTTTATCGCAACATTTCAGCTATTCTCTGTTTTATATAACGTCAAAAAATAGACAAAAAATGTCATTTTAAAATAAACTCTGTAACTTTAGGATCAAAACTAATTTCAGACTTAAAATGTCCTCACACGAATCAGGAAAGATCAAATATTTGTATAAATGCAACGAAAAATTTATTCCCTAATATTTTGTTATCCCTAGTATTTTGTTTATCCCCTAGTGTTTTCTTCCTATTTTGTTAAAATGTGGGAAAATTGAAAAAATTTATAACTTACAAATATGTTGAAACGAAAATCAATCATACAAAGTAATCTTGCTTCTTCTTATGACTTAAAATAACGTAATTATTTCTTTTAATATATTCTTTAGAAAGCTATAAAATTTTAGTATAATTCTCACGTTTTTTATTTATAGAGAGCGAGAGTGGATTTCTGGAACAAGTATGGTAACTTTGAATCTGTCCCATTTCCAGCAACAAACGTGGTACTGGGGATTTTCAGTGGACACGATATAAGCTTCCCTGCTGTGTAATAACATTTTATGAACTAGAATCACGTTTGGTAGGAGCTCTACTACACTAACTCTCAGCCATTCTGAAGAGAAAAGTTTCATATGAGACCAACATAACGGTACTTTTTTCTCAAATGTTTCAGAAAGTTATGAACTTGAAGCTTCTGCCATCAAATAAAATATATTGCGCCGTATGGTATAATATTTTTTGTTCCACAGCTTATGCTGTGTTTTTCGTTTTGTTCCACGATTTCTTCTTTAAATAAATTTTGTTAAAAGTTTTGAAACTCTATTTAAGGTCTTATTGTACTAATATCGCAAGACTGTTAGAAATTTCTTTGTAAAAAAAATTGTTAAATAGCAATTTTTTTAATTCTTATTTACCATATTCAACTAATACAGTCAAAAAACCATGAAAAGAATTTATTCCAGCTTTTAAGTGTAAGGAAAAACATATATTCATGTTTTGTTTCTGAATACGGTTAAACAACCAGAATTATATTGGCCCCAAATAAAATAATAAAATCTTTATAATAATAATAAAATAAAGTAATAATAAAATCCTTATAAAGTCATTCTGTTCGCAATCGGTCAATCTCATGATCAGATTCCAGCTTTGGTACGCTGGAATTCGAACCACTATTCCTCCATTACAACCACTCCTTATACCACATGATTCCTTCAATACATGAAGTATTTCTGGAGACCTGCACTCTCCAGTTGGTGACCCTGGATTATTAAAATTGAAATTATCCTTCGCTTATAAATGGCGCATCATCCACAGAGCTCTAATCTCCGTTTAAGTTTTATTTTTATGGTTTTGAAACTATGCTATTAGTAAATGGTTAAAAACCGTATCAGTTGAAAGAGGTTTCATAACCGTAAAGTTAAAAAAAAATAATACTAAGCATAAATTTTATAGTTATTCGGATGGACAGACTGCTGTCAGTTATTTAACCGATTGTGAAGCATGGAAATACTGCCAGGGTATCATAGAATTTAAAAGTTTAATGTAATACAAAATTTAAAGCTTATCGAATTAGAAATAAATAAGTATTTGATTTTCAAAAACTTTAAAAGAATTTTCTCGTTTTTCTTAAAACTTAAATACAGTAAACTCTGCTTAAGATGACGTATAAAGCAGTGTTCGGCCAAAATTCACTGCGAACCGTACATTAAATAATGTTATTTCATGATTAAAAACTTCATTGTCTTCAAAACTATGCAGATGGAAATAAAAGTCGATATATTTCAAGCACTCGAAAACAGTCACCCATTCTCAAAATCTGCTGGGCGAGAAGTAGAAGAAACAAAAGTGTTTTGAATTATAAAACCTAAAGTTGCCAACAATAAAAAAATTTACTCTTGTTTTGTGAATCACTATAATGAATCATATCGTATATCAACTCGTCTATATCCATATTTCTTTCCGAATGAAACTTTTACGTTAATGATTGCTTGCAATTAATAATTTAAATAACTCAAATTGGTTCCTTCATGTAATATGATGATTCAAATAAATAATTGCCATACTATAAAAAATTCCAAATCAAATTACGTTAAAAAGCATTGTGGGGCCCCTTATGAGCATCATCCGTAAAATCCATTTTACCGTAAAATTTGAAATCGGTACAATATTTATTTAATTACAGCAATTCAGTGATTTTAAAGTAAAAATTACTGTACCTGAGATTTTAGTTCCGTATAATTTTAGCGTAAAAATGAATTTTTCAGTCGAAAGTACCAGCGACCTGAGTGCCGGTACTTTTTATCGCAATTTGATCCGAAACTTTTACAGTGCCATTCTAGTTTAAGAAAATCAAAAATCAAAATTATTGCATTTTTTGTCAAAAGTTTTAAAAATATACATCGAAACAAAAGTATGGTAAAAATTACCAGAATATGGTAAAATTTACCACGTTTCTGGCTCAATTCGAACACCAGAAATCTCGGTAATTTTTACTGAAGTGCTTTCTCTGATTTTGGTAAAATTGTAAATGAAATATGGTGTTATAATGTATGATGAAATTTAGTAAATGTTCTAAAATTTCAAAGTTTTATCATGACATAAAAAATTTTTATTCCATAAAATTTAAACTTCAGTTTTGTATTTGTTAATAAATATGTAGATAATAAGAACTGTAATTTTGAAATTCCGAATTTCTGTTAAACCGTTTCAATATAAACGGAAAAATTACCAAGTCAATGGTTTCTATACCGTATATTTTAGTTTTATTAACCAGAATTGTGTTTTTTTTTTTTTAATTATTATTACCAGAAATGTCATTACCGTATAGTACGATAATTTTACCAGAATTTGTTTTCGCCGTGTGCAATACCATAAATATTTTAATAGAAAGGTATGAAAATAAAAAAAATCATAAAACCAAGGTTATGTTTGTTATATATGGAAGTTTTTACTTCCAAGCATAATTTTAATGACTTTTTAAGCAATTATCTACATTTTACTGAAATATGTTAAATGGAACTAGACATGAAACTATTAAAATAATGTATTAAATGGTGATTTATATTTTAAAGTAATATAACTATTAATTTTAAAATGAATTATGTTTACACATTCTAAAATAGTAACTAATGGCATGAAGAAGTGATATTAATATCAATTCGAGAAATGTTAATTCAGAATTTATCACTTTCTTATGAACTACATAAAATACACCATAAATTGAATTTTATAAAAAAAAATATTTCTTTTATTTCTAATGTTCAAAATATGCTAATAACTAATATCTCTTCGTATTTTGACAAGTAAACATTGCAAATGGAGAAAAATGATACTTTGAAATGATATTTTGAAAAAGTACATTATCTGCGCGACACAGAGAATGTAAAAGTAACGTTTTTCTTTGTAACACATTAGAAATGGGACAATATATTTTTTTTTCTATTTCACGGTTTGAATCATTTCAAAAGCAGTTTTTTTGTTTAGATCTAACAAAGTAATATTACAGGGTACATTTACATTTAAACATCATTTATTAAGTTAGAAAAAAAAACACATCGTATTTGAGAGATCTCTCATAAGAGATTCTTTTTAATAAAAGAGAAATACAAAGCATCACCTATTTTGTAGAGGACATAAATTTAAATAAATTCACACTGAATAAATTTTAAAAAGTATAACTAATGATCAAATAATGAATGAACTTTATAGTTGAATATGAAGTAATTCACTCTAAAAAAACTGTCAGGTTATATGACAATAATGGAAATTCATATTTTTAGTTAGTGACCAGTAACCGGTAGACTCTAATGACTTAGTAGTCATTATTTTCTCAAATCAAAAGAGTCAGTGACCGACATCGATAGGTCTTTTTCATTTAATAGTCCCTTTTATTTTTGCTTTCTTTAAATTACATTTTTTTAATAAAATGCACATTAGAAATAATCTACGGCTATAAAAACTTAATTCAACAATGAAAATAATATGTATGTGACAAAATTTAGTTAAGCATACTGACTTTACTATATACACCGAAGAGTCATTACATTATGACCACCCTCCATCTATAACAATGAGATCATCCAGGTTTTCACGGTTTCTCGCCCAGGAACAATGTTTTCGTGGGACACATTAGGACCCATAATCCTCATAGAACAATCCCTGACGTCTGTAAGCTACTTGAACAGAGTTGCAGACCAGGTTCACCCAATCATGGCAACAGTATTTCCTGCTGGGGATGGTGTTTACCAGCAGGATAATGCACCATGTCATAAGGGTCGAAACGTCGAGGAACATTCCAGTGACTTTCAAGTAATGTCTTGGCTCCCAAATTCACCTGACCTTAATCCAATAGAGCATTTGTAGTCCTACTTGGAAAACCAAATTCGTGCTGCCACGCTACCCCCTCGCAATGTGAGGGAATTGCAGAACCGGTTTGTGAGCGCTTGGTACCAGATACCTCAGACTACCTATCAGCACCTTGTGGAATCAATGCCACGGCGGGTGCTAGCAGTTTTGAGGGCTAAAGGTGGTCCTACATGTTATTAGCAGGGTGGTCATAATGTAATGACTCTTCAGTGTACTTACTATATATTTACATTATATATTTAGAGCTATTTGGAGAGGCGAAATTTAATATATCCATTAGAACTTTGAAATATGTGAATTGTTCACGAATTGTTCTTCCACATGAATTTTTCCATTACAAATTGATTCTGTTTTTCAAAGTTTTTTTGCATTGATGTACTTTTTTATTTAATAATTTTCAAAACAAAAAATGTGACGGGTTGTTTAAACTGAAGTCACCACTTTTTTGTTGAATCGCCACATGGCGAGAGGTTATGTTCAGATCTAACATTAAAGTTAAAAATTCTCAAGTTATAAGAATTTTTCAATTTAAATAAAATCTTTAAAAATAGTTTTGACTCATTTTTTACAGATAATAGGAATGTAAGGCTTTCCTTTGTTGTCATATATTTCAGTAACATTATTTTTTTTATTTATATATTTTCTCATGTTTCTAAGTGTTTAATGATTCGACTATAAAATTTAAACTTACTTACTGAAAATATACATGAAATAACAACCCGGAATTCATTATTAAAAACCACCAACTAAATTTTTTATGGGAAAATGTGAATGCCTAGAATACATTTTGTATTACTAAATTTTGTATTTTCCTATATTTCCTTATATTAAAAAAACAGTTTTAACCCTCCTAGCACTGAGTTTCTGAGAAAAATTTTCTGAATGTTAACTACTACGACTACTTTTCCATTCCATAACATAGAGAAATCATTTTTTATGTAGGCAAAAACTAGCATCTGAAAGTTGGAAAAAAACCGAGACTAACACTAAGAGGGTTAATTTCATGAAAATGCAAATAGAACAGCATGACTCATAACTTAAGGTTAATCATCAAATAAAACATAAATATGCTAATTTAATTTATACACGAAATTTTTTAATACAGTATATCAACAACAATGGACCTTATTCTAACGAAAACATTCCATTGAAATTTAGAAATAAATCAAGGAAATACAAATCGTTTGAAACTATGTAACAACCTTTATGCAATAGAATAACACAATACATTTTTCCAACTTTGCAAACGATACAGACTTACAAAATGTTCCATTTCTTTTTGAAACAGAGAAAGATACAAATCACTTGAGCTAACACCTGCAGAACTAAAGTTTTTTCAATGAAAGATGAATGACAAAAAGTTTTTTTTTCAGGAAGAACGAAGATTTATAGAATCACATTTCGGAAGCCATTTTCAAGATCATCTTTTAAAGCCAACAGACATCTAAAATCGTTCCACTTTTGTATTTGAATAATGTTTGGCTATAGATTTACATTTTCCGAGCCATTCATTGGTAGATAAATAATTAAATATACTTAGCTTATATATTTAGTAGTTTAAATATATTTAGTATGCAATTAACATTTAGGATTATTTTCATTTAGAATGTAATAAAATTTTATTATGTTGAAATGATTTTCAAAAATTATATTAGGACGAAGTTTGAATAATCGAAGTTTTCCCTCATTCATGTCTAACGAAACTTAAGAATGAGAGCCTATTTTTAAGCACTTGAAATGATTTATATTCGATAGAAGTTTGAATAATTTGTATTTCTCTTAAAAAGCGATTTTATAGAAAAAAGAAATAAAAATTTTAGATAGGAAAAACAAGATAGGAACAAAATACCGAGGTTTTTCTAGATTTTTTTTAAATTTTATTTTTTATTTTTTGGTGGAAACTAAGTTTTCTGTTTCAAATCACTTTTTTCCCTCATTCATGTCTAACGAAACTTAAGAATGAGAGCCTATTTTTAAGCACTTGAAATGATTTTCAAAAATTATATTGGATGGAAGTTTGAATAATAATCATTTCTCTTAAAAAGCGATTTTATTGAGAAAGGAAATAAAAATTCTAGACAGTTGAAACAAGATAGGAATAAAATAACGCGGTTTTTCTAGATTTTTTTTTAAATTTTACTTTTTATTTTTTGTTGGAAACCTTAAGTTTTCTGTTTCAAATCACTTTTTTCCCTCATTCATGTCTAACGAAACTTAAGAATGGCAGCCTATTTTTAAGCTCTTGAAATGATTTTCAAAAATTATATTAGATAGAAGTTTGAATAATTTTTTTTTCTCTTGAAAAGCGATTTTATTGAAAAAGGAAATAAATATTTTAGATAGTGAAAACAAGATAGGAACAAAATACCGTGGTTTTTCTAAATTTTGTTAAAATGTTATTTTTCATTTTTTGTTGGAAACTTTAAGTTCTCTGTTTCAAATCACTTTTTTCCCCTCATTCATGTCTAACGAAACTTCAGAATGGGAGCTTGTTTTCAAGAGCTCGAAACATGTCGACTTTTATCATCATCTTCAAATTTTTTAAAGAAAATTAAGTTAATACATAATAAGTTATAACAAAACTTTTTATTAATAAAGAATTAAGAAAAGTAATAATTCTAAAGTCATATCTGCTTTAATTTTTTATAATAAAAGAAAATAATATTACGAGCATTATTATGAATTGAGTAATATTTTTATACAATGATTTAATAATGAAAGCTCAATTACAAAAGTCTATACTTTATCAATTTTTAAAAATTAAAATATTGGCTTCCCTTTTGAAAAATGCGGAAAACTGGAAATAAACATTTCTAAACTCCTCCACTAAATAAACATTCCAAACTAATCTAAAACTCGTCGTTATTGAAAAGTTTCTTTTAAACTCAGAAAATAAACTCACTGTTACCATGATACAATCATTTCAACAGCCTTCTGATTGGGTTTTCAGGTCTTAAAAATGGTCTTATCGAATAGACCGTTTGGTAAACAAAGCTTTAATAGAATTTGGACATTTTCTTTCTCTGAACCTTTATTCTAAATGAACTTTCGTTGACTTCTAAATTAAAGTGAAAGTTTAGAATTACTTCCATTTACAAAGAGATGAATAGAAGTTAAAAGTCAAACAGAGGATATAATCTACATATTCTCTCATTAATACGAGAACTATTTATCACTGAAAAATAACATACATGAACATGTAAAAAGTTTCCAAATTAGTTTAAACGCCTTTTTATAAATTAGCATATTATAAATTAGTACTTCTATTTAATTTTATATTTAATCTTTATTTTTTGCATTTTGTACAAACGTTTAATCCTGCACTGTTAGAAATTTCGCATAAAAAATGGTTAAATAACGATTTATTTAATTGTTATTTTACCATATTCAAACAAAACAGTCAAATAATCATAAATAAGATGGTAATCAAACTGTTAAATATGAGAAAAATCGTTTATTAACTGCTTTCAGCTAATACTGTTAAACAATTAGAATTTTAGCGCACCAACTAATTCACTTATTTCTTTGCAATTCTTAGTTCTGCATACATATTACACATGAGAGAACAAATCTGCCAGTCTCAAGACCGAAAAAACTGGGGTTCGAATCCCGGCGTTGACGCCACAATATTTTCTTCATTCCCTTCAACACATGATGAGTTTCCAGTGTCCTGTACACGCCAATTTGTGCCTTGCCTTCTCCAATGCCCATTACCTAACAGAAAGCCTAGCTCATATGCCCAAATAAATTTGTTTTATATAATTTTGAAACCCTGCTAGTTGTAAATGCTAAAAATTCGCACTGCTTTGTATTCATAGTTTTATAACCATACTAGTTGCAAACGGTTTCAAAAACGTAAAGGTAAAAAATGTTCTTTATCGTAAACTTTACCATTAATCGAATAAGCAGGCTGCTTCCGTTTATTTTACCATATTTTTAGAATTAAAATTCTATCAGTGAAAAAGGGCAAAAGAATACTTTTTGCTGTATAGACTAAAGCAGAATAGCGTGAGTAAAGCACAAATGAAAGTGTAGAATTGGACATACTATAGTTTCGATTCTATAAACAAGAACCTTCTTTAGTGTCTGAACACTGTGTAGAATTGGACATACTATAGTTTCGATTATATAAACAAGAACCTTCTTCAGTGTCTGAATACTGTGTAGAATTGGACATACTATAGTTTCGATTCTATGAACAAGAATCTTCTTTAGTGTCTGAACACTGTGTAGAATCAGACATACTATAGCTTCGATTCTATAAGCAAAAGCCTTCTTCAATGTCTGAATACTGTGTAGAATTAGACATACTATAGTTTCGATTCTATAAACAAGAACCTTCTTCAGTGTTAGAGCACCAAATAATGGTAGAGAAATAAGGAAATTTAACGGATAAGGACAGAGGAACAAGTTTAAACATGATAATTAAAGAAGAGGGATAAGAAACGGGTGTGCTCAGAAGCAGGTGTGTTAATAAGAATGTTATTTAAAAGTGATAATTATTTCATTTTTTTTTCGTCACCAGGACGAGCGTTTAGTTACTTTTATTTCCTCTTTTTGTTATTGAAGTTCAGGTTAATCTAATTAGTTAATTTTTAAAATATTTATTTGCAAAAATCTTTTGTTTTAATTTAGAACCAAAATCATCGTTGATTCCAGCTACAAGATCGAGAATTATAATCAGTATTTTATCCTGATATAACGAGTGAATAAAAGAAGTGGCGGAGACGACGCTAATAGGTGCATGCGTAATTGATTCAATCAGTTTATATAAAAAATTATCAATGATTTCTAAGGAGGCAGCGGACAACCATCCTTCATTTTTTAACGATATTTACGACATTTAAATTACGCTAGAAAAATCTTACATGTTAAAAAAATAAAAGCAAACCGCAAAAAGAATGTCAAAAGCTTTCTTGATATAATCATATTTTTCCTGCCTATTTGGCTTTTAATGAGATTATCTTAACGACATTTTTTCTCTTCGTAGATTTAAACAGATCTTTCAGATAGAAGAATGATTTTTTTTTTCTTCTCGATCTTACTCCGTTGATCTAATTCAACCAACCCTGTAAGAAATTGGGAAAGCTCTTAGCTTTTAGTTGATTTCTGACTGCCTGGAATCTCCTAAATAGAATTAATATAAGACGTTAACATTCTTTAGAACATTTATCCTATCAATCCAGAAAAAAAACATAAAGAATTCAGTTTTTATAGAACAATCTCTTTTTCATGTATATACCATATTATATACCATATTATATATACATACAAAACATATAAACCATATTCTTGGCATAAAGTCAGGTTTGTGAATATCTATTTTATTTAACTTTTTAATTTAATTCATTCTACATTGAAAAGTAAGTAAAGTGAGTAAAAAAATATCATCAAGTAATTAAATTAAAAAAAACAAAGTTTTAGTTCATAGGATACATTTTGAGTATAATCAATTCAATCTCTTTTTCATGAATATTTCTTATAAACCACACCACATTCTTGACATAAAGACACGTTTATGAATAACTATTTAATTTAGCTTTTAACTTTAATTCATTCTACATCGAAAAGTAAGTAAAGTGAGTAAAAAAATATCATCAAGTAATTAAATTTAAAAAAACAAAGTTTTAGTTCATAGGATACATTTTGAGTATAATCAATTCAATCTCTTTTTCATGAATATTTCTTATAAACCACACCACATTCTTGACATAAAGACACGTTTATGAATAACTATTTAATTTAGCTTTTAACTTTAATTCATTCTACATCGAAAAGTAAGTAAAGTGAGTAAAAAAATATCATCAAGTAATTAAATTAAAAAAAACAAAGTTTTAGTTCATAGGATACATTTTGAGTATAATCAATTCAATCTCTTTTTCATGAATATTTCTTATAAACCACACCACATTCTTGACATAAAGACACGTTTATGAATAACTATTTAATTTAGCTTTTAACTTTAATTCATTCTACATCGAAAAGTAAGTAAAGTGAGTAAAAAAATATCATCAAGTAATTAAATTAAAAAAAACAAAGTTTTAGTTCATAGGATACATTTTGAGTATAATCAATTCAATCTCTTTTTCATGAATATTTCTTATAAACCACACCACATTCTTGACATAAAGACACGTTTATGAATAACTATTTAATTTAGCTTTTAACTTTAATTCATTCTACATCGAAAAGTAAGTAAAGTGAGTAAAAAAATATCATCAAGTAATTAAATTTAAAAAAACAAATTTATAGTTCATAGGATACATTTTGAGTATAATTAATTTATTATCTATATTAAGTATATTAATTTATTATCAGTTTAAGTTTTTAGGTTTATATTTAAAAAACCTCCTTTGAAATAAATTTAAACTTGATATACATATATATATATATATATATATATATATAAGTTCAAAATGAAGAATAAAACAAAGAAAAATTATAGACATATGAAAAAAAGGGGGTGGGAAATAATAAGATACTTATTGATACTGATACTTATGATACTTAATGATACTTATTGTTTTTTTTTTTAACTTTCTTAGTGTTTTCTTGTATTTATATATATATATATATATATATATATATATATATATATATATATATATATATATATATATATATATATATATATATATATATATATATATATATATATATATATATATATATATATATATATATATATATATATATATATATATATATATATAAATATATATATATATATATATATATATATATATATATATATATATATATATATATATATATATATATATATTAATTAAAATTTCATATTTTTTTTTTTTTTTAAATAATATGTTGTTTGTTATTTTTTTACTTATTATTTCCCACCCCCTTTTTTTCATATGTCTATAATTTTTCTTTGTTTTATTCTTCATTTTGAACTTATATATATATATATATATATATATATGATGAGATGATATATATATATGATAAGATGAAAAAACAGAACAAGATAATCCACAGTGGCAGAAAGTAACAAATCAAGTAAAGTGCATCAACTAAATGGTAGAAATGTTATTTCTTTTATTTCAAAAAAGTATACCAACTAATTTTTAATAATTCAGTAAAGTGATAAGCCACATTTTTTCTTAAGGGGATACATTTACAATAAGCAGCTGCTTAGAATTGTATTAAGAGAAGTATTTTTCAAGTTTTGGGAACTTTTTCTACCTTAAAAGAAAATGCGTAGAAACCTTTTATCACCTACTTCATCAAAAACTTCTCTTAAAAACTCTCTCCTCTATAATTTGAAAATGTAGCTTCAAAGTCTTCAATTATAATAATAACTTAAATATTAAAATCAACAATTCATTTTCAACTTATTCAAAAATATCAGCAGTCAATCAAAAGAAGAAGAAAAAAATCGATTTACTTGAAAACCATTAAATCAAACTTTAAAATCAGCAATGCTGATAAGCAAAGTTCTATTAAACATCAAACGATTCACCATTACTTATTTGTGTTCTACCGTTTTAAAATCACTAGTAAATTATTTTCCGTTAAGTACTTTAGACACTAATCAAGCGAAATTTAACTCACAGGCATTTCAAAGGAAATGGAACCTCTTCAGCTTAACTTTCTTTGCAATGCCTGAATGGTCAAAAGTTACGTATTCACTAATTCCCTTGTTGTATCGATGAGGTCCCATCTGAATTCAAAAAGGAAGCTAATGGCTCTTTAGAAGTTCTTACTCTAATTTATTATTTCAGTCATTAAAATGCTCTAAAATACTTCAAAGATACTAATAACACCAATGGAAAGTTCGTTTGTATGATTGCTTCACTTAAACCATTCATAGGAATCCATTTAGCAATCTCTATGGAGATAAATGTTAAAAGTAGCATTCATAAAGTGAACTAGTATATTAATAGCTGTATTATTTAAAGTACAGTAAAGTTTTTTATGCAGAATATATTTCGGTTCGACATCGTACAATTTAGATTTGCATATAATGTGTTCTTAATTTGATTGAGTTGTGGAAGCTGGTTTTTGCAATGAAGCTGGAAGCTGAATGCAAGAAGCCGGATTGAGCACTAAATGTGTTTCTGTCTTATATTTTGCAATTCAGTGTTCTTAAAATGTAACTAGTTATGATTCTCATTAACTTAATTTGTCAGAATTGAAGGAGATAAATTTTGTCATTCTGAATCAGAATTGTGCCCTAGATATTTTTCGGTTCTATATTATTTTATAGAGTTTACTTCAGTTAGTTTTACTTGTTTTGCTACTAGTTAGTTTTACTTCTGTGTATTAACCTTTTGCTTATGGCTGGTACAACATGGTACACCGTAAGCAAAGAGTTAACAGCCTTGGATGGGCCCTGGCCTTCTGAAGAAGTCTTTCCATTTGTCTTTCCTTTAAGTGACTTTTCTCAAATTTTTGGTTTTCATATCTCTTTTTGAGACAGTCGATCCATCTAAGGCAAGGTCAGCCTATTCGTCAAGTTTGAGCCAGGATGGCTCAAGGGATAGAGCATTCGCCTTCAATTGAAGTGAACCGGATTCGAATCCCAGTGATTGCTGTTCGGTGAGAATTCCGCCTCCGGCTTGCACCAACCACAGTGCTGATTTAAATTATTCTCAGTACTAGACGTATCATGGATTAGAGTCACCCTGCAACATAATAAGATATCTAAATTCATAATAATAAAACTCAAATCCTTTTGCTCATCAATGCAAGTCAGGTAGGAAAATGAAACTTAACACCCTTTTCATTCGTTTAGTAAAAGGTTGATTCAAATTTAATTAATCAATGCAATTTTTTTTCCTTCTCTCAATAGAAAAATTGTTTTAAAAATTGCAGCGAAAATTGAAAACAAACACTGTTAATGAGGCTGTAAATCTACCACCGGAGTGCAAGTTAACTGCGAGTTAAGAAATTGGCAGTTACGAAACTGACGGTCAAAAAATAATGAAGAATACACTTTTCGACACATGGTCAATGTTTCCAAACCGGGGTTTTGGAACTGGGAGTTAACGGAACTCGCGTTAGGTCAGTGTCAACGGTGAATAAGGGGGTAAGAGTTGTGGCTACGATGAATTAATTATCTCTGTGACGAGTTGTAATTACGATGA
Organism: Parasteatoda tepidariorum; assembly: GCF_982258835.1. NCBI lineage: Eukaryota > Metazoa > Arthropoda > Arachnida > Araneae > Theridiidae > Parasteatoda > Parasteatoda tepidariorum. The sequence goes on along the minus strand of NC_141764.1, from coordinate 33,347,334 downwards.
AGTGTTGTGACGAATTGTGCCTGGGTGAAATGTACTATGTTAAATATCGTCACGACAATTTGATGGAGCTCTCATTCTTATGCTCTTACCCTTAAGTTCTAAGGAACTGCCCAAATATAACTTTTCTTAGAGTTTTCGCCCTCCAATGAGGTGAACCGGGTTCGAATCCCGGTGATGGCTGGTCGATACGAATTCAATCGGTATCCGGCTTGCACCGACCACAGTGCTGATGCAAAACATCCTCAGTGGTAGACGGATCATGGGTTAGAGTCCCCTTGCCGCCGGCTAACCGTGGGAGGTTCTCGTGGTCTTTCCCTCCATGTAACGCAAATGTGGGTTAGCTCCTTCAGAAAGTTCTCCACGAAGGCAAATATTTCTCAATACTCTATCCAGGAGTTCCCTTGTCTTCTGGATTTCGTTCAAAAATACAAGGCTACCGAGTAGAACATTGGTAATCGTAAGCCTAAAATTGGGTAGGCTGTTCAACGACGGTTATAATTATAATATTCGTTTAGTTCCTATAGACTTGGTGGTTAGGTTTCTGCAGTTTCGATCTTGCTGCATTCTAGGCAGATGTCTAACCTATTTTACCACTTTAAAGATTTTATATAATTCTAAATTCGTTCGCTTTTACCATAGGCCGGAAATATGAGTCACGATATGTCACGAATGTCTCAGATGCATATTATAAAAAAGACCTTATATGTGTTTGATATAAAAAATAATTTAGTTTTTCAATTTTAATTCTGTAAAAACATCTATTTCCATTTGTGATTCGTTTAGGCAGTTTTGAGGTTAGATAATTGTTTTTATTAAAACCTACTCCTAAATAATTGAAATTATCCACTTTTTCAAACTTGTAGTCCCGAATTTCCAGGTGACTGATTTTAAGATATGAATTTAAACACGGCATATATTTGGTCTCTTTTTTTTTACTCACTGATCAAATAACTGCTATTGCATTTTGTTCTAACGCCGTAAAGGCCCGTTTAAGAGCTCGAGTGGGGCTGGTCACTATAGCAATATCATCTGCATAAATAAGTATTTGCCCTGACTAACTCAAGATGTTTTCCTCTGATAAGCTTTTCTAGGGCTGTAAATAAAACAAGTCAGGTCAGATTTTGATTCTGTCTGCTTTTCAGTAATTATGAAATTGGGGGCGAGAAACTACCGTGGTGAGAAAAGAATTTAATTATTGGCTCTTAATATTATAGAAACTAGTGATAGTATTGCAGACAAAATAAAAAATGTCAACAAAGACTGGTTCGACCAAAATTGTAGATTTGTAACTGAAAATAAAATTACGGCGTACAAAGTATGTTAGAAGAGTATGTTAGAATCTGGATTTTGCGATACTTGAAGCTGAATTATGCATTAAATATGTTTTGGTACTACAATGTTAAAAATATTTTGGTGTATATTTCCCCCCAATTTTGGTGTTTAGGTACGCTAAATATATTTTTAAGTGCTGAACTGTAGGTAACCATGCAAAAAAATTGCATAAAATTTGCAAAAATACTGTTGTTTATATGAATTAGTACGAATATATCATTGAAAATGTGCTTGTTTTTTAAGCGAAATGTTTTTTGCAATGAAGCCATGAATTAATTATAATGCGCATGAAAAGATGAATTGTCAGTAGCTAATCAAATCAATCAATATATATATATATATATATATATATATATATATATATATATATATATATATATATATATATATATATATATATATATATATATATATATATATATATATATATATATATATATATATATATATATATATATATATATTAATAAAACTATAGCATCAAAAAGTGAACAAAAATGTGACTACATGCATAGTTTACTTCAATACCAAAAATGTTGGCAACTATGCACAAAATTTTTTACAGTGTATGTTGCTTATAATGTCTCTATTTAGTGTCTCATATTCAAATTTATACTGTATTATTTAATTCTTATTAATTAGCTTTATTTCACATCAAATTAATTAATCATTTTTATACACACTGAATTTCATTATATACTGTTCAATATACAAAAGCTTATGATATGCAATAATTATTGTATATCAAATTAGCATAGTTGTTAAGAAGATAAAATGCATAGCCTCTTATATGGATGTTGAGTATCCATATTTATCATGGGCTAATTAGAATCCTAACTTTAGAAATATTCAGTGAGGCCTTTAATGAAACATTTGATGGACCATAAAATTAGTTTTGACCAAAACTTTGTGAAGAGTAAATATAATGCATCATTCTAAAATGTTTTAGAAACATAATATATACATCAAATACATGTTACTAAATGCGTTTAGTAATAGTATAATTTAAGGGTAAAACAAAACATATCAAATTCTTATTATCAACATTATTTAATTAAGTGATATGATTTTAAGTCCTTTGTTATTTGAAAAATAAAATATGTAATGAAAGATTAAATTTAAAATCAATATATTTGGTGGTTACAGTTTCAAAAAGTTTCATCTTAATGAATTTTGATCAACCTATAAATTATTTTATTTTTAATTTGCCAACAGAAAAAGTATTAAGTTCGTACTTTAAATTGTTGAATTCATAAAAAGTTTCAGAATTAAGAGTTCAGTTTTAAAATTTCATTCATTTATTTCATGTTTGAAACTACTCCTTTTATATAATATTATTTAACGGACATGCTAGGAAGTTATTATTGTCCAATAATAACTTCCGACCAGAGTAATGCTTATGCTTTGTCAGAAAAAGAATTGGGCAAGAAGACAATGATACAGGTTTATAACTGCCATGTTTTTCGAATTGAGTACTTGGATATAATCACACGGTTGAGATTAATCACGTGGTTATGCATGACGTGCTTACGTTAGAGCCTTAAGGCTAATTTTAACTATCACAGTGAATCAATTTTCTGATAAGATTTAATTAAACATCCACAAGTGATGTCACCTGAGTGTGTCAAACCTAATTTGCTGGCCCACGCTTGACGTCACTTGCAGGTAATCTTTTGACGCATAAATTTTGAATAAAAACACATAAATACAGAAATACTACTATTATGGTCACTGTGGAAATAAGTGATTTACAGTCCACCAAAAGATACAAGTACCAGAGCTAATTGAACGGTTGATTACGGTAAGTTCCTGACTATCAGGAGATGGCCTATAGCATCATGCCAAATGATACTGAATATAGCAAATCTTAATTTTGATAGGTTAAACTTCTTTTGCGTACCAGGAGGTTCATTGGGAAGGGTAACCAGTAACAATAAAGAAAATTAAATTTGTTTAATTAATTGTGTCAGTATATGTCTTTCAGTTTTGTGCGTAATTCCGTAGTTTAGATTAATGCCAATTTATTGATTTTCTATCATCCCTCCCCTCTCATACGATTTACGGATATCCAGCTAGTTATCAATCAATAAAATATTTAGCATGTGTTGATGCTTCAATTCATTGTGACTTAATGTAGGAAAATCTAATTTTTAAATTAAAAGTTATTCAACATTTTCTTTCTAAACGATGGATTTTGAATAAACTTTAATGAAAAATAAATGCATACGATGTTGAAAATATTTAATTTCCTCCTAGAGTTTTGCATCTTTAGGGTATAAAAAATGTCTAGTTTACTAGTATAATTCTTATGAAAAATCAGTCATGATCGAATGCAATAAATCGTCCACTTTCAAATTCTTTAATTTAATGAGAATTGTTTAGAACAATAAATCAATAGCTTGAAAAGTCAAGACACTTATTAGAAGTCCTTATGATTAATTTGAAGCAGTCTTCTTTTAATTATTGGACTGCTTTATAAGTAGAAGAGTCGGGTACAAATCACGGGACATAGCATAACGGAAAAATGGGGGCACTCTTTGCAATTTAGAATCCAATCGTACTTTGTTTTTCTACCTAGGAATAACAATTTAAACCACATTCCTTTACATCCGCTAAGACACGTCATTTTGCTGGGAATTTCTATTCTATATATGGTGTTTTTTTCAAATGATAATCCAAAAAAAGTAAGTTTTCAACATAACTTGCAAAACTATATAACGTCCAACTTTAACATTAGCTTAATCGTTTTAAATTGCTTAATAGCATTATTGCTGCTTTCAAATTATTCTCCTCTCCCCCCCCCCCTTTTTTTTTTTTTAATGGACTCACAGTTCACTGTGAAACATTGTGGATAAAATATGGTAAAAAGTACCGGCATCCAAAGTGCCGATACCTTCTACGGTAAAATTATTTTTACTGTAAAATTTTATGGTACAAAGAATCTGATGTTTCGTAATTTTTACAATAGTATAAAATAACTCAATCACTGTAATTAAATAAATAATACTGTAAAAATTATGGAACGAAATTTTAAAGTAAAATTGATTTTACGGATAGTATACCCACAAACTGATTCGGAATTGTTTACAGTGTAAAAAAAGTTTCCTTACAGGTATATATGTACAAAAAATCCTAATTTTGCTATTCAATTGGCTTTGGTAAATCTAGAAAGGAATAAAAGTTTTATTTGTTTTTACTTAAGTGAATTTCTCTATCAAATCTCTCAGAGTGAATGTCAAATGAAATTATTTTTAACAAGAATAGAATAGAATTTCAAAAAGAGGTTGTTTTATTTCTTTAAATATAAATTTGACTGTAAATCTTCTCCCCTGCTCCGGATTATCAATTAATTTCATGTAAAAATTTTATAAACACATGGAAAAACACTTATTTAGGGAACATCTTGTGAAAAACGAAAAATAATTAATGGCGTAAAAATTTTTCACAATTTATCAATTTTTCACAATTAATAAATTACAGTTTAATGGCTCATCAAGAGGTTGTATCTTAAATGCACCAGCATGAAATAGACTTAGTATTCTTTCAAAGCAAAAAGAGTTAAATGATGCTAGAAATGATGTCTAATACAAAAATAAAGCAATAATCATAAAACAAATATAAAATAAACTCGGAGGCCGTGGATTAATGCAGAATATTATAACTTCTGATCACTAGATTATAATAATTTCTGAATTTCTCTACGCTATTAGAATATATTTCTCGACTATTAGAATAAAAAATTTTAAAATTAAAGGTCACGAGAGTCAATAAAATAATATTCATCATTTTACCCTAATTCAATCAAGCAGAATTTTACGTTTCTTGATTCCAAGTTACTCTTGACTATCAAATTATTATAATTTCGAATTACTGGAATATAATATTTTCGGAATTACTCTCCACTAATTTTGCCTTAACATTCTTTGACTATTAAATTTCGAATTATTGGAATATAATAAATTCGGAATGACTCTCCACTAATCATACCTAAGCATTATTTGACTATTAAATTTCGAATTATTGGAATATAATAAATTCGGAATTACTCTCCACTAATCTTACCTAAACATTCTTTGACTATTAAATTTCGAGTTATTGGAATATAATAAATTCAGAATTACTCTCCACTAATCTTACCTAAACATTCTTATAAATATATTTGACTATTAAATTTCGAATTATTGGAATATAATAAATTCGGAATTACTCTCCACTAATCTTACCTAAATATTCTTTGACTATTAAATTTCAAATTATTGGAATATAATAAATTCGGAATTACTCTCCACTAATCTTACCTAAACATTCTTTGACTATTAAATTTCGAATTATTGGAATATAATGAATTCGGAATTACTCTCCACTAATCTTACCTAAACATCCCTTGACTATTAATAAAACGAAATTGTAAATAAATCTAAAAATATTATGATACTCGAACAACTGAGAATTTTTCTTGTTTTTTTTCTGTCTTAAAAGTGACCAACTATTTAAAAAAAGTTAATTAAAGTAAATTAGTCTGAAATAGATGTGTACGGTCTGTTACTTCTGCACAGAAAAGTAATTAAATTATTCACACCAATTTTAAAAATTAATTAGAAAATTTGTTCACAGATAGCATTTAAGAATAAAAAACCCTTTGGAACAATATTTTCTATTGCGTATAAAAACTATCAAACTGAAATATTTTCATCGGTATTTGTTAATTTTGTCCCCAAATTGCACCACATGTTTGTTGCAAATTGTTGTTATTGCAATTGTTGATTTTTCAAATCATTGATGATTTTGGGGAAGTTTGGCAACACAAGCAATTGATTTCCTTTGCAAACGTCTATTTTATCACCACTATTTTTAAAAAAAATGATTAACAATTTTATCTAGTTCATTAAATTATTCAATTAGTTTCTTAAATTATTTTTGGCTGCACATTAAAACGAATAAGACTTTGTGATGATAATTGTAGTAAAAGACAATATCCGAAGTAAAAAACTACAGATATATTAAATTAAAATACTTAAAGTATACAGAGTAAAAGAAAATGGTCAAAATTATCAGAATATGGTAGCATTTACCGCATTTCTAGAAGTACAGGAACGCCAAAAAAGTCGGTAATTTTTACCGAAATATCCAAGTAATGATTTTGAAAAAATTAACAATAAAATGTGATTTCATAAAATGTGATAAAATTTGGTAGATGTAGTAAAATTAGGTAATTTAATCGCGATGACTTAGACCTTGGCATAAAAACCATTTATTCGGTTATTCTTACTTTTGAGTTTTGTATTTTTCTACTGGTAATGTTTGGTAAGAACTATAATTTTGAAAACCAGAATTTCTGTTAAATCATCACCATATGAATGGAAAAATTACCAAATGAATGGTTTAAATAACGAATATTTTCGTTTCATTAACAAGAATCATGTCGGTTTGTTTCTTACTAGAAATGTCATTACCACACAGTGCGGTAATTTTACCATAATTTTTCTCCGTGTAGCATTCAAGTTTTGAAGCTTAGTACAATACACAAAAATTATTTTCAGTGTGGTATTTAGCCCTTAAGATGATGCTACAACGTAACATTCTAACTTGTGATCTGATTTAAATATTTTAAACTAATATAGTTTTAATTTTCAATTTTGCTTTTTGCCTTTACTGCCAGATTACACTACCATAAAAAGAAACATTTAAGATTACATTTTCAAAAGGAAAGATTTATGGAGTAGCAATTTTGGAAGTCCTTCTTTCTTTCATCTTTTCAAATCAACTGACATCCCATTCTTTATCTTTCTTTTCCAAATTGTTCGGATCTTTTTCAGATCGCCGAGGTCTTCCGTCTAAAGAATGATTTCAAAAATTCCTTCGGTGCTGTTTTTGAAAGAAGGAATTTGCTAACATTAACATTCTTTTTGGGTCCACTTTGATATTGATGGGGCACTATAAAATCCCTCTCTCTCTCTCTCGGCCAGCTAAGTCAAGAGAGAGCAGTTTAAAGAAATGCTGCTTGAATTTTAAAGACTGAAAAGAACCAAATTGTAGTTGACGGTCATTATTTATCATATCTTAAAATGAAATTTCGTTCTCGAGGAACGCAGGATAAAAATTAAATGTATAGATTATTATTGCAATACGACAAATCCTCGTATCTAATTTTTGTATTGGTTTGCTCCATAATTTTTTTTTTAAATAAGTACATAATCTTAAAAAGGGCGACATTTATATGAATATTGAAGACATTATTACACTTGAGGACATTTTTCCTACGACAAGGCTCAATTATAATCAGATTTACAAAATACACTAAAGATTTCCTGTGTAATGCATTTTTTCCTAGCAAGCAATTTGAAAAAAAAAGTTTGTCAGCGATTTAAAGTAGAAATTACAAAATATCCTAATTTCTTAACATTCTCTTAATGTCAGTTTGAAAGAAGTTTGTCCAGTTTAAGAAATCTATCTAATTCCTCTACATTTTCTTAATTTAATGCTTTAAAATATAAAATACTTGTTCAGAAGTATAAAGTTGATTTAAATACTCTATTGTACAGAGACTCTTCAAAGTTTTTACGACTATTATTAATAAAAAATTGATAAAATAATAAAAAATAGCAAATATTTACTAAAAACTATATTTTTTTAAATGAAATTATATTTGGATAAAAGAATTTTATAGTTGATGGCAAAAATTTTTCTATTCACTTAAAAAGTAGTATTATTTGCTTATTAAGTAGCAAGAGTAGTGTTCAGTAGTAGTAGTATTAGCTTAAAAATACCATTTCATTTTTAGGACACCAATTTAAGAAAATGTATATTGCAGATGTATTCCAGAAAGAACAAAAATTCCCAGTGGGAATCTAATATATAAAAACAGTCAATATAACATCAAGATAAAGGGAAGCAAACATGGACAAATTACTTCATGTAGTCTTAATTGCAATAATAAAGATAAATATACATACGAAGCTCATCCAAAGTCATGTTTCCAATTGGACATCTCAGGTATTATTATTATTTGACGGAGAGTAGAGTACATAGATATTCCTCTTCACTTCGAATTGGATCATAGAGAGTCTATCATAACTCACCTTCTAACTCTGTTTGTGGCCAGATATTTTGTCTCTCACCATGTCTTGCCAAATGTTTTCAGTTCATTCATAATCGTTCTTCTAAGCCTTGGTGGCTCAGAGGACAGAGCGCTCGACCCCAATTAGGTGAACCTGGTCCGAATTCAGGCAATGGCTGGTTGATTCGCACCCGGCTCGCACCGATCACAGTGCTGACGTAAAATATCTTCAGTGGTAGACGGATCATGAGTTAGAGTCTCCTTGCTGTGGGAGGTTTTCGTGTCTTCTATCCATGTAACGCGAATGCCGGTTAATTCCATCAAAATATCCTCCACAAAGGAAAATTTCTCCCCAATACTTGATCCAGGTGTTCCCTTGTCTTCTGGATTGGGTTCAAAACTACAAGGATACTGAGTAGAGCATTGGTAGTCGTAAACTGAAAATTCGGTCGGATATTCAACGACAGTTATAAAATAAAAAAATAAAATAAACGTCCTTTTCCAAGTATTTTTAAGCCTTTCTATTTTTCTATTGCCCTGCAGGCTCAAATCAGAAGCTTGTTTTACTTTGAATTTCTTAGGTTTATTACGTAGAACATGGCCAATCTATTTCCATTAGCGTTTCTTAATTTCTGGAACAATTGGTTTCTCTTTTACTTTTCCAAAGATTTCTGATTTGTAAATTTTAAGGAAACACTTGATGGATAAGATTATTTTTAAATTGTTTTTAAGAAATAAGTGAAGTTTCATGCTATTTTTATTGCAGTTCTATGTCTCAGATCCATAGAGTAGTAAAGATTTAACATTAGCATTGAAGAGTCTAATTTTTGTTGAAGTTATGCTTTTTATTACCAGAATTTATTCAGAATAGTGCACAAGCTTCGGGCTTTGTTTGATCTATTTCGTATATCTTCATCAGTTTCTCCTTTGTTATTAATTACACTTGAAAGATAAGTAAAACTGTTTACCTCTAACTTTGTTCGCTTCTAAGAATATATCAATTAATTGTTTGTATTAAATTTCAAATTTGTAGTTTCGTTTTGGTTGATAATAAGTCCCTTTTTTTGTATTTACATTCAAAATGTTTGTGTTTGTCTGCCTGTCTTGAAAGTTGGTGGTAAGTGAACATAAGTCGTCTGCAAAACCAAGGTCAGAAAGGTATTCAGCAATATTCCATCTTATACCCCTTTTATTCTAGAGTAGAGGAAGGAGTAGAAAATTAAAACCATTTTTTAAAAATTGTTTTTTGAGAAATTAGAAACTTTATTAAAAGTTATATAAACTGTCAATTTATAGTTGCATTTATTTTAAAATAAAAGGCATTTTATTTCAAAATGACACACATAATCTAACTGTTCCGGAAAAGGGAATGAAAAAATTATTTACGGAACCAAAATTCTTGCGTTCAAAGTTCATAGCTTAGAGCAAGTTCGGAGTTCCAAAGACATGGTGTCCGGAGAAATCTGCGTCTGAAATTCGGACAAAGGACCCTGAAGACGAGACAACCTAGGGAGAGAAAATTAGAATCTCAGAAAAGAGTCTGACAACACTTTTCCTGACCTCCTGTAAATGTTAATGTGAATAATTAGCTTGTATTTAGTTAAAATTATTATTAATATTATTGTTTTGTTGTTGTTGCTGTTGTTATTGTTATTGTTATTATTATTATTAGTAGTAGTAGTAGTAGTAGTGTAAATACTATAGAATACTGAAAACTATTCAAACAATTAGATACTGTACTTGAAATCAGTTATTACATTGGAAACAATTTTTCAAAACTCAAATTTTAAATTTAGTTAATAATATTTCCCATCAATAAAACTTCAACTTTCATCAAAAAAATAAATAATAAAATTTTGTTCGGACTTTTTCATTTCTTAAAAACTTTCTGCATCTTTAAGTAATAATGTCCATCATGTGTAATTTTCAAAATTGCTTATTAACTATTAAAAAATAACTTATCACCATTTCGGATATCATAATTTGTCAACTTCTTTTGTATGCCAAATAAGTTTTCAAAATTACTCCAGCATCTAAAAGAGTTTCTTTCATTAATTCTTTTTAGCAGCGATACTATCAGATGCAAATCAATCAAACTGAATAAAAAAAGACTGTGGAAAGTTAATTACATAAAACCTTTTAATGGCATATTAAGTAATGGGCCTTGAAACGGTGAATTTTTATGAGTTTTTGAGTTTTCATCCAGATTTGGAAGAAAAAAAAGCTAATTGATTGATGTCCTAATATTAACATATAGATATAGTCGAAAGAAATATTAGTTTTTTTAATCTTGAAGTCCCTAGTTGTTTATGACACCAGGTCGTTTGATTTGGCCATTTATCAAACTTAATATTCAAGTTCTCAGTTTAATGTCCTAGCCTCTAACATGCACATTTTAACAAATTGGGTTAAAATCACGGAACATGATTTGATTAATGATTCTTAAAGAACATTAAAAATTTTATCAAAAAAAAAAATAAATGGTATTTTTATAGATATTTATTAAATACTTATTCAAAACAGATTTCAATCATTACTTCAGCAAATTATATAATTAATTATAGTAAATTTATAAATGCAATGACTTGAAAGAAAATTAAATAAAGAAGTTCATCGAAATTTTCTTTTTCGAAAATATAGTTTGATATTGATTTTTTAATTGTCTGTCAGCAACTTTTTATTTAAAAAAAAAAAAATTTGCTAAAATTATTTTTTTAACATTGAGAGAAAAAAAGACTTTTAGTTACATAATATATATTTTCTCAAGATCATTAAATTTTCTCACTTAAATGTACTTATTTATCTAAAGTATGTAAATTGTTGCAATTAAAAATGTGTCAAAAAAATTAATGCTCTCTTTTTTTAACTTCTCTATTTTAATCTATTCTTTTGGCACACACATTTTAACAATTTAGGTTGAAATCACGAGTCAAGATTTAATGAATCATACTTAAAGAATATTACAATTTTTATTAATATAAGATATGATTAAAAAATAAATTGTTTGTTTATAGTTCACGCAAAGTAAAATATTATATTTTACTAATGATTACTATAAAGTATTCATTAAAAATAGTTTTTAATCATCACTTCAATAATTTATAATGAATTTAAAAATTTAATCAATTCTAAGAAAATTAAATAAAAAAGTGCATAAATATTTTTTTTCAAAAATTTTGTTTGTTAATGTTTGTTTAATCGGTTGAAAACAGCAATACATAGGATTTGTTAAAATCATTCTTCCAACACTGAGAAAAAAATCTGTAAACTTTCAGTTATATAAAATAAATTTTCGTAACTTCTATATTGTAATGTGAAATCTGCATTTTTTTATAATTTTAATCCATTTTATGCGGTAGATTACCAAATGTTCTTGTTATGTACTTATTTATCATCTTAAGTATGTAAGTTTTTGCAATTAAAAATGTGTTTAAAATATCAATGTTTTTTTAATTTTCTGTATTTTCTACAGAAGCTTCAGATGTTTTAAAATTTTTAGGGTAAAAACAAGAGCATCATATTCAAAAAACCCAAATTCAAGTTCAAGAAATCAAGATAAACAATTTGAAAAAATTTCAATATGCTACGGATAGTAATTATTAGCATAATTTTTAAGTTAAGTTGGGATGTTTTTAAAATGCATTTAAGTTTTATATAATGTAGATGCAAGTTGTCGTCATCCTGTAAGTTTATTCGAGTAATTATTGAAAAAAATTCTCTAAAATTATACAATTTTATTCCGATGAACAAAAACAGGTGAAAAAATTATCTGTTCTCAATCTGAAACAAAAAAAAATTTGAAATTTACCTCAATGTCAAAAACAGAAAGTACTATATTCACCTGAAAACTTATTTCAGGTACTGAAAACTCAAAAATTCCAATAAAAAACATATATATATATATTTATTTATACGAGTTTAGGATGAATTATCCTTGGATAGCAGCAGAAATTCTGTTTCTAGATGTGACAGAAATAGCCAGACTCAGTACAAATCATTGATCGTTTTATAATCATTTATACTAGTTTAGGATGAATTATCCTTGGATAGCAACAGAAATTCTGTTTCTAGATGTGACAGAAATAGCCAGACACAGTACAAATCATTGACCGTTTTACAATCATTCATTGAATTACTCTTGAGTTCTAAGATATAACTTCGAATGCTAGATTATAATGATTTATGAATTATACTTAAATCTCATTTATATTTTTACTTTCTTAACTTATTAATATTTGTGCTTAGAATTACATTTTCTTAATTAACAGAGTATATATTTAAAATTACAAGTCCCTAAACTCTGAGCAACTGATTGATCGCTTTACACTGATGTATTCAAATTCGAAATGATTCGTAAGGAGTAATGAGGAATAATATAGAATATCATATTTTGAAGTTACTGAAATATAGAAATTTTTGAGTTACTCTTTACTACCAAAATGTAATACTTTCTTGACTATAAGAGTATAATTTTTTACTATTAAGGGATACCAAAGTAGAAACAAATCACTGATTGTTTCACACTCGTTCATTCCAACAGATTTATAAAAATGTTTATTTGGAATTACTTTTGACTTTTAGAATTTTATAATTTCAATTTTCTGGAATATAATAATTTTTTAATCACTCTTTACTACTTAAATATAATAATTTATTGACTATCACGTTATAGTTTTTAATATTTGAGGTAACTTAGTATAGAAAGAAATCATGGATTGTTTTACACCTGTTCATTCAAGAAAATTAATAATAATCTTTATTTGGAATTACTCTTTACTTCCATAATATTATAATTTCAATTTACGGGATCATAATAATTTTTGAATCATTTTTATAACTAAATTAGAATATCTACTGACTATCACGACATAGTTCTCATTCTTTACTACTAGAATATAATAATTTATTGACTATCACGACATAATTTTCAATATTTGAGGTAACTTAGAGTCGAAACAAGTCATGGATTGTTTTACACCTTTTCCTTCACGAAGATTAGTAATAATCTTTATTTGGAATTACCCTTTACTTCTATAATATTATAATTTCAATTTACAGGATTATAATAATTTTTGTATCATTTTTATTGCTAAATTAGAATATCTACTGACTATCACGACATAGTTTTTAATACTAAAAATGGCTAGTGGTGAAGCAAACCATTAATTATTTTCGACATTTTAATTCAAACATGTACATAAAATTCTAGTCTACTGGAATATAATAATTTTGAAGAACTGAAATGTAATAATTTCATTCTTGACTATTAGTTTACAATTTTTAATAAAGGTCACTAGAGTCTAAAAAAATATGGATCGTTTTACTCACATCAAATCAAACAGATTCCCAATTACTCTTGGCTATCTTGATTCTGATAATTCTCGATTCATTATAATTTTAAGTTACTGGGACACGATAATTTCTGAATTATTCTTCACTAATCTTACTATAATCATTCTTTGACCATTAGAAAAAAAGGAAATAGGAAGTAAGTCTAAAAAACATATAAACTGATCTCGAACAACTCAACTCAAAAACAATGATACTTATCTCAATTTCCAGAACAAAAAATACTCTATTCAGCTTTAGGACTTGTTTAAGATACTGCAAGCTCAAAAATTCTACCAAACAGTAAAGTGAGAGATGTTTTTATCATGGATTGGAAATCATAAATTGTTTTACACTTGTTCATTCAAGAAGATTAAAAATAATCTTTATTTGGAATTACTCTTTACCTCTATAATATTATAATTTCAATTAACTGGATTATAATAATTTTTGTATCATTTTAAATCATCATTAAAATAATAATATCATCATTTTAAATATAATCATCTATCATCGATGTAAATATAATCAATAAAATATTACCATCATTGCATCATCATCATTAAAAAAAAGAAATAGGAAGTAAGTCTAAAAAATATGAACTGTTCTCGAACAACTCAACTCAAAAACAATGAAACTTATCTCAATTTCCAGAACAAAAAATACTCTATTCAGCTTTAGGACTTGTTTAAGATACTGCAAGCTCAAAAATTCTGTCAAACAATAAGATGAGAGATGTTTTTATACTTTTTATGAGAGTTTAGGATGAAGTGTTCTTTTGGTGGCAACAGAAATTTCGTTTTCTGAACGTGTCATAAATAGCCAGTATTAAATTTTGTTCTCTAAGAAGAAGCACCTCTCAAGTGCAAAAAAACACCAACTAAGAAGCTGAGTCAGGTGGTTACGATGTTAAGAGGGCATTTCTCAATTTAATGCAAGGACATAAAAAAGGACGTATAAAAAGTATAAAATGTTGGTTTTCTAAAACTCAGTAATTTCAGTTTAGTTTTAGCTCGTTCTGCAAGAGTATAAATAACTTATTTCCTTTCCAAAAATTGTGCAATAGAAACGTCATTTCAAATAAAAACTGCGACCTATTTTCTTTTTAAAGTTGCAACTGAAAATTGAATTTAAAGAATATGTATCTTAAATCTAATAACAATCAAATTATGGAGGAAAATCAATGTCTGACTGTGCACTAATTAAACTTAGGCAAGATTACGAACTTTTTTGAAACAAAATACTTATACTTTTTTAAAGTTATTTAATTTTATTAACAGCAGATATGACTTTTCGTAACATATTTCAATACTCGTCTATTTCATCAGTTGTTTCCAATTTCGTGCAGAATAATCAAGGCTTCGATCAGGTCGAAAATTTAATTTCTTCAGTTTCGAACAATAAAAATCTACCAAACAAAAAATACAAAAAAAATGTAAGAATTTTAAAAAAATACTGAAAATTTTTTAAAGTAATTTAATTTTATTAACAGCAGACATGATTGTTCGTAGAATGTTTCAATACTCGTCTATTTCATCAGTTGTTTTCAATTTCGTGTAGAATAATCAAGGCTTCGATCAGGTCGAAAATGTAATTTCTTCAGTTTCGATCAATAAAAAGCTACCAAAAAAAATACAAAAAATGTAAGAATTTTAAAAAGATACTGATAATTTTTTAAAGTAATTTAATTTTATTAACAGCAGACATGATTGTTCGTAGAATGTTTCAATACTCGTCTATTTCATCAGTTGTTTTCAATTTCGTGTAGAATAATCAAGGCTTCGATCAGGTCGAAAATTAAATTTCTTCAGTTTCGATCAATAAAAAGCTACTAAACAAAAAAATACAAAAAAATTTAAGAATTTTAAAAAAATTCAAATTTTTTATAACAAATTTTACTTCATACATTGCTGTATCCTAAAATATTTCTTCAAACGTGAATTTACTCAGAATTGCTAGTTTTTTTCTTCATTGTGTCAAATAAGCTTCTTTAATTAGAATCTAAAGTATGGAAGAATTTACCCCGACCCGCCCTTATTTAGGGCATACGGGTAAATGCTTATTAAAATCAAAATAAACATTTACCCGTATGCCCTAAATAAGGGCGGGTCGGGGTAAATCCTTCCATACTTTAGATTCTAATTAAAGAAGCTTATTTTTTGACACAATGAAGAAAAAAACTAGCAATTCTGAGTAAATTCAAGTTTGAAGAAATATTTTAGGATACAGCAATGTAAGAAGTAAAATTTGTTATGACAAATTTGAATTTTTTTAAAATTTCATAGAATCTAAAGTATACTAAATTTAAAAAGCAAATGACAGAAGCATTTCAAAAATATTTCAAATTTGTAAAAAAAAAATTAGCGAAAAAATTTCTATGCAGTAATACAAATTAAAAGTAATTTCCCCATCGTTGATCATTAGACGTTCTTGATATATAAGATTTTTAATTCTTAATTGCTCTTGTTTTGAAGAATAAAATACTTTAGAAACATTCTTGCCTTAATTTTGAAATTTTGTTAAAATTTAATTTATATTTTAATGTTTCTGTCAGTGTTAGATAAAATAATTTTATGGCAAATACATAATTTATCCTAATTTTTATAAGCTCACACTGAGGAAAAAGGTGTAGTCAAAATTACCAAAACATGGTAAAATTTATCATGTTTTTGGTTTTATGGAAAACCCAAAAGCTCGGTAATTTTTACCAAAGCGCTTTAGAAATGATTTTGGTAAAACAAACAATAAAATATAGCTTTATAATATGTCATAAAAAGTTAATATAAAATAATATAAAATAAAATAGGATTTTATAATAAGTGATTAAATTTTGTAATTGTGGTAAAGTTTGGTATTTTTATCATGAAACCTTAGAATATGGCCTAAAACCCATTTATTCGGTTAAATTTACTAATTAGTTTTGTATTTTTAAAAAAATATGTGGTAACTATAAAAATCCGATTTAAAAATCCGATAAACCGTCACCATATGAACAGAAACATTACCTAATGAATGGTTTAAATATTTTAGTTTTTATTACCAGAATTATGTTGTTGTTTTTTACCAAAAATGCTATAGCCACACAGTACGAGAATTTTTACATAATTTTTTCTCCATGCTAAAAGACTTAAACTTTAAGAAAATAAAATTATAATATTTTTACATTTTATGTATATCAACTTAGACTAAAATTTTGTTTTGACATTTTTACTCAAATAATATTTTACATTTCTCTTTACACAGGTGAATAGAAGTTTCGTAATTTAAACGCATGACACGTACTTTAGTTAAATCATGAAAAATTTACTTTGCAAGAATCGCCTCAACCACTAGAATTTAAATATATAAATCTTAAGTGAAAAAACTAGGTCTTTATAAATATTAATGTGATCCTCCTACTTAAAATGTAAGCAGTGAAGACAAAAATTAAATATTTTGCGATAGAAATAAGAAAGTAAGGTCCCTTTTAGAGAAATAAAAATCTTTATTGTAAATTATTTACTTACATACAAATTAAAATGTAAAGAATGAAAAATACGCAAAGCAAGTGGAGAGATAGATATCAATTTAAAATGTTAAAATAATTCAGAATGTTCCTGAAAAATAATGGGCAGCTAAAGAGCTTAATTTATTCCAGTGACATTTCTATAAAAGAAAAAGGTGGAAGAATTCAAAAGCCTGTCCTGTAAAACCCTGTAATAATATTTTAATTAACCTGGAATCTTTTTAAAGTATTCAGCAACCTTCTCAGTAAAAGCCAGTAACGTTTCCGCTGTAAATCAGTTATTTTGAGTTATAAGATCAGTTGTGTTTCAATAAGTCACGTCTTGCCGTTGCATGCTGCTTGTTTAAATATTCAAAGGTTAACATGTAGTGTCAGAGATGGATGATACAAGAGTTTGTCGTCCAGTGAGTCGGATGGTGATAAGTAGATCTGTGGTGCCGCCATCTATGTTTGTTTAAGAGAGTTGCGTGTACTTGTAGTTCATGTTCACTAATTGAGGAGTAAATAAAGTGGAAGCTTGTGATGTATAGAAGAAATTGTGTGGTGTGTGGGTTAGAAGTTTCTCAATCAACCGTATAAGTTTTAATTACATTATAATCAGATTTTCATTATATCGTATTAAATATTCCTTATTTTAATTATACTTTTAGAAGAATTTTTATTAAGCAATCAATGAGAAAAAATAAATGAGAGTATCTCAGTTAAATGCCTAAAATTCTTCCGTATAAGATCCAACAGTTTTACTAGATTCCATGAAATGAAAATTAACTGAGTATTTTAACTTTATAACTTAGTAATTTACTGTTTCCTGTACCAAACGTGAAATAAATACCTGATTACTTTAAAGTAATAACTCGACACTTTTTCTCATTGAAAAATATGAGATGTTTTCGGGTACTTTATGCTTTTCCGATATGGTAATTGACTATAAAATGCAAGCCAAGCTCAAAATGTGGTCCCAAAGCCATAAAAGAAGTTTTAAACGATGTGTCATTAGTCTTATTTTTATTACATCATTTGGGGAAAATCGATTCAAGAGTTATCAAGTTTTTAATAAAATAAATATACATGCTCATGCTTGCCTGTGTCATTTCACTTTAAAAATCATCAAGCAATCTATCGACTCATAAGAAATTTTATGCTTTATACGTTTGCCAAAGTATTAACAAAGTTATTTTTATGACATACCTACCAATTTGTGTATAAATTCAAATTATAACACTGATGAAGGTTTATTGATTTTATATACAAATTAGTATAATAAGTTTTTTTTGTTAATCCTACACAAATATGTTCCTGATAAGAAAAAAAGTTTTAAATGATTTGATATCCATAGAAAGAAAGGTAATTATTACGCTATATTTATGAAAATGTATAAACAATAAAATACTCTGGCTCCGCATTGTAAAAATTAGATCCTAAAATACCATAAAACTTCCTTCGTTTTTGACTAAACCATTTTCTGGTATATGCTCCGTGAAAACATTTCGTCAAACTGACGAAATAACTATCGAAATTTCTTCTAAAAATCGAATTTGGTCAAAATTGAAGAAATATTTCGCCATTCTATTTTTTTCCAAAAAAAAAGAAAGAAACCTCGTAGTGCCTAACCCATCTAACCTTTCTAACAGACACTTTAAAGTAAGCCATATAGTTGGAACAACACAGCAAGGACAGGCAGAATAGAGAGATAAATTACCCCGATGCCCATAGCGGTATTTGAACCCTGGATCTTCCAGGTTCTAGGCCAACTCTTCATCCACCATACATTCTTTATTCTCTATCGTATATCCTTTATTCTAGTTTCGCCATTCTAGTTAACAATCACCAACAATACACTATGATAAGGTTTTGAGTTAAGGAAACATTTTCGTCACAGATTTGAAAGTTAGCGTTTCATCACAAATCACGTGATTTGGTGACGAAATGATTCACAAAATTAACGAAACTCCGCTCAAGGATTGCTGAAACGTCAAAAGTGAGAGTATAACTTCTGAAAGTGCGTGTAACTATCTGTTTCAAAATTAGGGATAAATACCGCAAAATCTTCTAACAGATAACATAAAGACAATGTGATTCTAACATTATGAGCAGTTATTTTGAAATTTTATGAAAATGATATTTAATTTTCGCATGTTTTGTACTTTGTAACCTGTTATATCTGTATTTTTTTTATCCTGTTGTATGGATTCTAAAATAGTAATATTAATCCTTGTTTTGTAAAAAAAAAAATTTCATTTTTTGCTCTATCTCACTTAAAATAGTTTTACAATAACGAGAAAGAAATTTTAAAATTTTCATGTCTCAAATGTTTTAATTTTGTAAAAAAAATTCGGTATTTAGTTCATCTGTCAATACTCTACATCTATACATACAAATAAAATATATAAATAAATAATAATACGCATCATTTCTAATATATCGAAATTTCATGTTACTTTATTCATTTAGCTTGATCTAGGTTAGTTTATTTATCTTGGGGGTATAAAATATTTAAACATCAACTTCCAGATTGCATTTTATATTTTGCTGCAAGCTATTTTAGTCGGAAATCTCTCATGAAAATGTAGATTTATTCATTGAATACCAGTTTCTAAAATATTTACCTTTTTAGAGCAAACATGCTATTCAAAATAAATTCAAATTTTAGGGGGTTCGTTTTTTTTAACTTTCGTCCTGAAATTATTATAAAATGTGATACAAGCGAAAAATGTTTAAGTTATTCGATTTAAGTTCGTATAATATATAAAAAAGGAACTTTTTCATAATCACTTTTCATGTTTTTCCTATAAAATACTATATGCTTGAAAAAATTCAGACATATAAATTTTTATAGAAAATAAAAGGAAATAATCACAACCGAAGTCAGTTTTGTGCCTATTGGGGACTCAAA
Organism: Parasteatoda tepidariorum; assembly: GCF_982258835.1. Taxonomy (NCBI): domain Eukaryota; kingdom Metazoa; phylum Arthropoda; class Arachnida; order Araneae; family Theridiidae; genus Parasteatoda; species Parasteatoda tepidariorum. The sequence goes on along the minus strand of NC_141764.1, from coordinate 33,327,219 downwards.
TTGCAGGGACATGAAACAAAATAAACTTATAATTCCCTTGATCTTGAAAAGTGCAATTATTTACTTAAATGATTTCAAAATTCTGTTCCATTTTTATTATTTTATTATTTATTTTATTATTTACTTTATTATTTATTTTATTATTTATTTTATTATTTTATTATTCATTTTATTATTTTATTATTTATTTTATTATTTACTTTATTATTTATTTTATTATTTATTTTATTATTCATTTTATTATTTTATTATTTATTTTATTATTTATTTTATTATTCTATTATTTATTTTAATATTTTATTATTATTTTTTTGTTATTCCATTTTCATTTATACTGTTTTACATCTTATCAAAAAAGCTAATTTTGGTCTCAAATTTTACGATAAAAAGCACAGAAACTTAAGGTACCGAGAATTTTCACCGTGAAATCCATTTTTACTAAAATATGAAAAGGAACAAAAATCTGATATATGGTAATTTTAAAAGAAATAATTACTGTAAAATTACTGAATCACTCTAATTGAATAAATATTTCTGTAAAAAATAGGTTCAATATTTTACTGTAAAAAAATTTATTTTACAGTAAAGTAGACTTTACAGTCAACAGTAAAGTACAGTAAAGTAGATGGTCCCAAAGTTCAGGTACTTTAAACCATAATTTTATGCAGAATTTACAACAGGGCAGGATTCATACTCAAGATGACGTTGCTTACAGGTATTCAACGCCTCCCCCTCCCACCTCAACCCATACACCATAGTGGCCATTTGATAAATTTGTTTTTGCTAAAAAAAAAAAGAAAAAAAACTTCATTAAAATTTGGCACTAAAATACGTTACTTCATTGCAAAACGTAGTTGATTAAAGAATTAAAAGAGCCGTGATGGTTCAGGGGACACCGTGATAGTTTTCCAATGAGGTGGCGCAGGTTCAAATCTCAGCGATGGCTTGTCGATACTGATTCCGCACCTGGCACGCACCGACCACAGTGCTGGTGTAAAGAATCCTCAATGGTAAACGGAGCCTGGCTTAGTTCCTTGGTTTTGTTCTCATTGTAAAACAAATGAGCGTTTGTTCCTTTAAAAAGTCCTTCACGAAGTTAAATTTCTTCCAATGCATGATCCAGGAACTCCCTTGTCTTCTGGATTGGATTCAAAATTACAAGGCTATGGAGTAACGGTAGTAGTCAACTCAATAAATTGGGTCACCTGTGCAACAACGAATGTTTTATAAAATAAAATAATAAAATAAAGTAAAATTTTCCCAAGGAATGTTTTGAAAATTATCTCCAAATATATTCCCAAAAATATTATATAGCTATATAAACTCATTTTTTATCCCAAAATTAAAGACTATGCGCTATTAACTACTCCTAAATACATGGTTTTTTTTTTAAAAAAAATAGTCATTTATCATAGTTACTCATGCCTTTTTATTCCAGTAACAAGCCGTATTAAATTAGTCTAAACTATAACGAGTACAGTGCTGCCAAGAAAGTACAAAGTAATTTCTGAAACAAATATTCTTCGTAAAAGAATGTTTTGAAACTCAATCTAGAGCAATCAAAAAGAATGATTTATACTTTAAAGTAAACAATATAGCAAAGCATTCATTTATCAAGTAAAATATGCATTCTCTTGACAACGTATTCCCAAGAGACTAGAACAGAAATTTCCGTAACTTAAAAATAAATAATATTTTAAGTTTGTTGCCTTCAACCATTTTATGATATTACGGTCGGGGAAAAAACGAATTTAGCTGAATATATTGCTATTTTAATGGATGATATTAAACCAAAATTCTGAAAACATTCTTTTAAATTTTCAAGTTTTAGAATAAAAAGAACAATTTAATACAAGTAATGGTTCTGGATGATTTATGAGGATGGATTCTTCTAAATAGTTAAGTATTGCTTTTTTTAATTATTACTATTAAGAACTACGGAATAATATTTTGAGGTACCTTAGAGAGTTGAATGTAAAGATTTTTAATCCTTCAAATATTAAAAATTTCATTTGATGTTTGACGTAAGCAACTATTTTATTTAGATTGGCAATTATATAATTAAAAACTTTTGTTAGGTTAATAAATATTAATAATTTTGTCATGAAATATTTCAGAAAAAAGGCTTTATTTTGGAAAAAGGCACTTTAGAACTTAAACAAAAGCACTTCAGAATGTGAAGTATATGTCTAATATTTTTCTAAAGCTAAAAATCGATTCAAAATTTTTAAAAACATTTCTACTGCATAAATCATTAGATAGTTCAACATTTCCTCACTAGACGAAATGTATAATAAATAAAAATAATTGAGCGTGTGAAACTAATAGAAATATTTATTTTGATATTTCAAATGAGATCTATATTTTACAACCACGTTATATAATTGTTCTTTTTTTTACCCAATGATACCATGCTTATTCCTTTTAAATAATTTTTGCGCACTCTAAAATTTCACGAAAAATGTTCCGCTTGAAAACGCTTAGTTTTGTTTTAATAAGCTGCATGGTAAAATTTAAGATCGTAATCAGAAACATTACTAATTTTATCATTTATCCAATATTCTTGGATAAAAGTATTCCTACAATTGTATTTGTAATATTTTCTGCACATAACTAAACTAAGTAATAATTAAATAAGCTTACTACTTTTCTTCTTGAAGTTTTGGTAACTATAGCAGCGAGCATATTTATTGAATAAAACTCATATTTAGGGAATCATAGCTTTATTTGGAAGCATCTTTTATTCCTAATTAATATTTAATATGCCCTCAGAATTTCAGAACTCGGAAAATACCTTATGAGATAAACATCCATACAGTTCTCCGGTCATTCTGAAATCGCCACTCTGTTTTTGAAGAAGGCTAAAGTGTTCATAGATCTGAAACATCCACAATTTTGTGACCATCAACTGCGTTATGTTGTCTGCTGTCTTAAAATCCCAGACAAGCTCGTACCCTTCGGTATCGATCTGAAACTGTGCTGGTTTCAACCCGCCACAGGGGACGGAACCCCAGTAATTTACAGTAGCATGTCTATGCTTTCATTAGTGTGCCATCGCAGCTCTTTTGACAAATTAAATGTTCTTCTTATTTTTTCAATTAGAGAAATGAGGCAATTTTGTTGAGAAATTCCATTTCTGTCATTATTTTTTTGTATTGTTCGCATTCCATTTGTTTCACCGACATACACGTTCAGTCACTGCCGTATGGAAACATCCCCAATTATTTACTTAAAGCTGAAAATTTCAAAAATATATCTTTGATTCAATTAATATTCTCGCTACTGTACTTTTGAATGAGATGTTAAATAAAATTTCGATGTTTTCAATATACGAGAGTACGTCATACGCACTCCGTCACTGTAGTATGAAAACATCCCTATATCATTTTATTTACTTAACGTTGAAAATTCCTAAAATATATCCTTGATTCAATTAATATTCTCACTACTGTACTTTTGAAGGAGATATTAAATAAAATTTCTGCTTTTTCAATATACGAGAGTACGTCATACACACTCCGTCACTGTAGTATGAAAACCTCCCTATATCATTTTATTTACTTAACGTTGAAAATTCCTAAAATATATCCTTGATTCAATTATTATTTACACTACTGTACTTTTGAAGGAAATATTAAATAAAATTTTCTACGCTTTCAATATACGAGAGTACGTCATACGCACTCCGTCACTGTAGTATGAAAACATCCCTATATCATTTTATTCACCTAAAGTTGAAAATTTTAAAAATATATCCTTGATTCAATTAATATTCTCGCTACTGTACTTTTGAAGGAGATATTAAAGAAAATTTCCACGTTTTCAATATACGAGAGTCCGTCACTGTTGTATGAAAACTTCCCTATGTCATTTTACTTACTTGAAGTTGAAAATTTTAAAAATATATCCCTGATTCAATTAATATTCTCGCTACTGCACTTTTGAAAGAGATATTAAATAAAATCTCTACGTTTTCAATATACGAGAGTATGTCATACACACTCCATCACTGTAGTATGAAAACATCCCTATATCATTTTATTCACCTAAAGTTGAAAATTTTAAAAATATATCCTTGATTCAATTAATATTCTCGCTACTGTACTTTTGAAGGAGATATTAAAGAAAATTTCCACGTTTTCAATATACGAGAGTCCGTCACTGTTGTATGAAAACTTCCCTATGTCATTTTACTTACTTGAAGTTGAAAATTTTAAAAATATATCCCTGATTCAATTAATATTCTCGCTACTGTACTTTTGAAAGAGATATTAAGTAATATTTCTACGTTTTCAATATACGAGAGTACGTCATACACACTCCGTCACTGTAGTATGAAAACATCCCTATATCATTTTATTCACCTAAAGTTGAAAATTTTAAAAATATATCCTTGATTCAATTAATATTCTCGCTACTGTACTTTTGAAGGAGATATTAAAGAAAATTTCCACGTTTTCAATATACGAGAGTCCGTCACTGTTGTATGAAAACTTCCCTATGTCATTTTACTTACTTGAAGTTGAAAATTTTAAAAATATATCCCTGATTCAATTAATATTCTCGCTACTGCACTTTTGAAAGAGATATTAAATAAAATCTCTACGTTTTCAATATACGAGAGTATGTCATACACACTCCATCACTGTAGTATGAAAACATCCCTATATCATTTTATTCACCTAAAGTTGAAAATTTTAAAAATATATCCTTGATTCAATTAATATTCTCGCTACTGTACTTTTGAAGGAGATATTAAAGAAAATTTCCACGTTTTCAATATACGAGAGTCCGTCACTGTTGTATGAAAACTTCCCTATGTCATTTTACTTACTTGAAGTTGAAAATTTTAAAAATATATCCCTGATTCAATTAATATTCTCGCTACTGCACTTTTGAAAGAGATATTAAATAAAATCTCTACGTTTTCAATATACGAGAGTATGTCATACACACTCCATCACTGTAGTATGAAAACATCCCTATATCATTTTATTTACTTATCGTTGAAAATTCCTAAAATATGTCCTTGATTCAATTAACATTCTCGCTACTGTACTTTCGAATGAGATATTAAAAAAAATTCGACGTTTTCAATATACGAGAGTATGTCATACGCACTCCGTCACTGAAGTATGAAAACATCCCTATATCATTTTATTTACTTATCGTTGAAAATTCCTAAAATATGTCCTTGATTCAATTAACATTCTCGCTACTGTACTTTCGAATGAGATATTAAATAAAATCTCTACGTTTTCAATATACGAGAGTATGTCATACACACTCCATCACTGTAGTATGAAAACATCCCTATATCATTTTATTCACCTAAAGTTGAAAATTTTAAAAATATATCCTTGATTCAATTAATATTCTCGCTACTGTACTTTTGAAGGAGATATTAAAGAAAATTTCCACGTTTTCAATATACGAGAGTCCGTCACTGTTGTATGAAAACTTCCCTATGTCATTTTACTTACTTGAAGTTGAAAATTTTAAAAATATATCCCTGATTCAATTAATATTCTCGCTACTGTACTTTTGAAAGAGATATTAAGTAATATTTCTACGTTTTCAATATACGAGAGTACGTCATACACACTCCGTCACTGTAGTATGAAAACATCCCTATATCATTTTATTCACCTAAAGTTGAAAATTTTAAAAATATATCCTTGATTCAATTAATATTCTCGCTACTGTACTTTTGAAGGAGATATTAAAGAAAATTTCCACGTTTTCAATATACGAGAGTCCGTCACTGTTGTATGAAAACTTCCCTATGTCATTTTACTTACTTGAAGTTGAAAATTTTAAAAATATATCCCTGATTCAATTAATATTCTCGCTACTGCACTTTTGAAAGAGATATTAAATAAAATCTCTACGTTTTCAATATACGAGAGTATGTCATACACACTCCATCACTGTAGTATGAAAACATCCCTATATCATTTTATTCACCTAAAGTTGAAAATTTTAAAAATATATCCTTGATTCAATTAATATTCTCGCTACTGTACTTTTGAAGGAGATATTAAAGAAAATTTCCACGTTTTCAATATACGAGAGTCCGTCACTGTTGTATGAAAACTTCCCTATGTCATTTTACTTACTTGAAGTTGAAAATTTTAAAAATATATCCCTGATTCAATTAATATTCTCGCTACTGCACTTTTGAAAGAGATATTAAATAAAATCTCTACGTTTTCAATATACGAGAGTATGTCATACACACTCCATCACTGTAGTATGAAAACATCCCTATATCATTTTATTTACTTATCGTTGAAAATTCCTAAAATATGTCCTTGATTCAATTAACATTCTCGCTACTGTACTTTCGAATGAGATATTAAAAAAAATTCGACGTTTTCAATATACGAGAGTATGTCATACGCACTCCGTCACTGAAGTATGAAAACATCCCTATATCATTTTATTTACTTAACGCTTAAAAATCCTAAAATATATTCTTGCTTCAATTATTATTCTCGCTACTTTACTTTCGAATGAGATATTAAATAAAATTTTTACTTTATCAACGAAACGATTGGAAACTGCTTCTAGTTGATAAATATTTAAAGAAATTTGTACTTAAAAGCAGAAATAATAGAATAAAACAAGCATTATTTAGAGGAAAGTCACAGATATAACGTCCACTCGATGATTTTTCACTGTGTTTTTATTACACTTTAAACGATTAAAATAATTATCATAAATGTTGTGCCATTTATCTTTGAATGTATGGTTGGTCTATGAACATAATCAAAAATTATAGGTACATTTTAATTCATTGGTTTATATAAGTACAGGCAGTTTGTGGGCATAATACGTAATATCCATTTTACCGAAAAATATTATTTTTACAGTAATATTTATCTAACTAGAGGGATTCAGTGATTTTACAGCAATTATTGCTGTAAAAATTGCATTATATCAGATTTTTTGTTCCGTAACATGTTCACGTAAAAATAGATTTTACAATAAACAGTACAGGCACACTGAGTGCCGGTATTTTTTACCGTACTTTGTTATGGAATTTTTACAGTATAGTCAAATGCATATATTAAGATATAAATTAATTATTTTCGATCGTATAAAAACTATTCATATATTTATTTTGTTCTTAGAAACAAACTTTGCAAATGATCACTAAAGAGTACAATTTTGAAACTCTTTTACAAATTGAATTTGGTTGTTTGCTCCAACACTATTCCATGCAATATGAAGAAGATTTTTTTTAAAACTTTGATGCGTAGTAATACCTGGAATAAGTAAGATAGCTGCATTCTGTTACTTGTATATATCTTAGTAGCGTATAAAAGTTTTAATGCTGTTTTTATGTTTGTCGCTCGTAAAGTATCCACAGTCCAATTCTATCCAGGGACGTTACAGAAGATCTGAGGGAATTTGAGCAAGTTCAATTTTGGTTTTCATTTCATCTGAAGTTTTTACTGAGCTGAGGTGATAAACTCAAGAAAAACAATTACTACAACTTCGCTTGCCAGCATATAGCTATGCAAAAAAAAAAAAAAAAAATTCTTGTAAAAATTACAAAATAAACTTTACTTGTTATTGGGTCATGTGCAATGAGCAAAATAAAATCAGACCACCCTTAATAACTTTTGATCTAATGATCGGATCTTCACGTTTTAGGATTCAATCTTAATGATTTAAAGAAGGTGGTGTCAAATATGCTATTAATAAGCGGAGACGATATTTTTAAGTTACGAAATCAGACGCAAAAATGTACTTTTCTGAATAAACATACCTTTTCCTCGACGGATTCAGATTTCTTCTTCATAACCACCCATATTTTTTCAAACTTTAAATTTTTTCGTAAATCATTGCTCAGTATTGCTTTCAGAAAAGTCCTCTAAATCAGTGTTCCCCAACTTTTTTATCACCGTGGCCCGCTGGGGGGGGGGGACGTTGATTGCTTATATTTTAGATTATTTTGACTTATTAATTTTAATTTAATTGTATTTAAACATGCCTTCAAAATAAAATACAGTTACACCAAAAAATAAATATAAAGGATTTAACATTTTAACTTACTAGAACGTTAAAACAATGAGAACCCTGAGTTTGTTTCTTTGAAGTGAGACGGTTCCATCTGGGGGTAATCGGAGGCAATGATACTTTACAAACATTAAAAAATTTATGTTACTACCTTCGGAGGCCCCCTTTTTTTATGGATCCCCCTTTAATAGAGCACAGATACTTTTAATTTGGGGTATAAACCTAAGAATTTAAATTTAATTTCAATGAAATGGGCGGCCCGATACCCTTTGATCCCCGGACCAGTACCGGTCCGCGGACCGGGGGTTGGGGAACACTGCTCTAAATAACAGCACAATGGATTCTATTGCCTACATGAAAATCGCGATGTTTTTCTCAATTAACGCTTTAAAAAAAAGAACAATTAATTAGCAAGAAACTTTTTACCTTTTTTTACATTGCATGAATAGAACATTTTACATTGTTGCATACATTACATCGTTGCATTGCATCAAATCTTTTAATTATAAGCTTAATTTGTTTTTTTTTTTCCATTTGATTCAGATTGCATTACTATTTAAGAGGAACAAAATTGTGTCTGACTTAGATATACGTTCTAAAGATTCTTGTGATACGGATTTTAAGTCTCGTAGACATTCTTTATAAAATCAGAAAATGAAATTACTTATGCAATATAAGCAACATATCAATACTACTTTAATCATGTTTTAATAATAAATGTACAGATTTATTACCCGTAAAAGCGACTAAATATTTTTAAAAATAATTAAACTCTTACTTACTATTTTGAGAAGCATTTCTACTTCGGATAAATATTTTATTTATCCAATTATTTTAATATTTTTTCTGATTAATTCCTTAACAACGAGGAGAATTTTTGGGTTTTCTTACACTGTAAAAATCTAATTGCAAAATTAATTTGGAATCCTATATTAGTTTTTTATTCAATTATGAACACACAAAAAACTATTTTATATATTTATTTATATTTCCTTAATAGCAATAGAAAATAACTGAATGCCTTTTTAAAATATTTTTGTAACAAATCCTACAAGTAGAAAAATGCATATTTAACTGCCTACTTTTTATTAAATATAACTATAAGCTCATGCAAGAAATCATTTAAAAATGTAACAAATTATTCCTCACCTGTCTTTCTTTTGCAAATTTCTTAACTGTCTCATACATCATTAACTACATTTAAATACTCTAACCGTTGGCTTTAACGCAGTAATTATAAGTTGGCAAGGAAATTTAATTAGCATGTGCAAGCAGTCACCAAAAGCTCAATTTACGAATTTTTTACCTTGGTAATTTTCATGGCTTTATCCGTTTGACTTACTAATTATTTTCAGTTTTTCTCATTATTTAGACTTACATTATTTTTAGCTTTTTTTTAATTTTAAATGCTTATTCTGGGACATTTAAATTTTTAAGACTGGTTTCAAATTGTTTCCTTTTTTAAAAGAAGAAATGTTGTACAAATTTTATATACTATGCTAGGGGTTCAAGATATAAACTATGCTAGATAGATATTATTCTGGGCTCTCTATTCATGCCTAGCACACTATAACTCGCACTTTTAACTTTTGCTTTTTTAATACCCCAGTTTTAATGGCTTAATATCTATTATAGTTAATTTAAAATATATTAAAGGCCAAGTCCTCTACTTATTATCGCTTACCGATCATCGAATCTGCTTACACAGTATATAGAAGTGGATTGATACTTGCTCTTTAGAAAAAGCATTTTAACAATTTAATTACTCAAAATTAAATTAGAAATTGAACAAAGTTAGACCATGTTGTTCTTCCTCGAACATTGGAGCACATAACTTCGAAAAAAATTCAATATTATTTTTGCAAAACGTTTTTGACAAATTAAATTAATAAAAACTAATAGTTAAAACTCTTAACCTTTAACGTTAAATAACTCATAAACTGTTGCTTTTAATTACATGAGAGGATACGGCCTCTGCTCAATATCGCACGTCAACCCTCGGAACTGCTCATGCGCAAAGCTTTTCAGATCGCCTGACGATCTGCCTATGATTCACTAGCTGTTCTGATTCGTCCAAATGGCAATTCATATTCAAGGCTTTTAAATTTATTAAATTTCAATACTAAAATATTTTAATAACAACTATTAATAATAATTATTATTTGCGTACATTTTTTGAACACAAATTTTGGATTCTCGAACTTTATATTATTGTCCATTGAACAAAACATTATAAAAACATTATAAAAGTATTTAATAATCTGCTTTTAAATGATTTTGTTTTAACCTAAATATTTAATGTCACATTTCTTGTTACCTCTCTCTCTATCTAGTCGCATACTTTTACAGTTTCAAATACCTCCTAACCCTTACTTTCCTTCTAAATATATCATTTAAAGATAATTCATTGTTCCTAGAGAACGTTGTAGGCGACTTGCCTCCAAAAGAAAATCCGGAGAACTCAAAATTTCCTAACAATGCATATTTAATTAAATTGTTTCCGTTAAGTGCTTTCAACAGATCTTGAACATTCTTCCCTTATGTAAATTCCTCTTTTCTTGAGTTAACTGAATATTTCTTGTCTTATAACTTCACTTAGTTATTTCAGATCGCAGTGCCATCTTCCGAGGCAAGAAAGTACTACTTATATTTAGTTAGGCAAATAAAATAGCATTAAGAAACTCGAAACCTAAAAATAATACATTTTAATCAAAATTTAAGAGTTTTTGTTTCTTGTGACAGTTTGAAGTTATTTTATGTGACTAAATTTGTTTTTATGTAACTAATTTTATTTTTTAAAAATGAAATCTAAATTTTTCAAATTGTTTTCTGAATGTGAAACATCAAATTTTAGTGCATGTGGTAGCTAAAATATTAATTGGGAAAGGAATTTCAAATACAAAATAATAATAATGTTAAACAAAAGGAAGAAAATATTGAATTTTAAATAAATTGCTTTTCCTTATAAAATGTTCATCGAATTACAAGATGAAACTGCAAAGAATAAGCTTTTTTTTGTTGATGTTTTACTAAAATGATACTAGCTTAATTAATAAATAACTTTTCAAACATTTTATCAATAGAATTTTACTTCCATTAGTAAAATTCATTGTTGCATGCTGTTTATTAGAAAAAACTTGGTTGAAATTTGAGTTCTTAAAAGCATTAAGAATGCATCCCAGGTTTAAACTGTTATTCTTAAATAAAATACATCATTTTATTGAGTCTGAAATTTTGGTTCATATATTAGTTGTTATATAATAGCATTTAAAACACACAGAAAATTGTTTTAAGAAATGAGTTTGTCATTGAGCAATATTGAAAAAATTATCACAAGATAATCTTTCTTTTTTTACGAAATTTCTCAAGAAATGCTATTGGTCAGATTAAATTTAATAATAAAAAGATTATTTGAGATTTATCCAAGATAATTTTAATTCCTTCAAAATATTGCAAAAAGTAAAAGTAAAATAACGGGATGAATTGTTATTTCTTTCACTATGCTTCCCTTTGGATAAAAAGATGTTTTAAAACATAGCTGTACATGTAAATGAAGCAGCAATAACTTACAATGTACGCTCTTAAGTTTCTTAATAAATTGGAAGGGAATTAAATCTGTTCTAGACCATGCAGCACTCCGTTAGAAAATGTTTTACAGAGAGCTTTACTGCTGAATGATCAACTTGAATGACATGTGGATAGGTACTATGTCAATGAATTAGTATTTCTAAAGTCATCTGAAAACACATTTATTTTGTTTCTGGCTGTGTTTTTAAGGCGTGTTACCATAGATCCAAATAATTTAAAAGCAATGGTATTTTTTTATTTTATAACCATCGTTAAACAGCAGACCCAATTTCAGTTTACAACTACTAATGCTCAACTCCGTAGCTTTGTAATTTTGAACCCAATCCAGAAGATAAGGAAAATCCTGGATCAAGTATTGGGGAGAAATTTGCCTATGTGGGGGACATTTTGAGGAAACTAACCAGCATTTGCGTTTCATGGCTAGGAAAACCACGAAAACATCCCACAGTTAGTCTGACGCCAAGGGGACTACAACCCATGATCTGTCTACCACTGAGGACACTTCATGTCAGAACTGTGGTTGCTGCAAGCCGGATGTGGAATTCATATCGACCAGCCATCCCTGGGATTCGAACCCGGTTTACTTCATTGGAAGGCGAATGCTCTATCCTCTGAGTCATCGCCGCTGAAGGAATGGTAATTGAAATAAGGAGAGATAAGATATGTACTTAAAAGCAAAATCGATATCGAAAATCTACCGATTAATTATGAGGAACCGGGAACAAATCGCCATATATTATTGAGTTCAATGATGACTAATCAATTATTGTAATTAGTAAATTTTAGAATAACAATAATAACATCAAATATACCGCCGACTTTTCATCGGCTTTCCTTAAAAATTTCGTAAGAAATTCTTGAAACACATGTTAAGATATAAGATATAAAATTAACATAATATCTAGAAAATTAATTGCGACTATATTAACTCGATTCTTCTAAGTCAAACTCAATAATAATTTTTTTGCGCCACAACAGAAGAAAGTTTTTTTTTTAATTTTTAAAATTACTTTATTTTTAACTTCATAAAGATTAAAACGTAATTTACCTCAACAACCATGTGAAAATCACCTGTATCATTTCCATCTTAACAAAGTCATTACTAAGTAAAAATATTTTTCATCAGTACAATAAAAATAGAAATAATAATTAAAAAATGTACTAATAAATTAGTTACTTTTCTACATTTAAAAAACGTTATTAACTTAGTAAAATATTGAATCAAACTTATATGATTCAGTATTAGAAATTTATAGGAATATTTATTATGCAATTACAATGTTCCTATCTGTCTTGTAATTTTATGTAAATATCATAAATCACTTTGAAATTTGTTTCAGCTTAAGCTTAACTATTGTGCATTGTCAACAATTTTGAGTTTATTTTTATAAAGTAGTTGTGTTTTATAGTTCTTGAGATGAAAATTCTTACTTCAAAAAAATATTATAATACAAAGACATGTTTCTGAAAAAGTCGTAAAAGTTTATGCATACAATAATATAGATGTTTATTTAAGTTGGACAAAGTTTTGTAATTTTATAGTCTCAAAACCAGTGTGTTTACGTTTCTTAGTCATAAACTTTTATGATTTGTTGTGTCGTTGTTTTTATATTACATTAACTTCTACTACAGAGCAAACGTATAATATCAGGGACATCTTTCTTATCTTGATTGAACATACGATTTCACAAGCTTAATTATAAAGGACATGTAAATATGTTTTTGCATTATTTCTTGAAAAATATTGTTATTAAATTTTAGCTGAATTTCTGAACTAAATGTTTATTATCAACACAAGGAAAGTTCGCCCTCTGCTCGCACCCCACCCCCAACCCTCGTAATTAATTTTCATTCATCATGGTTTATTTCTTTTTAAACATAAATATTTTACACGGCTATTTTGGAATCAAATTAAGTAATTATTGTAGTTTTATGTAAGAATATTTTGTTAACATATTAATAGTAAAGAAACGTGCAATTACCCATATTTTAAAAATAATTATATGTACTTGAAAAAAAAATATATATATAGCACAATAAATAAATACAAAAAGGATAAAGAGAAAAACAAAGAAAGTTAAGAAAATTAATAAGTTTTACTTAAGCATTCCTATTTGCGGATATACTCGTGTGAGCTGATGAAGAAATTATATTATATCTTTTTTTCCTCGGATTTTTATTTATATTTTTTAAAATGTTATTTTATGTTAATAATTTTTATAAATCTTAATTTTTAATAAATTTTCTTCAGCAATGAATGTATGGTAAATATTTAAAGCAAAACAGCTAAAAAATTCACAAAAGAGCAACTTTCAAACAAATGGAAATTTCGAAAAAAAGATATCTTTAAAATCATTAATACAAAATTGTCCAAATCAGTACACCAAATTTCATCTCTGTAGTTCAGCAGACAGTCAATCGAAGACCATGTTTTTTTTTTTTTTTTTTTTTTTTTTTTTTGTTAAAAGTTTAACAGTTAATAATTCTCAAACTAATAATCAAATCCTAATTCATTGTTTTTTTCATCAAGCTCCATGTACATTTTTTCTACACTCCTTCATAGCTTCAAGTTTCTGACTTGTAGATATAGTAAGCATTACATTTGTTACATTACAGATTACAACGCAGAAACATAGTGAGAAAAGTCGCAAAAAATGCTTTGAGTTAAGTTTATAAACAAATGGGTCTTTTTCAGCATGCCAAATTTCAATCCCGTAGTTGTATTAATGTAGTTGTATACGCTATGACTCAGTGGTTAACTGACTGAATTTTCATTGTGAAGAACTGGGGTTTAATCCCCAGTGGTGGCTTGAAGCACACTCAGCTTCAGATCTATGGGTACCAGCTTGTCTGGGAAATAAAGATGGCCTGTGCGCAGTGCTGACCTCATTATCACAATCATGCCGTTGGTCGCGAAATTGTCCATAACGTCCTTGACTTCCCTTGCCCACAAAGGAGCTATTAAGGAAATGCTTTATTTTACTTTACTTGTCCTCTTGCGGCGTGTAGGGCGGCCCAGTATGGTTTTCCAATCATTTTAGCACGTTATTAGTCTTGAAAAAAATATGGAATTTTAAATTTTCTAATTTCATCGTAATCTCTGTACACTCTTCTACACACTTCAGTAATTTCAAGATTCTAAGTCTTATAGATTTTTGCCCAGCAAAACAAAATGTAACGCTAAGTTTAACACCCAAGGCAGTTGACTTTTCCCAAATAAACAGCAGCATTGCAGTAGTCTGATTTACTTTTCTCATGCAACTCCAAGAAATCAACAAGAGTCCTCAAGAGTCAACAGCCTGACTAGTTTTTTACAAACAAACACCAGTGTGCTGAACAGTCTATAGTCTGTCTAAACTAAGAACTCCTCCCACCGCAAAATCTGAGGCCGTTTGCTGCTATGGAAACAAGAATGGCGCATTTTAGGGAAGGTAGCACAGAAGAAAGAGATTCCCGTTCTCCCGCCGACTCGAGCCGAAACCACTCCAAAACAGTGACCCCGTACCCCTACTTGAAATAGTCATACCTAGTACAAATAAATAGTTCGCCACAGGTTCAGACGAATGTCTGGAGGAGTTCTTATTTTAGACAAACTATAACTGGCTTGTTTTCTGGCTTGCTTTCACGATTCAAAGGATTCCAGAAGGGAGGGGGGAATTAGGTATCCTTTTTTATGGATGTGATTAAATAAGAGCTCGCAAATTATCAGAGTTATTTGAATCAAACAAATAAAAGATTTGTATCTGATACTCAGCAGATTAGAATCAACGTAATTTATTCCAATCAACAAATCAATCAGGATTTGAATTAGTTTCAAACCTATTTAATGGATTTTACTTTAACCAATAGTGAATACTTATAATGGTATCAACTAACCAATGCCGACCGGCCTGTGTAGGGGGCAGAGAACTGTCCTTACATCAGAAAGGTCCTGGGTTCGAATCCCGGGCATCTCTCTCTGTGTGTTCTTTCTCCTTTGAGTGTGAATGTGACCCACCCTATAAGCGGGTTGTGTGAATGGCGTAACAGAAGTCGAATTCCTGGTCATAGATGGCGCCACTGAAAAACAGGCACACGACGGAAAAAAATTAACCAGTTGTGAAAAGACTTATATAAACTGGTATTATTGTTTCTGATTCGAATTAAAATGAGTCAATAGATTCTGATCCCCGATTAAACTTATTAGAATCAACTGATAGCAATAAATTTATTTGAATCAATAGCTAGAAGTCCCCAAATAGAATTATTGAATCGAATCTAATTGACTAATTAGAATAGATAAATCATTTTACTTATTCAAACTATTACATTGAATCTTCCATTTAACATACAAGTCGAATATTCCCTGATTAAAAAATTCATTCGAAATATATAAATAAATTGAAAAATATATAAATAGGAAATAACAGTCGGCATGTTTTAAGAACTCAAAAACAGGCTCCCATTTTCAAGACTGACCAGACGTGAAAGCGAAGAAGAAAAAAAAAGTGATTTTAAAGATAAAACATAAAGTTGTCACCGAAAAATGGAACAATAAAGGTGAGAAACAAAACTATAAAAACCAAGTGGCCGAGAGAGAAAAAAAGATGACAAGCAGAACAAGAAAAACCACAGTAGCCGAGAGGGGATGGTATCCCCCTCTCAGCCACTGTCGTTTTTCATAACTGTAGCCACTGTGGTTTTGTGTTTCAAAACGCTTTCGTTTTCTCGCATTCACGTCTGGCAAGTCTTGAAAATGGGTGCCTATTTATGAGCGCTTGAAGTATGTTGACCAAGGGTCTCACTGGCTAAGCGATATCGCTGGCAAAGGCTGCGCAAGCACTGGAGGTAGAGGGTTCGAATCCCATAATTACCCTGGATGTATCTTTGTGCTATCCTTCTCTGTATTGTGCTATATGTCCTTCTAGTGATAAAGGTTTATAAGCCTAAATTGAGCACACAAGCCTACAAATGTATATAATTCCAATAAATGAATAAATATGTCGACTGTTATTTTCTACTTATGTATTTAAGCGAATAAAACTTTTGATCAAGTAACATATTACCACTTCAGTTTCTTGGGATTATTTATTTAATACAAGTCGAATATTGAACTAACAAAAAAAATAATAAATAAAATAGCAAAGCCCCGCAAATATATTTTGAGACAATCCTTTCCATCGACTTCCTTAATCGTTGTATGAGGCGGAAATAAATATATCCTGTCAAAATTCTACAACTTTCTTTTTTCTCTCGTTTTTTTGTACTGCCAGCGCTGATATAAAAGAAAAAAAGTATGAAGTTGAAATAAATTTCATAAGCCAGAAACCATCGAAGCGTAAAAGCTCAATACCCGAAAAAGTTATGATCCAATCACAAGCTGATGACGTCATAGAATTGAAGTTCTGATTCCAAACACTATACCTATTTTCACCATTAAAACATTTTCCAACGACCAGCGTTTTGGGTAGAACACTGAGACTTATCGTTTGGTTTTTCTTTTTTGTATAATTCGTAAAAGGCAGATATCCTTTCAATTATTTTTTCCTTCAACTACAAGCTCTTTAATATATATATCTAAATAGAGTGTTTCATATTGCAATGATTTCTTGGATAACAATGCTTTGCTACTGGAGAAAATAATTTATAGACATATATTGCAACGTTTTAATCTTTACTGATTTTTTGAATACTATATTACTCAGAAAAGTAATATAGTAAGCATTTTTATTAGTTTTGCAAGTATCTTTTATAGTAATATTACGAAGCTTTATGTCAAAAAATACCTTTATTAATTTTTCGGGTGAAGCACCTTTTTCATTGCTATAATTACTGAACTAAGGTGTATTTCATCAAAACAGTAAGAAATTGTGCCAAACAAGAGTTGTCTTTGCGACGAGTTGTGCTCGGGATAAATTGTCTCTACGACAAATTGTGCTCATGACGAAATGTACCACAACAAATTATGCGCAACGAATTGTACGTGATGAATTGATGCAGAATTGTCAGCGATACCGTAGTACAAGTAACAACTCATACTTCAAAATAACAATTTCCGACCGTTTCATTTTTAAGAAAAATTACTTTCTAAAAAGTTTTTATTCATTAAAATTTATAATGTTTTTTTAAGCAGATGATCTAGCAACTTTTCACCGAACAGAACGGTTAAATATTAAGCTACAGTCAAATAATAAGCTGTTAAAATTGACATATTCATCACACAAATTGTTGCTACACCCGTTGACTTCTTGGCGTCATTGTTCTCAGTCAAGAGTCAGTTAATGTAAAACAACCAAAGAGCATACACGCTCGGTATTTGCATCTCCGCAGCGCTATCAGCGCACCCGCAAAATAAGTCCACATTGTCCAAGTTTGATTTTTATACACCTCGCAACACATCGCAGAACATCTGGTCCTAACGAACAGGAGACTGAAGATCCAGTATAACTACACTGTTTCGTGTAAGGATTTTGTATTGTGAGAAATTTAATCAAAATGACATCTTGATTAAATTTGGCAGACTGCGTAGAATGTACTCGTAGAATAACTATCAACGAACGGAAGTAAAAAAGTACTTTGAACTCGTTAAAGAGCATTGCGCAATTACATGCAAGTGAGGATGCCTTCTAGTCAAGCAGTGCCAGATAAATAGAATCTAAAAAGCGGAATTTGGTGGAAACAATTTCTTAAAAGGATAAAACATTTTGGTGACTGTATTGTTTCGTGTAAGGATTTTATATTGTGAGAAATTTAATCAAAATGACATCTTGATTAAATTTGGCAGACTACGTAGAATGTACTCGTAGAATAACTATCAACGAACGGAAGTAAAAAAGTACTTTGAACTCGTTAAAGAGCATTGCGCAATTACATGCAAGTGAGGATGCCTTCTAGTCAAGCAGTGCCAGATAAATAGAATCTAAAAAGCGGAATTTGGTGGAAACAATTTCTTAAAAGGATAAAACATTTTGGTGACTGTATTGTTTCGTGTAAGGATTTTGTATTGTGAGAAATTTAATCAAAATGACATCTTGATTAAATTTGGCAGACTACGTAGAATGTACTCGTAGAATAGCCATCAACGAACGGAACGTATGAAAGAACCTTGAACTCTTAGAAGAGCATTCCGATACAATATGCAAGTAAGGATGCCTTCTAGCCATGCAGTATCAGATTAATAAAATTTAAATTGCGGAATTTAGTGGAAACAAAATCTTATATGGATAAAAAAAATTTGGTATCTGCATTGTTTCGTGTAAGGATTTTGTGTTGTGGGAAATTTTGAAACAAAATGACAAATCGCCACTATTAAAGTTTTTGTTTCAGCATGAGTTTTGGTTAAAATCTTTAACAATGCAAGGAAAAAAGTAATTTTACTGCTGGAAAAAATTTATAAATGTAATAGGACAAAATTCAGTAATAATTGTTTCGAGTTTTCAAAAACATGTAGTTTCAAAGTGTTACCCAAGAAAGTCGAGTTTTAAAACAATGTTCTTTCAAAAACTTTTAAAACAAAAAACAAATATTCAGAAGATTAAAACAAATAAAAAATGAAGCTAATGGTAAATTCTAATACGAGGAAACCAATTTGAAGCAGTCCTTCATCTCAATATGAATAAAGGTACTTCACAAAGACATCTAAAAAAAGCTAAAAAAAATTTCCTCGTAGAATAAATAACCATTAGTCAAGATTTTAGACATTATCTTTGCAAATATGTGAAAAATCGTTTATTTTGCGAACTTCATTTCGTTGTAAAAATGAGCAAAAGGATACTATCTCACTCTTTTCGAGCGAAAGGAATTCGACAATACGAAGGAATGAAACAATTCAATTAAAGAATTTGACAACACAGACAGAAAAAGATATATTTACACATTCTGAAATAGATAATGGTCTTTTCTGAAAACATTAACGCATAAAATAATAAAATAAAAAAACTGAATGGGAGAACTCTGATTTTTTTCCTTTGTTGTGCGAGATTGCTATGTTTATTATTAGTGTTATAGAGCAACAGATCATAAACTTGAAATAATAATTGTATTTTTTGTAATATTTTTATCATAACATTTCATCATTATAATAAAATAAATTCCAATTTCTTAATTGTACTACATTTATTTCATTGCATCGTAAAAGTAATTTATTCAGCATGAATAATGAGAAAACGATTTTTTTCTTAAAGAACATTAAATTTGAGTAGTTTTAATTTTTGTTCGTATATTTCCATATTGTGACACAAACGACTCGATTTTGTCGTATAGTTTATTGTTATTAGGGCCGTTGGCATTTTTTTTAAATAGGAAATCATTTCCAGAAGCACAGGTTAACTACTGAAGAGTAGTGTTGAGTTATTTTAATAAAGAATATTCATACCAATGTAATACCAATAAGGCTAAGCCAGTGTTTCCCAAAGTGTTTACGCGTACCCCCAGCGGTACGGGAACAGTTTAGCCGGGGTACACGTTCTGATACGAAATATCAACAAACGAAAATTTCAAAAACATTTATTTAAAAACAAAGCTAGCCATGAAAATTTACGATTACGTATTTTTCTATTGGCTATTTTTTGCAGAGTTAACAGTTAATAATGAGTGGCATCAACAGCTATTTGCGTTTTTTAACTTTAGTGCAATTTGTTATAGTAAAAAATACATAAATTTTTTTATTAGTGGTACACATACAGCTTTACGAAAAATTTAAAAAGGGTACACGCAAGTCATAAGTTTGGGAAACACTGGGCTAAGCGATGGTAAAGTGTCAAGTATCCTAATTTTGTTCGGAATTCACTTTATAAAAAAGAAAAAAGTTACAAACTGCCTGATGATTTTTAAGGCGCTAGATGTTCTAAAAATATGTTATTCTTTTTTCTGAGCCCTTAAACCCTTTCTAGACCAAATCTTAATTAAAACCTGCAAATAATTGAGTGATGACTGAAATTACAGAAGAATTCGTCCACTATTTCGAAGGAAATTTAAAAAGGATTAACAGCGCCCGATGACCTTTGCCCATTTAAAGCATATATAGGATAAAATTAAAGAGGTTTTAAGCAATAAATTGATAATAAACTACACTTTTTGCAAACATGACATTTTTACATCAAGCAATTCCTTAAAATTGTTTCCTAATTGGTACTTCACACTTTTCCGGATTATTCACTCATAACAGCATTATACAGAAAAAAAATCTTATTGCAAATAGGGTAGTCGTTGCAGAATGTAATGGCAGAATTAGAAATTATCATTATACTATTTTAATCCTTTCAATTAATTAAAAACTAATTAAATTATCATTAAAAATTGTTTCTCATATGAAGCACCTCATACTTGTCCAGTTTAATTTGTTCATGTTCGTAAGATATTTCGTTTCAAAATCGAACTCCGGATATCACAAGATGCTTAGTGAATAATAAAACAAACAGCATTAATGCAAAGTGTAAAATAAATGTTGAGTGGCATATGTCTCTCCAATAAGAAGATAGCCAAAATGTCCTCATAATAATTTTGCAGGAGTTCTTCTCAAAATTTCCAATCACCAAACAAATTCACCATCAAGAATATTTTTAAAAAACGCTCTAGATAAAAATAAAACAATAGTAGTAAAACAGGAAAATATTTCCTTACAGCGTTGAAGAAGGAATGAGATAAGAAATTCCTGCTTAAAATTAGATCGGTGACATGATTTGTGACTAAAATTCCAGACACCTCATTCCAAACAGGCTTCGGAAGGAAAATGATACAAAAACGTGACACAATGTAGAGACATGTATAGCTGGCAAATTGAAAAATTGGCATTTTAATTTTTTTTCTCCTATTTTCTTATTTTATTTTTATAAGTTATTTACACTTTTTAAAGGAAATAAAACAGGATAAAAGCAAATCGAGATAAGAAAACAGGAACGGGGTGCTGTCACTTCAATGCATATATCAAGACAATCTCAAATGCTTTGAAGGAAAAAAAATACGTTATTGAGTTTTATTTGTTATTTACCTTCAACTACTCTTAGGGTATGTGTTTCTTATCAAACTTAAGATAATATGACTGTAAGTTTTGCTTATAAGACAAAGAAATAAAAAGAATTCCAATCAAAACATAATTAACCAATGATCTCTCGTTTTTTAACACTTATTGATCTCTCGTTGAGGTTTATAAACAACCTGATATTATTAAATACTTAAAAATAAATAGAATGAATTGGATGGCTCACGTGATTCGAATGAGTGATGACAATACAATAAAAAAGATACTGCTTTTTAGACCCACTAGAACAAGAAAGCGGGGAAGGCCGCGGGATGGGCTGACTCAGTGGAGTCTGATTTTCTCGCAATTGATGAAAAGAATTGGAGATCAAAGGTGAATCAGAAGACGTCGTGGAGAAATCTTCAGAGGAAGGCATTGGCTCACATTGGGCAGTCTGGCCAACTATGATGATAATGATGATCCCTCGTTTCTGACACGGCTGACCCAGGTTGGAAATCCCTGCCGATAACTGTTCGGTTTATCTACTGCTTCTAAGTCACAACGATCACGATGCTGACAACAACAACAACAACAAAAAAAGAATTCCAGCAGAAATATATTGTTTCAATGCTGAACCAATAACATTTCTCTGAACTTTAATATCATTTCGATTTTCTGCACCTTCAATAAAGTGTAAACATATTTCAGTTGAAGTTCAACCATAACAGAGAGATTTCGCATAGCATTAGTCTTACATTAACTTTATTTTCTACTCCTCGGCGATATAGCGATTCGTAGAGGAATTTTCGTACGCATGGAAGTTAATAGAGAGAATTTGCATAGCAATATGGTTTCACGTAATTCTAATGCTATTTAAATTTCACAGCACATGAGCAGAAATTTCTTTACAAACTGCAAAATCAATATTTGAAGGAAAATAAGATTGTTATGGTTAGCGTAAGACAAATTCTAAGCAACAAAAATAAACTCTGAATTTACTGGGAAACCGTAACAATATATGCAAAATCTCTTTAATATCGTTTAAAATAATTTGTACGGTAGGCATGTGGAGCAAATTGCCATCTTATGAAAGTTGTAGTAAATTTATACCATAATATGGTCAAACATGTCAATATTATTGCTTAAGATTGCAGAAAATTTGCTATATTATTATGTGGATTAAATATTGAGCCATACTATCCAGTCCAACCTCAATCTATCATTCTCGTATGTTTCATTTTCCTGTATGTATGGTATTTTTTTAAACTGTCTCATCACAATTGTAATTCTTATAATGTTAATAATACCCGTTTAGATCGTTTTTTAAAGTTACCGGATTCCCGCGTCTATTGTTCAGAAATTCTACCAACATTTAGAAAAAATATTGAAATTAACTTGTTTTAAAAAGAAAAACAGTAACTCCTGATGCTTGAAGAAAATGTGAATTCTGTTACAGTTTGGGTAAAACGCCTCAAACAACAGGTTTCATGTTTATGCATCAGTAGATGAAAATGTTGAAATTCGTGGTGTTGTCGGTTCAACAAATGGTTATAGAAGCTGAAGAAAAGCAAAATAGTAATACCAACACAAAAAATTAAAGTAAACATTTGAGGAATTTAATTTTCTTATACTTATACTTGCTATACTTTACTTGTCAACTTATTAATTTTCATATATTTTCATGTCCATATTTGATATTTTAAGTTTGCCCACATTCGTCGTTTTCTCATATTTATCGCTCGTAATAAATGGTCCCTTGAGAAACGATCGATCGAGGTTCAGTTGTATTATAATTTTATTTTATTTTATTACCGTCGTTGAACAGCCGACCCAATTTTTTGAGTTTATGACTACTAATGTTCACCTATAGAGCCTCGTAATTTTGAACCCAATACAGAAGACAAAGGAAATTCTCAATCAAGTATTGGGAGAAATAAGTCTTCATGGAGGACTTTTTGTTTGAACTAACCCGCATGTTCGTTACATGGAGAGGAAGACCACAGGAACCTGCCACAGTTAGCCTGGCGGCAAGGAGTCTCTTACCCATGATCCGTCTACCACTTAAGATATTTTACGTCAGCACAGTGGTCAGGTAAGCAGGATGCGGATTTCGTATCGATCAGTCATCACTGGGATTCGAATCCGGCTCACCTTATTGAAAGGCGAACGCTCTATCCCCTGAGCCACAGCTGCTCAGCTGTAATATGATATAATCTTTCATCGAAAAATAATTTTTTCAGACACGCTTTAAATAATTATTGCATTAAATTTAAACAATTATCTCCATCAAATTCGCCGTCCTTATGCATTGAACTTTATTCCATAACACTAAGAAGAACTGTTCTGTTTAGGATTAAATCCAAAGTTATTCAAGTATTTCCAACAACTTGTTCCAGCAGAAAAACCAATACATTATTATGTTAAAGGTATCTTTGAAAATTAAACATTTTCGAAGAACAAAGCGCACTTATCGTTATTATATTTTCCTTTTCATTACTTGTTGTGTGAAGAATATTAAACACCAATCAATAAATATAATTGAAAACTACTCTTTTGAATTAATCTGATTAACATCTCTTAATGCTGTTGCGTTTTGAGAATCTATGTCAGTTATAATATACCAAATGAACTAAATGTAATTAGAATTAAAATTAATACTTCGAGCTCCATTACAATAACCAGTCTTCGATGTTCTACGCTAATCATATGTCAATTTCTATTCTTTGTATATTGATTTCGTGTAATTTGAGAAATTTCATTTGATTTCCAATTTCAGAAAGCTGTTGTTTCAGTTTTAGAAGTGACAATAGCTTTTATGCTTTTATAACTTTATTATATATAAATGATTACGTCTTGTTTTCCTTTTATTGATAACTAATAAGAAAGAGGAAAAGTGTGTGTGAACAATTTTAATAAATGTGTCTAAAAAGTTTATTAAGCATAGTTATAAACATTTATCTAGCAGTTCCTTAATTAAAATTTGAACTCTTGCCTTCATTTTGAATGCTAAATAGCTAATGTGAACTTTTCAATAATATTTTTTTAATTATTCTTGACTCCATGACATGGGACTTGTGTGACAAGTCATAAAAATAGTTATTCAATTTATTTTCACTAATGAAAAAGCAAGGAAAATGAAACAGGAACTAATATTAATCTAAAATGTGCATTCCTGAATAAATAAATATAGTAACATTGTTTATTTTGAATAATATTAAGCTAAATAAATATCAATTTATAATTAAAAACCAAACTAGATTCCACCTATATAAACATTAGCTGGAAAGACAAACAATCATATTAAAAATCCATTTTAATATTTATTTAGTATACAAATATTAAATGGAATTTTCTCCCTTTATGGAAAAGTTTGACAAATTAATATTAAATGTTAACTGAGAGAATGGTTTTAGTTATATTAATTATGTAAACGAACTACAAATTATTTTTTGGATGGATTGATGTTAGAACTGATATTAAAAAATAATAAAATTATGTAAGTAATAAACCTTTTGAAAAAAAAACTTTTAAAAAAACCTTCTCTTTAGCAAATTTAAGCTTTACATTCATAAATAAATCTAAGCTTTACATCCATATGACTATAGCAGGGCTCAATTTTTACAGTACAAAAATACATATAAGCTTTATATAGATGAGTCCATAACACGACTCGAACTGTCCTTAAAAAACTAATAATTGTTGACAATATTTGTAATAATAGTATTAAAAATTAATTTTTGTGAGCTTCTAATTTAAAATAAAAAATACAAAAAATATGATTTTGTTACTAGGTATGTTAATTTGGAAAAATTAAAGGTAGTGGTGGGCACGAATTTATAAAAATACTTTTAAAAATTTACCCCTACGAGGGACGCAACGAACCCTGACTCATAGTAGCCCCGGAACTATGTGTCCACACTAGCCTTGTGGAGTAATTTATTTATTTAATCTTGTTATTGATTGGTTGATCAGAAATGGTGGCACACAATCGAGAAAATTTTACAAAGTGGAAGAGAAAGATTGAAAAGGTAAATTATTTTTCCTAATTTCCATTTACAGAAATATTTTTTAAAACAAAAGAAATATATCTAGCTGTTAAAACAGACTAATTTAATTCCGAAAGTAAAATTGAAATTAAAATTTTCAAAATTTCTAACAGCCTCATGAAACATTTGCCACCACTTATTAATTTTTTCTGAAAAGTGAATTTTTAAATTTGTAATAGCATATTCATTGATAACATAATATCTCTTATCATTTAAAACAAAAAATGAAAATAGTCTAAAATAGAGTTCAAAATTTAATTTTCCCCCATAACAATGTTTCACAATTTACAACTTAATTTAATGTATTGACATGCAAATACATATGAAAGAGTAAAACAGTCTTGTGAATCTGAAATTTTTTTAGAGAAATTTCGATTTATAATTAACAGAATTATTCCAGCTATCCACATTAGCAATATCCAAACTAGCCTCCTCTTTTGTAAGGCAAAATTAGCGGTTGCTACCGGCCACAGGACGACAAGAACAATAAATAAACGAAGAAATAACAAATGGTGAGTACAAAACTGTCTACCAATCATCAAAGTTTTCGTCGAAAATGCATCCCGTGAGCGTTTCCGTATTACTTTCTTTAATATGGAAAGATTATGAATATTTTATGATGTCCAAAGACTGAACTAGATTAGCATTCCACTATCGTTCAAAAAATTTCCGTTTGCACTGTTCTTATTGGACGATTCGTATTCATATATCAACAGAAAAGTATTTCTATTGGTTGCAACTGTAACTGATTGATTATTGATGGATTGCAAGTACAGGTAAGTGATGTCAAGACATCTCTATTCTAAAAATTAAATTATTTCACACTTGTTTTTTAAAATTTTTCTTAATTTAAAAAATTAACCGTGTAATGTTTTCTTGAAATTAACCTTGTAATTTTGAGAAATGCTTCAAAAGAAATACCTTACATTACTGATGACAGCTATTATTTTTTTTTTTCAATTTCATTCGAAATTTTAAATTTTTGAAAGGCTAGCCACATTGTGGTCATTATTAAAAATGCTTTGACTCCAATTCAAATAAACTTGTGATACCGTAAGATAATCAAAATAACTTTAACTTAAAACAAAAGAAAATATTTTTAACAAAAATTATCCTGCAATGATAACTAAAATTTAAAAAAAAAAATTATATACTTATTATTTATGACTAATTATTATTAATTTTATTGACTCCCTATCAAATGTTTTTTTTTAAATTAAATCATAAAAAACATAAATTTTAATTCTTAAAATTATCATGATTAATTATATTAGCAAGTACTCCAAAAATAAGTAAGCATAAAATAAATTTTTATAGTAAATAAACTAATACTTTAAAATTAAGAAACATAAGAACTTACGAAACTGAAATACTGAATACTTAAAACAACTTATGCCAATAAATACTAAAGAAAAAAAAATATTATGAAATGTTCTTTAATTAGCCCTTTGCCTAAAAACTACAATTATATATCTTATAACTAAGATTGCATAAAAACTTCTAATGAGATCTTTAACTCATTAAACGAAAGACTATTTTAAATTATTTCTGTCATGTATTTGTTATTACTTGACGCAAATTAAAGATAATTTATTAAAATAATGCTTGAAAAAGAATTATTTTAATTATACTTAATTTGCTTAATAACTCATCAAAGCACTTACCTAATAACTGCTAAAATATTATAATTTTTCTTTTAAACTAATTGTAATTACAAAAAAAATAAAAGTGAATGTTGCCATTTTCATAAACTATTTTTACATACAGAACAGAGAGACTTACAATGCACGAGAGCATTTAGTTCGTAAAAATATCTTCAGTTCTTTGTTCTTCATTTATCTATTTAAATTTCTTTTACTACCATATACGGTACAACAGCAAACGATATTTCTATCCGAAAAACTTATAATTGGGCAGAGATAAGACAGCTCTTACAAGTTCGGTGTTTTCAGTTGCAGGAAATAAAATAATGTTTCTTAGATTTTTTTAAGAATAAGAATTGTTCTAGAGAATTAAAAAAGAAAGTAAATTAAAACAATTGCTTAGAGTTTTTACTAAAGCAGTCAAAGAACATTCTTCTCTTTTTGTGTCCATGTTGTTTTATGATAAGCACTAAACCGCGTATCGAAACTTTAAACCTTTTAATTTGTGCTTTGTAGAAGCCAGAAATAAAGCAATTTTTTTCAAACAGTAATTTTATCAACAGAAAAATTCTATCAAATACTTGATATTCATTAGGAAGCAGCTCTTTGTCAGCTTCTTAAAATTATCGTAACTTCTTGGTTTATTTTAATGTATATATTTATTTATTTGAGCTTCCCATATCATCCATTTATCATCAAACGATATTTTAAGCCTAAAAGCACTTGATTAGGCAAAATTTTGGCAGCTTTTAGAAGTTTGATATTTTCAGCTAAACGAAGCAAAATATTGTGCTAGGAACTTTTGAGAATAGGAGTCATTCAAAAAAAAAACTGAATAAAATTATTTCTTTTGAATTTTTACGAAAACTGTCAAACAAGTTTAGTCTGATTTAAGTACTGAACTGAATATCGAAATATCAAACCTTTTACTGATTTTCACTTATGGCACTTTAAAAGTTGTTGTTGCTGTTGTTTCTAATGCGACTTGCCACATGGGCAAACCTGCTTGGTGAAACCGAGCAAATATCAAGGCAGAGAGCGCGTTTCTTGTTTTTCAGTGGCTCCATCCTATGGCCAAGAATTCATCTTCAGCCACACACACGTCATAGTCCGTTTTATAGGGTGGACTCATTCACTCATCCACAGATCGTAATTTTGACCTGAATCAGAGAACGGTCGATCTCCAATCCAGTAACCCCAGAGGTATTGATTTGTTATGGGGACATGGTGGACTTTGCGACTCGACCGATTTAACGTGCATCATTCACCATTTACTACACGGGGAGTCTTCAGCCAGCGGGGTTCGAACCCACGAACTCTCGGACATGGGTCCAGCGCCCTACCGACCAGGCTATCCCGGCCTACTCACTTTAAAAGTTTTTTGTTCAAGCGAAAATTTTAAATTAAAAAAAAGTACCGTATAAAAAGATAAAAATATATCAAACAAACCACAAAGATGTCTGCTATTTAAAACGATACATAAAAAAACTATTATAAAAAATATATAGTAGTTGTATTTTTATTATATAGTAGTTGATTTGTAAGCAAAAAATGTAAAACGCCTGTAGTAATAAATAATAAAAAAACAAAATTACACACTGGAAACAAGAATTACTTCCAAAAAAAGTTTTAAGAGTGAATTTTTTTACATACCTCGTACTTAAAATTCCACATTTTTCAGTGTATAATTTTAAAAAAATTATTTTACTCATCATGCTTATTTTTCATAAAATTCCGGAAAATATACAGAAAAATTAGAAGTTTTACATAAAAATACCTAATGTCAGACTGAGATAGTTTTATTATAACACCAACCTTTATATATATATAATATGAACATTTTTATAGAGAATTAAAAAACGATGGAATGCTCTTCTCAACCGTTTCGTTCCGTTTCTATAGCGATTTTCGTTTTTCCTGATATAAATATTACGTTACTTAAGGCCTTAGTGTGCATATTTTTGTGATTGCTTTTTTTTTTCAATGTTTTCATTCTAAGTATACTAAAAATCTGATGTAACCAGTGCGGCTATTATAAAATTCCACTATTAAGACAAGTTTCCATTTCACTGTCAAAAAGTCAATATTAACGACTCAAAATTTATATAGTTATGCAAGTTTAAAATTATTATTATTTTTGGAAAATATATTTTTCTCCAGTTTAGTGAAAAAATTTAATACGAAAAAAGGCAAAATGAGAGACCTTTTTACATATTTCTGGTATCAATACAGAAAAGTGAAAAACTATATAATCATTTTCCTTTATTGCTTTCTTGCATGCTAACATTGACAAAGTGGACATCGTCGATAATACTTTCCCCGCAGATCTGAGGGATCTGTCTTGAGCAACAGAGGTCAAATTCTTGAACGTAGTAAAGAAAAGGGGAGAAATTTCGAATACAGAATTATAAGAAAATCTATGGAACCTATGAACCTAATAGAAGGAGAAGGAAAGAGGTGAAGGAAAAGATAGAAAAATGGAATTGAAAATTTTATTGAAAATTAAGATTTTGCGAGATTTTTATAAGAACAATAAAATAATACAATAGGTGGATATGTAGAAGAAATTTAAAAAATAAAAAACAGACATGCAAAATAAAATTATGAAAGTAAAACTTAATAAGAGAAAAGAAGCAGGCCAAAACTGAAATAGATGAACCAGATGAAGAAGAACGTTAGGATTTTAGAAGTCAAGAACTGGAGATAGAGAGCCGATGGTTGCAAAAGCCCCAAGGGTGTTAAGAAAAAGAATCCACAACTGAGTATGTTTTCCTTTATTTTAAATCAATTAATTTTTTTTAATAATTCTTTTTTTTTCCTCATCAATATGGCTCTGAAGTATTCCACCAGAGCAATTTTTAATTCCAGAATAGTTCTGGGGGGAGGTTGGCGCATCGCAATAGCTCTCCCAAGAGCATCCCAAGCATGTTCAATATGATTCAGGTCAGGGGATTTGGCTGGCCAATCCATTCGTTGAATATCCTCGCTTTCCAGATACTCATCAACCATGAGAGCCCTATGTGGTCGCGCATTGTCGTCCGTAAAAATGAACTCAGGGCCAACAGCGCCCCTGAAAAGACGCACATAGGGCTCTAAGACCTCTCCTGCCTGTACCTCTGGGCATTCACGGAACCATTGTCAAACACATGGAACGGTGTGCGGGTATCTTGCATGTGCGAAAATGCTTTCCATCTCTTAATTTTGTCCACCAGTGTATAACAAAAAAGCATCACACACAAACCGACACAGACAAGCGGGAATAGATCTTCTTTAACTGTTTCACAGTCTTAGCCACTCAAAACAAAATTTTCAGAATTATTGAAATTGAAAAAAATTTTATTATTTCAGAACAATTTGAGAACTGCATAAGAACAGCTAAGCAAGCAGCCAGCATCATTATAAAAAGTTAATGCTATTTACACTATACTACAGTTTTTCGTACAAGGTTGACTACCAAACAAAATTGTGAAACAATGCAGGCACAGCGAGGAGTGAATTCTTTAAATGCTCCTAGCTGCTGAGCAAATTTTCAAATTTTTTTCCTTTTTTCCAAATTTTATTATTTTTAAATCATTGTGAATATTTGTATAACAAAAAAAATCCCTTTGTTTCAAGATTTCTTCTACATCATGAGAAATAATATTTTTTGAAAATAAACTTATGATTTGTACAGGTGCTGTGAGTTTATTTATGACAAGTTAAATTTTGTCCATTTTTAACCAGAATGTTCTATATTAATTAAGAAAATAGCACAAAGTTTCAAAATGAAAAAAAAATCCAGAGTGTTGTGGAAACTGATAATTTCCGTGATTTAACTTTTATTGCTTAAAAAGTTACTCTAATGTTCTAATGGACTCATAAAAATAAACAAAATTCATTAAACATTATTCAATAAGCATTAATATTATAATTTCAATAAACATTATTTTTAATTATTTTAATAGGGGAGGGAAAACCTCAAGAAAAAATTTTATTTTATTTTAAGTCATACAATTTTCTAATTAATTTAAGTTAACTTAAATTAATTTTCTAATTAATTTAAGTTATTACTTTTGAGCAAGTCAAAATCATTAAATTTAAGCTTTAGTTTGATTTTAATGCATACTCCAACAGTGGCTTTTTTTATTTTCCTTCACAAAAGAGCTTAAAAGAACACCTTAAAAGAAATGCCTATATTTTCAAGACCATACACCTAGGATTGATATTTTAACCAATATGAACCTATTTCTTCCAGAACCTGCTTAAAACTGAACAAAAAGGAAGAAACTAGACAAAATTAAATTAACTAAAAATGACCATACAATTATTTAGCAATAAATATTATAAAAAGAAATATAGTATCAGAAAGTAAAATGTTTTTCACAACTATAACTACTATTTAAAAAAAAAAATTCACATTATTTTAGTTTTATGCAGAATTTTAAATTCTATATGTCATATTACATATTAGTGTGTGTCAATTTAATGATTCAAACTTAACAGAATTCTGTTATAAAAATTTACACTACTTACGATTATGAATTCAATATTTATTTGTAGTAGTTTATATGCAGAGTAATGTAATTTTAAACTTAGTAAGATAAATTAATACTAGTATACTTGATTATAATATATTAGGTTATTTATATAATTATAAAACTAGATTTCATTTTACTCTTTGACAAAAAATATTGAAAAACTAAAGTTATTTTTATTTCTTACGAAATTTTTACTTATTAAAAATAACACATTAAATATATTGAAATTTAATATTATTATGCAAGATTTCCCAGGATTATTGGGACAAATTTTAAGGGAAGAAAGGGGGCATCTCAAGGATTCAGAATTGCATAGCAACCTATGGTCAGAAACAAACGTCATGGGAAAGGAGTGAGACCACTGCATCTGAAATATTTATCCAGTAAAGATACTACAAGCGCTGTGGTAGATGATAAGTGAAAATCTCTCAAAAGAAGTTTGAAATTTTCCACCACTGCTAGCGATGCATGCATTACACAATCAGGTAGAGGTCTGATGCTTATTTCTGTGGGTAACTTTCATGATTCAATCTCTTTGCTGCTTGTGCATTTCCCTACATTGTGTGCAAATCTGACAGCTCAGTGTTTGCAAAACATTGTAAACTCCTCTGCAAACGATGACAGCACAAATGACTGTGGCAATGCAGGTCTTTTTTCTTCAATGTTCTTGTGAAAAACTTCACCTAGCAGTGAACAAAGAAGTTTCCAACCATGGGTTCCTATGCAAATCTGAATCCTTCTGATATCCCCTATCTCCTCTTAAAGCTAGTCCTGTATGAATGTTCTGGGACAAGCTGTATGAACTAGATTGTAATAATAAAATCTTTAAAAATTGTTTTAACATCTTATTTTTCAGAAAGAGTGTCTTCTATTCCTTTCTCTTCAAATGGAAGAAAGTTATTTCTTTCAGTGCAGTTTTTTTTAACACTATGCAAGGAACTTTCAATCTTTGTATACACTGTAGGTTTACATAATTGTATATCTGTATACTTCTATAAACAAAATTCGGTAATAAGTTAATTAATTAGAAATCTTAACCAAATGAGCATTCCGCTAATTGGAAAGTTTTTATAGATATTTATTCTCAATGCATTACTTGCTCATTGAATAACAAGGCGTTTTGGAAGAAAACACAAAAGGTGAAAGGATGTTTAAGCGTTGCAATCTCTCAGTGGATTAAACAATGAAATGCTGAACCTTTGGGTAAAATTGCACTAAAATTTTTCTTTTATGCACTACCTTCCCAATGAATAAGGCGAAAACCAGTTTTATCATATAGAAAAACTTGCAGCCGAAAATTTTAAAAAAAAATTAACAATTGGGACTAACACTCAGAGAATTATTCATGTAGAACTTAGCCCTACTGATTGAACAATGATGATGACTGCAGGTTTTTGTGCTATAGTTAATAAATAATTCTGGAACTCTGATCTTTTTTTTTCAAACTAAATATTAATCATATTTACTTTTTGATAAACAAGTAATATACAAAAATTATACCACATTATCATGCATTGTAGCTTAACTTTGCAAAGACCAGCAGGGAAGGGAAGAAAAAAAAACGATTGAAGTGCAAAATACAGAAAATATATTTTCCCCTTCAATTATGTTAAAATTTTTCAAATTATTTTAAAGTCCTTAATTGGTTAAAAATAGGTAAGATTTTTACTTTATGTACTTTTTGACATTTAATAACAAGTACGGAAACTGATTTCGAGTCAAAAGAAAGCAAGAAAATTTATTTTACCTTAAACTCCAAACGTGCTATGTTTACATAACTTTTAGAAGTTCAAAACCTTTTTCCATCATTTTGGCATCCAAATTTACTTAAAAATTAGGTATCTCCCAAAATTATAATGCACTATTGCTTATGATAAGCAATCACAAGTTCAACACTCTCATCTTATCATGATTATTCTAATATTATTTCTCATAAACAGAATTTGTCACGCAGTGAACTGATGCCAGCAGATCACCGAAGTCAAGCATCACTGGCTGCAGTCAGTGTGCAGGTGGGTGACCACTTTGATTAGTCTTCGTAGGACCAAGGGTGTGCGGTATTGGCCCTCACTAAACTGTTCTACCGTAAAGGGCTCGACTTCGCGTGCAGATCGTCAGGCTACCAAAGCGGGGGTGCCATACCCTCTGCAAAGGATCAAAATTGTGAAGGCATGTCTTAGGATCATCCTCTGGGATGTTTCCCAGACCGTCACCAATAGCCCATTGTGCAGCTCTAGTGCGACGTAAAGGAACTACAACAACAACATAAACAGAATTTAGCAATTAAAAGTTATAAGGTGAAAAATATTATGATATACGTTAGGAATCAGTAATTTAATAACATAGTTCATATTTGCTTAATAAAATAGCAATTTAAGTTACTAGTTTATTAACTTTATCTCTAAATCTGTACGTTATTTTAAAGTCGTTGTGGTTATAGAGTGTTGATACTCAATATGCATTGTTAGCTGAAAGCTACTCTGCCTATTATAGCTTTCAGTTAACA
The DNA here is from genome assembly GCF_982258835.1 of Parasteatoda tepidariorum. NCBI lineage: Eukaryota > Metazoa > Arthropoda > Arachnida > Araneae > Theridiidae > Parasteatoda > Parasteatoda tepidariorum. The sequence continues at coordinate 33,292,954 of NC_141764.1, read as the reverse complement.
ATGCCTATTGAGTCTATAATCTATTTCTTCACTTATTATTAAAAAAAAAACTTAAAAAATCTCAATTTTTTTTTAAAGATATCAAGATGAGTCTCGCTGACACTTTCATGTACTCAAATTTGAAGCATATAATAAAGTAATGCTTTTATTTTATTTCATATTAAATCTTTAAATTTATTATCTTTTGCAGTAATAAGATTTTCCCCACCATTTTCAATAACTTAAATAGCAATATTATAAACATTCCATCAAAAAATTAATATGATTTATAAATTTGTCAACTCTTATAATAGTAATAGTTAAAATATGGTAACAAATAAAATAAAAAGTTATTATAAAATAACTATAGTAGCAGAACCTCTATATTAATCTGCAACGTTAAGAAATTCTAAAATTTATCAGGAGAATATTTGATAAAATATTTATATTTAAATGCTGCACTTGGTAGGCTTACAAATTTTAAAAGGTAATAATCTCTGTTGCTACAATACTTGATAAATTAACTATACAAAACTTATCTTGAAACCTTCATTTACAATGATAAAAGATAAGCTGAAGATACAAGAAAGAACAAATTTTTAAAGTTTAAAAAAAAATTTCAGCTATTTTTTTCTTCTTTTGATATTTAGTTTATATTTTAGCTAGAAAGGCCAAAATAAGTCCGAGGCGTGTCATTCTACTACTCCTGTTACACTAGACATTAAATGTTATAAAACGATAATGATATACAGACCGCACCTACTTGGGTGATATAGAACCGAATGTCCAATCACATTATTCAAGAACAATTCTGTGGTACCTAAGCTAATTTTGATGTTCAAGAATATAGAATCAGAATCTTTGATATAAACTAAGAGGTTTAGCACTTTCAGGGAGATTCCCGTATCGTGATCTGTGGCAGAATAATCGCCAAGTCTTGGAAACTTCTGGGCAGTGGCCCGAGAGAAACTAAAAAAAAACATCACAGAAAGGTACCAGCTTGAAAGGTATAATTCATAGCCACCCTAGAGCAAACATCTACATGTTATTTTTCTTAAAATTTGCAAGTTTAAAATCAATTTGGCACCTTGGCTATCGTAGTTGGCACGACAGATCACGATACGGAAATATCACCACACTTTCACCCTACTTATGCTCGGTGTAGTGCTATTATTACTTGAAATGTAATTGAGCATGCAAGATGTTACATAGGATCTTGGAAGCTCATATTACAGATGCTATCATAGCATTTGTAAAATCCATCGCTTACAAAAACATACCTCCAAAATAATTGCAATAGAAAATGTTATAAAAAAGAAGAATAAAACTATTATTCTGAATTTATTTACATAATTTTTAACTATATAATTTGAAAGCATCAGACAATAAAATTTTCAAAATTTATTAAACAAATTTAAAGCAGCTACTTTTTTTCAACTGGTTCAGTGGGTAATGGTACTTCTTGAACATTAGCAGCCTCCGCTGAGTAGGCAGGAAACTGTTCCCAAGGTCCAACTAAATCAAATTTCCTAAATTCTTGAGCCAACTCTAATGGTTCGACGACAACACGTCTGGCTTCATCATCATACCTAACTTCAACATAACCACTCAGAGGGAAATCTTTCCTAAAAGGGTGCCCTTCAAATCCATAATCAGTCAAAATTCTTCTTAAATCTGGATGATTACTGAAATATATGCCAAACATATCCCAAATTTCCCGTTCATACCAGTTGGCTGCTTTGAAAATACCACAAATTGAATCAATTGGTGTAAGTTCGTCAGTGTAAGTTTTAACTCGAATTCTGGCATTGTAACGCAAACTTAACAAGTTGTAGACAACTTCAAATCTGTATGCACGAGTAGGGATATCAACACCAGCAATATCTACCAAGGATTCAAACTGTGCGAGGTGATGATCTTTGAGAAATGTTAGGACAGGGATAACACCTTCAGGCGAAATCATAATTTCCAATTCATCGCCGAGAGCGACTTGTACTTTTTGTACATATTTTGGCAGACATTCAGCTATAAAGATTCCGTATTCACTGAGTTGAGCGGTTTTCAAATCATTCGTTGGTCTAATAGTAGGTTTGTGTTCAGTTTTAGAAGTTTCAGGAGTTTGGAGAATACGAGCAGTGGTGGCAAATGTTGGCTTGCTTTGGAACAGAACAGAAGATCGAATATTCCTCAAGGGTCGAATAAATCGAGTCAAAGAAGAATACATAATTGTTTTTAATTCAGCCGCAGTGAATAAATAATTTAATACAAAATTTACCCTTCACAGTTTGTTGTTATTGTTGTTGTTAATGAGAACAATGTGTTGCCATTCCCTGCAAAGCAAATAAATATTTGAAACTGTATGAATGTTATTTAATTTGGGAAATAGATCATTTATTTCATGCATTAAAAAATATTTAAATACAGAAACAATAATCCAATATATAATTTTATGATGACACATAATTTTATGATTTATCCATTGCATAATTTTCTGATTTGGCAACAGCACCTGTTGTTTACGAAAACAAACTTATCATGTGCTGTTCTGAGCAGAATGTGGGATGCTTATGTCATCTTCAAAAAATGTCATTGGAAAGAAACTTCACTCATTAAACATAGATGACGATCAAAATGGGTGAATTTTTGTATAGAGAATTTTGTAATCATGTTTATTTGGGACAGTGGGAATTAGCAAGAGCTTTCGCTGTTTCATTAATAAAATCTGAGAATTACAATACTAAGTCAAATGCTAAATTAAAACTTCTTACAACTCTTCAAACTATCGCCAAGAATCCTTATTTAGTAAGGTAATTATAAAAAAATAACTTATATGATCGTTAAGATTTTTAAAGTACTTGGTAATAATAAAATTGTGACAATAACATAAAGAGATATTAGATTTAGTTACTAATCATGCAGTTAAATATTCCTTTGTGTGCAGTCTATTTTTAAAAGAAAGACAATTTCTTTTAAATTAGCTATTTAGTCGTGTTTGAGTTTCTAAGCGAAGTGTTCATATTTTGTCATGGTCTTGATCTAATACTGAAATTGATATCCTCATTGTAAATACTATAATTTTAGAGAAATATTAAATTGCATGTTCTCCTAACTTCTGCTATTAATATATATTTATGCTATACGCCTTGGTGACTAATAATACCCACTTAGAAGAGAGTGTTCCAATAATGTAATGTTTTAAAATCTTTTTCAAAGTTTTTAAATAATAATACTTTTCAAGTGTGCAATCGGGTGCCTATTGGTTTGTCCACAAATTTTGCTCAACCTCTCTAAAATCCCGTTTCTGGTGACCATGATATGCTTAGTTTTCATTCGCAAGACTCTCGGGTTACCATAACATTGGAATTGTGTTATTAAGGTAGATAAACAATTAAGTGATTTGGCGTATCATGAATTTCTGATGATAGTGTTTGCCTGACATTTTGCTTGTCATAATAATATCGGTATTTTTAAAATTAAAAAAAATCATGGAAACATCAATAGTAATAACCGCACAATAAAAAACATCAGGGTTTTAAAAGCCAAGCAAAAATTTATAGCATTTCTACATCACAATCATTTCGTCTCTCTTCTGTGCATATGAAAGGCAATCTTCTGATAAGCATGTTTCAAAAAAATTCTGCCGAAAAGAAAACCAAAATGTTTTCTATCCCAAATAAAAAAAATCTTTCTGCAAGAACTCAGTAACATTCTGCAACAATGCTCTCATGATTATGTCACTGAGGTTGAAACTGCATAGAGAAATTAAGATTGTTGAGAATATGAGCTACTACTTCTAAAAATTATTAGTTTTTAGCATTTTGAACTTTTTAAAGATAGCTCTGTAAAATATAATTGAAAGTCTTATGGGTTTGCACCTAACTTGGCCCATATATTTCTACCATAAATCTTAACCTATCTGTTAGCCTTATTATTTTCTCCCCTAGAAGTTTAGTGACAGACTTCCTTTTGTGACTAACTTTAAAAACCTATACTGTTCTATACATTATTTGACCTACTACTAAAAAAAAAAAATATATACTTGTATATTCTGGCTGGCTCCGAAGAAATCATTACTAGATACCAGATTACTTAAGACATCATAACAAAATAAAAATATACAAAGTTGAGTCGAACATAATTTATCCAGATGCTGATTTACTAAATTATACAATTAACTAGACCAATCAAAGAGGTAAAATCAATGTTTTGTAGGCAAAATAAAATAAATAAATTAACGATTTAGTCTTTAAATAGGGTATTAGATAAGATTTTACTTATCCTAATTCCCTAAATATCTACTGAATCCAAACAGAACACCTTCTCCTGTGTCAATTTCATCCACCTATATCAAAGACTGAGTTCTGTGTATGAAAATATAAGTAGAAATTTCTACGAAGTAAAGGATTTTTTTTACCACAACCTTCCATTAGTTTCATTTGTAGAATTCTCAAATTTCTATAACTATTAAAATAAGTTTCATGTGTCTAGTGTATTGTTTAGTTGCTAACTATTTTAACTATTCTCTAGAGAATGCTGGACTACTACACCTTGTCCCAGTTACGTTTCCTTTTGGGCTTGCCAGTTACTTTTCGACTTAGGACATTTGGTTTGTATTTTCTGCTTATTTTGTATAAATGGTTAGAAATGATAATCACTTCTTCTAAATGTTTAACTTAAGTATCTCAATCACAAGAAAAAAATCTCATTAATTTTTTAAATCTCCCTGACCTAGAAGAATTCATTATCAACCTTTTTTAAAATTTAATGTAGCAGCTATCAATAGAAAACAAGTCTATTTTCTTCCAGTGTATAATTTTTTTTCTACTCCCTATATTAAACTACAACTTGTAATTTCAAATGTTTTGGTAATTGTTATTGTTTATCATAAAACTTTAATTGAAAATCATTTTTCAGGAGGAGTCATCGAAATTTAAAGATCAGGCAGATTTTAACATACTGTTAGAAACCTTATTCAGGACCTCAAAGCAGGTTATTAAAGTAAGTCTATTTATAATTTTTGACTTCTGTGCTTTATTAAATAACTGCAAACAAATTAAATCTTTTTTTAGGTTATAGTTTAGTTTTGCATTATTTTTCACTTGCAAAGTTTGTAGAAACTTAGTTGTGACTTATTTTTTTATCTTTTTAAATTCAATAAGGTAAAATTATAACATATTAATAATGTTTTTTCTTTTCTGAATTTCTTCCTCTATTTGAATTGATGTTTTAATATGAATTTTTACGTATGCAAAATTATATTTCAACTAACATTATTCATACACACATAGCTGCTAACTCTACTGGATTTTCCAGTAGACTACTGGATTTTGGTAGTTTCTTCTGGTCTACTGGTTTATTTAAAATTCTCCTAGTTTTTGTACATTTTAGAAAATTCTCTAAAATTGAATAAGCTTCCTAAAAAAAAAAATGCCTATTGATGTAGAATTTTTGTATAGATTACTACTTGCTTGCTTGAATAATTAAATAAGTATTACTGATACATAATGAAGTATTGACCTCATTTATAGAAATCAGTTCAAAACTTTTTTTGTTCTGAAATGTTCAATTTATTTTTATTCAGAGCTCTCTTTTTAAATTATTTAAAAAAATCTTTTAACTATATTTGATGAATTAAATGCCTATTAATACTCGAAATTATGAGTAAACATAATACATGAAATTTTTAGTATGTTTAATGTCCATCATATCTGGAAAATATTGCAGTTATCCTATTTTAATGACTATAAAAATCCCTAAAATTCCCTACGCGTAAAATATTTAGTACATTATTCAACAATTATCATTAAATTTATATTATTTTGTAAAATCTACTGGATTTTTTCCTATCCATGTTGGCAGCTATGTACACATTTACAAAGTGTTTCCAAATGTAGAACTGCAATTAATATGAATACACAAGTGGGCGACCTTTGTGCTAAAATACAAACTAAGGTAGACAACTTTAATAATAATAATAATATTTTTGTGCTCTTTAACATTGTCTACCTTAGTTTGCAATTAATATGATTGAAAGACTAATTAGTAAAATTTAGAAATGCCAAAATAAAATAATTACCCAGAAAAAGAAGAAGAGACATTTTGAAAACAGTTACGATTTTATCATTTTTGTTTCAAAATATGTAGACACTGAGTAAGAATATTTTACCAACCATCTACTTCCCTTGTCAAAATTTATCAGACTTAGAAATAATTTTATAAAAATCTAATTATTTCACCCTTGTTTGGGTTTCTAGAATGTAAAGTTTCCAATTTAAATTTGTCATTTTCTAATATTAACTCAGAGTCTGGATCTCAGGAGTTTATGAATACATTACTTAAATTAGCACATTTTTGACACATAAATTTTTTGATGGTTTTAAACGTGGAGCATCAAAAATCTGTGGCCTCAAAAATTGTATTTAAAATTATGATTAATGTTATAATAATATTTTAAACTCTATTTTTTATATTTTAAATAGGACATTGTGTTCAGTGTTTAAAGTGAATCCTTAAATATTATAATTTTCTCATGTTATTACATTGATTTTCTTATTGTCGCTTTGAAACTAAACCGTAGTAACTCAAAAAAATCGAAAAATTAGATATTTGGGCCATTTTTTTGTAAAAAAAAAAAAAAATTAGCCTTTTAAAGAAACAACGTGTTATCTTCATAGTTCCATAAAATTAATTTAGAGAGCAGATAAATCGTTATCTCATTGGAGCGATTCGCTATTTTGGTTTTAGGGAATAGTGTAGCAGTGTGCCAGTTGCAACAAAACCTTGGGGGAGATAAGTCAAATTTTTTTCCTACACTGTTGTATGTCAAAATTTGAAATGAAATATATCTAATATTCGGGAGGATATTTTGAAGAACATCGTTGTATTTTGAAATAACTCTCCACTTTTAATAAAAGTTTTAGAGAAAACTGTTGCAACTCATAGTACCTTAACTTATTTCGAAATTACCACAAAATTAAAAATGCTACAAGAACCAGGCCTGTTTCATTGAAACATGTAAAGAAACGGGATTTTTTTAATGTAAACTATTTTGCATTAGTCACCATAGCTTCGAGTCAAGCTGCGGTGGAAGTTCCTGAAAAGTTAGAAATTGCTCTCCTGAAAAACTTGCTTTTTTGAGTTACCACGATTTAGTTTCAAAGCGACGTTATATTCAACTACATAAAAAGTATTTTGCAAAACAATTTTTGTTATTACAATTAAGATTTCTATTTTTTTATGAGAAAATGTTTGTTGTTTTAAATATATAAAATCATTATATATTTGAAGTTTTGACTGCTACGAAATATTTGCATATTTATAAAATTACCTGCTCTAATTTATAATTAAATCAGATTATTGAGATTGAAGTAAGGGTAAATTTTGAATCATAATTTATGTATTTATTATAGTAATTGATTATATATTTACATGTTAGTATTATCTTTATTAAAAAAGATATGCTTGTGTACTATGTTTTTAAAAAAAATAACTATAAAAGTTAACTGCACAGCAATTATGTATCTTCCCTATATTTTTTAAAAATTTATTAATTTACTTTTGTCATTTCTTTAAACTTTTGTCATTATAAAAACTTAATCCTGGTGATAATGTTAAAAAAATATTTTAATATGATATTAAATGCATACTCAAATTTATTCATGCTTTCAGGAATTGTCTTCCATTCACAATCATCTGACAGAGCCTGAAAATTTACACCAATCTGCAACTCATATTTCTAAGATATCTGACAAGTGCCTTACATCCATAAAGAATGCATTTAAAGAAAATCCTGCAGCAATTTCTGTTTTGCTCAATATGCTCCAGACTAACAAAAATGCTAACTGTGGTGCAAATATAAATTACAGTGTATGGGACATATATTACCAGCAACTTTTGAATAGTCTTAAGTCTCTGCAGTCAATTAAGGACAGATCTAACAAGGTGCAAAGCTTACAAGAATTCGCATCCAGAATATATTTACTTCTAAGTATTATTCCAGATGGTGAATTAGAAGAAAATAATTTAAAAGATAATTTATTAGATATCCAAGAGTTGTGCCAATCAGACATTTTATCTTCTACCAAAGTGTATCAATCTCTTTTAAGCCGTCCTTCTCCTAAACTTGGCAAATGTTTTTGTGAATTAAAAAAAGTCGAGAAACAAAGTGCTTTGAATAAAAACATCCCAATTTTTTATTCATCTGACTATAACTTTAATCATCAAATTGCTTTTTTGAACAGTATTTCATCCTCTAAACACTTTTTACATAGCATGATAGTAAGTTATTAAATTTATACTTATGCTAATATTTTTTTTCTTTGTGTTTTTGATTTAATTCTTTTTATTAACATTTTTTTCAGGAGTTTTGTATAAACAATATTTTACATGGTCACTGGAATGACACAAAAATAGTTTTAAAGGATCCTCTGTTTTCATGCTTAAATCCACTGCCATTGATCTTATCGTGGGGGAGCTGCCATGATGATATATCAGCAATTAATCTTATACATGCTATCAAAATGTGGGAGGAGGTATACTTTTATTTTTAACATATGTTAATGTTTCTTTATTGTTATTTACGAGTATAACTTTTCCAAAATTATTGATGCAATTGCATACAGACATTGAATACAAGGGTCCCCAAACTTTTTGTATGTAAGAGCACATTATGGAATACAGGTTAGGCAGCATTTATTTTTTTCAAGATAAGTTAATACTTTTACGTAGAAATTTAGTGGAAACAAAAACTTTTTTTATCATGATCATATGCATGAAGCAATTAGCATGTGCTCATGGGTGTAAGGTTAGAGATGTCTTGTCTAATATGTAACAGAATATGTTTAAGATCCTTTTAATAGTTTATATAGCTATTTCTTTAACAATTGTAATTTGTTACATAAAATAATAAAGGCAGTCTGGTTTTAGGAATTAGCAGGACCTTTTATTCTCCCAAATAATACTAGGGTAGAAAATTTAGTCACTGTTCTGAAAGACCCTGTAACTAAATGATGTACAAATTTACTAGCTTATACACATTTTCGCTGCTCTCTTTTCAGGCCTATATTAGATTTTTTTTATAGAAATTTTAATAGAGTAAATGTTAATTAAAATACAAAGAATATGTATTTTCACAGTTATGATGAAATATGCTATTTTGTGGTAAAAACACAGACTGAAGATCAATAAACCATCTTTTTAAATCAATAGCTAGTGTGAGGGACCACTGATAATTATTTTATGATGGTCGACTCAAAATTTTTCTGACCAATAGACCATCATTACTTTCAAGCCCTGTACTATAATTTTTATGAAGCATTCCAGGAGTTTACAGGCAAAAGCATTTCTGAATGTAAAGTGAGATATTGTGGTACAACCAGGGACTGGGAGATTGGAGATTATAATGTTTCACTCTATATTTGTATAATTAAATTTACAATTAGAAAAAGTTTTTTTTTTTTTTTTTTGGTCTGTATTCTAAAAATGAATGTCTCTATTTCAAGCGAGCTTTAACATTTCCTTGGTGAAAACTATTGCCAAATCAACTGTTACTCGTCGCTTCGAAGAGGAAATATGCGTCCCTATTACTGACCAATTGAAAAATTCTTAGTCTCGAAAATCACAGCGAGCATAACAGTAAAAAAAACCAGTTAAACAAATTTTTAAAAATATCATTAAATGAGCAATAAATAATTTGCAGTTAAACAATTTCTTTTATTAATTAGTTTAATTTTAAAAGAATTTGAATCATGAAGTTAAAATTGCAAGTTCGAATTCTTGATTGCCATTTTGTGAGGTTCAGATAATTCAGACCTGGTTAATACTAATATATATGTATACTATATACAGATAGTGAACCCCCCCTCTCACCCTTGAGATATTTCCACAGTCATTGGGTATAATAGCCAATTTGAATTATATTTTCATTGGTCAGTAATTAATTAGTTGTCAGTTCCAATACCACTAGCAACAAATATAAATTCACCACACAACAGTTGCTTAAAATATCAAACTGAACTCCATTATAGTCAATGCTCATTATGTTTACATCGAATACATAAAATCATCCTTCATGATTCATTTTTGTGCTGATATAGCTAGAAAAAAAAAAGAAGTTTAGTCAGAGTGACTGCTGTATTTTTACTAAATAATTTTTATTGTAATAATGCTGCAAAAATTGTACTGAAAAAGAACTACAGACCTTTCATATAATTATAATTCATATAAAATGCATAATAATAAATAAAAGAAGCACTAACATGCATCTTGTGACATGCTGTAAGGTCACTATAGTGAGGTGCCAATAAAAAGTAGCTAAGTGAATAATCTCAAAGGATCTGTGCATTTTGGTATAGTCAATCAATAAAATGTCAATTATCTTATGAGAATCCCAAATTAAAGTTTAATTTCTAAAACAATATTCTAATTGATTTTAATTCGAAGTTTTACAGTTCTTATGAAAGTTATCTTAAAATTATATTTTTAAAAATCTTTTTAATAAAATAAAAGACTCATGATCAACAAAACTATGGCTGAAATTGATGCAAAACATGCTTTAGTGCAAAGGTTATTGAACCTTGTGTTACAAAAAAATTATTATTATTCAGTTGAATTATCTCATTCAACATACACAAGGCTTATTGTAGGGAGAGAAAAAAACAAGCCACATTTTAAAAGTTTTTATGCAGTAAAAAACATAATATAGAAAAATTTCCACTCTTTTGATAGTGTCGGTGCAAAACACAATAATTTTCTCAGGAAAATTTTTATGATGAAAAAGCACATACAATTATGTTAGAAATTGCCCTTGCATAACTTTTATTTGTATGGTAGCTAGAAGGGAAAACTATCCATAACACATAATCATAAATTTAAGATGACTTCCGATCATTTTTTTAAAAAATTGTCATTGTTTTATAACAAAGTCCCCCGATATCTATGACTGATGAAATGAAATAAGAAATGGATGATTTGAATGTTCTCTTATATAGAAATTAAGGTCATTAGACATTATTACTATAAAAATGTTTTAGAAATGCTATACTATGAATATATTTCAAATGGATGGAAATAAATATAAATTTTCTCAATAAATATGCTTTGATACTTAATTACCCACAAAATTGTAAACGATCAAAGATAAATATTTCGTTATTATGTATTGATGCTCTAAATTTTTTTTCGCAGTAAAGGTTAAGCATTAAATTAAATTACTTTTTTTTAACAACTAACTGCTGCTCCACTAAAATGAAAAGCAACTGTTTCGGTAACTTATCTTTGCCATGTCTAATGGACTCAGTGTAATTATAGCTGAATAACTGTAACTTTTTTCAACTAATTCTTCAACTTCATTTGACCAGCTGTTGTACAAATGCATGTAAAAAAGAATTGTTTTAAAAAAATGCAGTTTTTGTCATTATTGAAAGTTAATAGTTTTGAAACAATTTTCACTTTAACTCTCCAAGCGTTAGTCCCAAATTTTTCCGAACTTTGAGATGTAGGCTTTCCTGCATCCAAAAAAAAGTTTCTCCATGTTATTGCATGGGATAATAATGCTTAACAGGAAATATTCTGTACAATTTTATCCAGGTGCTCAACGCTTATAGGGTTAAAAATGCAGTTCGCTTTATAGTTGGTCTTTTAAATATGTACTACCTATTTTTAACTTAATGTTTTATTTTATTCCCTTTAAACCTATTCAAAGTTGAACAAAGCTATAGCATAGTTTAATTATTTATTGTGTTTTAAAAAAAATCCCCTTTTTTTCCCTAAAGCCACCATCAGATGCTCTTTTATCCCAAGTTTTCAAGCAGTTTAAGTCAAACATTACTTTTACTGAATTATGCCAGAATTTCTACCAGTAAGTATTTCCTTTTATTAGTTATTACTATTATTTATTATTATTACTATTATTATTGCTGTTAATATTATTACTATTATTTATTACTATTTATTATTACTAAAGGTAGTTTTTTTTATTTATTTTTCAGAGAAATATACCCTAATGCTTCCCCTTCTGAAATGCATAGCAAGACTAGAAATATATTGTCTAATTTGCAGAATCAGTCTCCTTTGCGTGTGATTCATGTCACTTTTGGTTTGAAAAGCTTATCAAATGAAAATGTTTTGAAACTTCTGGATTTAAATGAAGGTTTCAATTTACTATTTATATAAAAATTCTGATATTCTTCCTTTTAATCTTTACTTAGCATTTTTACACCTATTTCTATTAATGTTTAAAATATATTTGAACTCTAAATTCATATTTTATGCACAAAAAAAAATGTGTTTGTTTATCCTAAACATTTGATATAAAATATTTTATATGGCTGCTTATCTGAATGATAACTTTCCTCATGTTGTCGACAGCTCAGTGCTTTAGTCGCTAGCTCATTGAAACTCAAAACTGAATATTTTCCTCCTGCAAACATTTCAGTAGAAAATAACGGCATTTAGATTTTCAAATTATAATTATGTATTCACATTTTTGTTTTGACCAAGAATATTTTAAATTTTTTTGTAGCTAATTACCTAAATAAAATTTAGTTTCTCCTCTAGTTATTTTATGAGTCTTTTAACTAATGAGATGTAAACTTAAATTAAAAGCAATTTGAGTTGAAGTTAGTATTTAAATTTTAGAATAAATATTAAGATATTGTACTTGATTAACAATAAATAGTTTGTATAAATATTAAATAATGATTTGTATAAATATTAATTTTAAATTGAAATGTAAAATTTAAATTTACAAATTATTGAGAGCATATAATTTTTATATTTTGGAATATCTTCACAATTTATCCTATAATTGTCTTTATATTTAAAAATATATGAACCAAGCAATTAAACACTTTTTTATACCAGAAAAAATATCTAATATGTGACATTACGATTCCTTGGTTCTGACTTGATTTAGTGCAGTTGTTTTATTATTCCAGTTTTTTTCCCCTTTTAAAATTTAAATTTTAATAATAAAAAAGCAAGTTCTATAAATAGTGATCATATTATCAAATTGTTTCACTAGAAATATCAACTTAAATTATTTTTTTATGCTGTGTAAAAATATTAAAACAATTGAAAAATAGAATTTTCCAAGCTTTAGTTTCATTTGTCCTTTTTTATTATTATTAAATTACCAATAAATGACTGTATAATTATTATTTCACTATAAATTTTTAAGTTTTATACTTCTTAACATACAACTTTTTACTTGTAGATTTTCTAAATAAAAATAATTAGAAAATAACAGTTTTAAGAATGTCTATTTATTCGTGTAAATTGTAAAAGTATCCTTAATAAACTCCATTCTAAGTAATTCAATTGCAGAAAAATGAAGAAATTTGATCATTTCAATATTTTTACTCTAATATAATTAAATATGTTTAGTAGTATAATGCTAGTATTTATCTATTTATTAAATGAAATCATATATTTATAGGGAATGATTCAGTATCTAAAGGTTTCTCCATTCTTACCGACAAAGCTATTTATTCTGGATATCAAGCTATAAATTATGCTATGGAGGCTATACATCTCAGTTGTGAATATAAAGAATTGCTCTCTCGCAAGAAAAACACTTTTTCAGAATTTTCTAATGTCCAAGAATGTATCAATTATAATAAACCATGTGATGATCAAATATCTTTAGAATCTCTTGAAGAATATCTCAAAAGCCACAACCCTGCCTGTGCATATGCTAAATTTGTGACTACCAAACTTTCTTTCTTAAGGAGCGAAATCAAGCAAATATTTCCAGTTGCTTTCCGTGTTGAAATTTTGGAAGACATTTTTTCTTTACTTTTTGTGATGTCAGACATTTTAATAAATCCCATCGACCATTGTTCCGATTCAGATCAAGGTCACGAGGGAGATTATTCTGTCCCCTTTTCTCAAAATGAGCATGTACCGTCAACACAAGAAACTAGTCAATCTTCTGAAAGTGAGAAAAGGTTTTCTGGCAGATTTGTTATCAGTACTGTAAAACTGAAAGATCCGATAGACCTTAAAAAAGATTTTTTGTCAGGACATCAGAGCTCAAAGAGCACAGAAAGCAATAGCTCTTGTAATATACAACCATATACCTTTCTATGCAATGAATTAATTACTAGGGATTTATTGTTTTTACTAAAAGATTCTGTTCTTGAAGCCAATGCTGAAGCTTATAAAATCATTGGACAAACTGATACATCCTTACAGAAAGTAAGTGTTATATGAATCTAATAAAATTATACAATAATGATTCTGTTTGAATTTCATTCTTTTATTTTTGTTGAAAACATAACTTTTCTTTTTGTTCATATTGCATCTGCAATTAACATTTTAGAATAAAAATTTCTTTTGGTATCGTGTTTAGACCTTGAGCCATTAAAAAACCCAATATTCTACAAAATTTCTAATGAGTCAGAAACATAATGAATTTTTTTTCTTCATGAAAATATTGTGATCTTTCTTCATTTTAATAAGCACTATTACTCGGGTAAAAACATCTTTTTCTTTGATTGATACTTCGGAATTAATTTTTTCGATTGTTCTTATTGCAAATGCAACTTCTACTTCTAAACTTTTTTTTTATTCGCTATATTTCATTTATTTTTCTGCTGTTATGTTTTATTTAATAAGATCTGGATTAGGATGAGTAATACATTAAATTTCTGGCCTGCCTAATTTCTAAAAAAAAAAAATTTTTTTCCCTTCAAATTTCTGATATAGCTATTAATCTGAAATTGATTTTTTCTTTAGTTTAATGCATATCAAAATTTTGAAAACTTTAACTGGTCTTTGTTTTAAGAATTTGATTTATTATATTTAAAAGCACTTTTAAAATTTTTCTTTTAATTGTTAGAATTAAGAGTTATTTTTAAGCTAAGAATAATACAATCTCTTAACTTTCCTTGACAACTTAAGTACCACCTTCAGTTTTTCTCAAAAATTGTTCAGTTTTTATTCTTTAAGAAATGCAGGTTTTTGCGCATTTTTCCATTCTGAACGGATGATAGAATGTATGAAGTTATTTTAAATTAAATTTTTTATGCATGACAAAAATGTATAGCAAACACAATAACAATAACTTATTATTAAAAATAATGATAGTAAAAATGTTTTAATTTTAGAGTCCTTTAGTGTCTCCAACTTCCGAAAATATGCCTTCTCTCACCAAAACAAATTCATTTTTGTCTATTTCCAATTCCGAACTTCCAGAAAGAATCTCAAAGCTTTTACAGTACATAAACGAAGCAATTTGGCGTTATGAAGTTGTGAAATCAGAAATATTTCGGGAACGCTATGGGGTGTTCTCGCTGCTAAAGAAAAAGCATCTCATTAATTCCACAAGTGCCTCTTCATCAGGTTAGTCTACTTCAAACATAAATTATTACAAACTTTTCAGTGCAATAATTCTAAAATAATTATTTTTAAACTGCAATGTTTCATTGGTAGAGTGAAAAGAAATCTCAGCTCAAGCTTCTTTTTTTTTTAATTTTAAATTTCTTAACTCAAATATATAAACAACCATTAATCAATCTAAATTTTCTTCCCTGGTGATTGAAAATGTTTAATTATTAAAATAAAATTGAAACAAGAGATAAAATAACCTTCTGCATTTGAAGTATTTACAGGTTTGAAATTAAACCCAAAATTTTTATATAATTCATAATTACTTATTTATAATTAAAAGATTTCACCTCATTTTCTTTATATTATTTTAAAAACCATTTTCTATTTTGACCAATAAAAATCTACAGTAAGACTTTTTCAATTTTGCATGAAAGCCTACAACTTTGCTAATGATTCTGATTCTACTCCACTTATGTAAAGAGTATTTTATTAGATAGTGATACAGATACGGTATGAATTTTTTATATTAATTATGAGCACTTTTTTTGGAAGAAAATATGCAGGACATTTTAAACATCATGGTGTTCGATTTTTTAAAAAGAATAATAACAAATAACCACACTTCTTCCAATGGTGTTTGTGACAACAATTAAGTGAAATTAAAATTTTTAGCAAAGCTTCAAAAATAAACTTGAAGATGGCAGAGATCTGAAATTTTTTTACAGTAATAACTTTAAAATAAATATGAATATTTCTGTCAATTAAATTTTATATTTTTTTAAAAGAAATCAAAGCATTCAAAATTACATTTTAGTGTTCAAAAGAAAATATATTGCTCAATTGTTTAGGTAGAAATTTGCTTATAACTATTGCCATTTCTGAATTATCTGCCATCACAATTAAAAATTGAAGTTTTAAAAAAAAGAAAAGAATATTAATTTCCATTCTTCAAAAAAAAATTTTTTTAATGATTCAGTTATTTGTAGAAGTTATAAAATAATTTTAATTTTCTATTGCAATTCTTAATAAATCTATATTCCTCATGCTTTAGAAATGTTATATTCTCTTAATTTCTAGATGGGACTGATAAGGAGACAAGGAAGCATAAAAGGAAAAGAAAACACAAAAGAAGCTTTTCAAATCTCAAAAAAGAATCATTTGCAGAGTCTAGTATTATTCAATGTATGCTGTCATCTCCTGAGGCTCTTTTACGTTATTCTCTATGGAGCAAAAATTTGGGACAAGCTAGTCAAGTTATCCATGTATGAACAAAAAAAATTCACCTTTCCTGTTTTTTTTTTTCTCTTTCAAATATGCTTTCCTCATAATAATTAACTGTTTTATGTGCGTAACTTTTTATTTATTAATATATGTTGTATTTAAATCATTTAGCGAGTATTAGTGTTTATTTGTAAACTTTCCAAAGTTTTGATTACTTTCATGCATAGTTTTCCTAACTATAACTTCAAATTGGATTCATACATTGCAATAATTTTATTCATGATCTATCATTCAATCCTCAGGGCTTTTGACTTAAAATTTTCCTTATTAAGTTGCTTTCTAACTGATTTTCTCTACATGTTAGTTGATGAAATGGGAAAATTTCGCGTAAAATTATCTCAATGCTTACTGCTCTGGGAGAATATATATGTATTGTGATAAGGAGAGATAATGTGGAAATTTTTTTAAATTTGTTTTTTTAAAAAAAAACATATTAAAATATAATTTTTGACCCATGAAGTGTTTTTTTAATAATAATTTGGATGCTTTACTGCATTCCTTTTTAAATCTGGACTTGAAAAGTTGCTTAGTTTTTCTATGAAAAATATTTTTAAAGAAGTTGCTTTTGTCTCCATTTCCCCTGTATAACTTCTATTATCAACTATGTGTATCATTTATTACAACTCAAAGAGGTATATTTAAAGCCAAAGTAAAATAAATTTCGATATAAGCCTCTTTGAAGAATGAATATTGACATATATTAATTACGACACTAATTTGTAATAGGGCATTTCACTTTACTTAACAGACCCGTGTAATATATACAAATACGCGAGAATCGTTTGCGGAAAATTTGTCACCGTCACAGGAATTTTTTTTTTTATTAACAACAAAAATAATCTGCTTCTTCAAGGAAAGTTTGTCTTTTTCGAATTCCCAAAGAAAAAAAAAAGATTCATTTTTATACTTTTTCCTGCTCATGTAAACAAGAATTCACAAGATTTAAAATCACACATTGTAATTTATATTTACGCAATTTAAAATCACGTATTCTTGTTTTGTATTTTTACTATTTTATACCAAATATAGCGTTTCATTTTCACGTGATTTGAATGTCACTATTATAATTTGTGTTTTTTTTAGTGACTTAAAAATTATGTATCGGAATTTGTATTCATGCAATTTTAAAATTAAATTTGGAGATATGTGTTTGTGCGGTTTAAAAATCACACATTGAGGTTCATATAAACACAATTTAAATAAGTAAAGTACTCATATTGATACTTTTATTAAAACGTAGATAAATGTATAAATGCTTCCTATATACTTTTTCCTTGTTCAAATTTCAGGTATTTTTTCAATTATTTAAAAAGAGTTATTGTACATAGTATTTTTGGATTTCTATTTTTTAACTTTTTTTTATTAAACTCATCCCTGTGGCAGGAATCAATATTGAGTTCTATAAAACTTAATCATTTCTAAAAAATCTGTGATTTTTAAATAAATTTTTCCAAAATGATGATGTGGCAACGAAAACGTTGAAACTAGTTACAAGAGTAAATCAATGTGTGCAGAAAGTTTTTTTTATTGAAGTTTTGTGTTTGCAGAAAGTTTTTCATTTTATTGAAGTCTGATACTAAGAAAGACATTTTGAATGCAAATCAATTCATTTGAAAATCATTATTAAATTTGGTTCATTTTATAAATATTTTTTATTTTCTTTAAAAAAAATTAGGCCTAATGCTGATTAATCGAAACTATACAGAGCAAAAGTTAATATTGAAATAGGTAAAAAAGCATTATCATTTATGACATATTATAGAGTAAAGATATAATTACTTCTGCACCTTTTTCAAATATCTACTAAAGTATTCATAGTGTGCTTATGCAATTGCACATGGAAGTGTACACCAGTATTGTTAATTTGCAATATCTTACTGTGGAGATTTAATATATTCATAAAAAAGTTATTCAAGATATCCACTTTACCGCCACCCCCCCTTTCCGTCTGATTTAATAATTTATTCAATTAATAATTCCTGCATTCATTGCTTGTTAGTTTACATTATCTTTGTTAATTTTTACAAAACTATACTGCTTTATATCTATGTGTATAGTTGTTGAAATATAAAATTAAAAATATTTCTTGTAACAGATTTTATGCTTTGTATCAAGAACTAAAATATATATGTATCTTTGCAATTTGATATTAGTGCATTATTTGTGTGTGCTTGTAAAAGTTAAAAAGTGTTATAATGATTTTATAATTTAAAAGTATCTCAGATGTAGTTAAGAATTTACTTTTTCATCTATTTTAGTCATTTCGTTTGGAGGATTCAAATGAAGCCAAGGAAGTTATTCTAACTCAGGAATTGAGAAGAATATCAAAAAAATTAGCTGAAAATGAGAAGATTAAAAGAAAGCCTCCTTTTTATAGAAGAAACTCATCTGTACCTGAAGGTAATTCACTTCTTTCCAATCTTCAGGCAATTGAAGATGCTGCTGCAGCTGGGCTTCAATCATCTGAAATAGGGTTGATAATTCATCATGAGCTGAGTACTCTGAGAATTCCCGAAATTGTAGACATAACTGATGGAATAAGACATCCAGAACTCATGTTGGGATCTGAAAATATTTACTCCATATTTCTGGCTGATTTGGGATACATTTCCTCATCCTCTCTCGAACTTACTTCCATACTGTTTGATATGGCTTGTAGGAGCTGGACAAATTCAGTTGACAGCATCCAAGATCTCGATGCTAAAGTGTTATCAAAAAAGAAAATGCCTTTGATTAGGGGAAACTTCAAAACTCTTGGTATGATGAATGGAATGCTTAAAGAATTTTTACATTTTCTCCAACAAGAAGATGTGCAAGAAGATCTGAAACAAGTATTCTGGCCTTTGGGACGTAGCTCTGGTTCATTTTCACAAATTTTATCAAATTTCATTGGCAATTTTGATTGTAAAGCCTTTAGATCTCAAATCATAAATTGGAAACAAGCAGCTTCTTTCCTTCACGATTTTATTGTTTTAATGAAAGATGAGGAAATCAAAGAAAGAAGTGGTATTTTTCAAAAAGACATAAGTCAAGAAAACCGTCTACATATAACATACAAAAAATTATCAAAGATTCTTAGAGAATTGAGGGATTGGTCATCAGAAACAATTCGTCCTCAACCAACTAAGTATGACAATTATCTTAGCAAGCTATTAATTCACTTACATCAAGTCACAACAGCTGTTTTAGATTGCAAGAAGCAAAGCAGCAATAATGGTAAAGCTTTTTGCCTTTGTTTTATTTTACTTCAACATTGATGCAGCTTAATTTATTCATATTCTTCTCTTTTGATTTCAGATTCAGTTATTTATACATCTGATTTCTCCATTCTTAAAGAAAGCCCTGTTGAATTGCTGAAAAAAATAATCCTGCAAAGTGGAGTAACTCCCGAGAAGTATGTTGGATCATTATATATTGAATAATTTGAGTGCTAAAAAGTGAGCTTATAAAAATTTCAACTTCCCTATTCTAAATAATTCAATCTAACTAGAGTGTTCAGTCTGCTAAAGTAGTACAAATTTCTGTTGAGAGATGGCAACACAATACAAATATACTTTCTTTAAAAGCCACTTAGTTTTAGAGATAAACAGACATTTCTGTCTGTTTATCTTTAAAATATCACTTTTACTCTCAAGACCTTCAATCGGCTTGGAGTTTTCATTTTTTTTCTTTTTATCCTGCATTTATAACTATTTTTATTTTTAAATTAAAACATTTGTCAATATTTTATATTCAGAAACCATGCCAAACATCTATGTCCTTTTTTATGAAGGTATAAATTTTGCTGAGAATACTATTTTAGTATATTTGGGCTTCACATGCTCTAAAACAGCTTTTGATATGTTAAATTGCTTTTTAAATTTCACATAAAAAATGTCATGGTCAATTAGCTAATAATGTTTAGTTTAGTTCCTATGTTGGTCACTCCATGTAATTTGGTCTATATCCACACATGCTTTCTCCTCAATGTCACTTAAACGTAGGCAGATTTTTCAGAAACAAAAATTATTTTCCTCTTCTGATTTTATAAACCAACACACAGACATATTCTTTGGTATTTTTTTAAATCATAATAAGGAATTCTTTTTACTTTGCATTTTTCGCAATAAAACATAGATGCTTTCAGTTATTGTGCCATTGAATTCTATCTAAAGTTCCTATCAAAACTTTTTTTCTGATGTATTTTTTATAATATGCTAATAGCCAATCATTTAACATTTATTCATTTTTTTACATGCAAATATAGTTCTTATTAAGCGAATTTAAAATCTGAGTTTATTAATTCTCTGTATCTGTCTTTAGAATTGAGAAATTCGCTATTAGAATGAAAGTAGACCTTGTCCATGTTCTTGCTCAAGCTTGTCTTCCCCATGTACCTCTCTTAAACAAGAATGCTTCATCAGATGTTTTGATGTCACCTTCTTGTTATGTTAATCGTAATGGTAAGATTTAATTTCTCACTTACAAATAAGTAAGATTTCAGATTAAAGATTTTTATGTTATTGCTTTTGATTTTTTTTTCAAATATAGCTTCAATTTATAGTTTACTATTTTAATTTAATATCTCATGTCATGTATTTTATTTTTTTTTCCGTGTTACTACATTTATTTTATTTTATTTTATAACCATCATTGAACAGTCGCCCCAATTGTGAGTTTATAACTATTAGTGTTAAATTCGTAGCCTTGTAATTTTGAACTCAACACAGAATACAAGGGAACTCCTGAATCATACATTGTGACAAACTAGTATTCATGGAGGAACTAATTTGCATTACATGGAGAGGAAAACCCCGAATATCTCTTACAGTTTGCCCAATTGCTAGCGAATTCTAACCCATGGTCAGCATTATGGTCGGTGGGAGCTGGGAGAAAAATTCATTTCAACCAGCCGCGTCTGAGATTTGAACCTGGTGACCTCATTGGGATGCAAACACTCTGTCCCCAGAGCCATCATGACTCTACTTTATTTTATTTTATAACTCGATAAACAGTCAACCCAATTCTGAGTTTACAACTATCAATGTCTTACTATAGCCTTATAATTGTGAACCTACATAGATCAAGAATTGGGGCAAACTGGCCTGTGTGGAAAACTTTTTAGTGAAACTAACCTGCATTTGCGTTACATGGAGAGGAAACCCATGAAAATCTCCCATCGTTTTCCGACGGCAAGGGAATTCTAATTCATGATCAGTCTACCACTGAGGATATTTTATGTCAGCTCTGTAGTTGGTGCGTTGTAAGTAGAATTCGTGTCAACCAGCCACCATTGGGATTTGAACCCGTGTTACCTCATTGGGAGCTGAACATTCTATATCCTGCACAACCACAGCTCTACTCTATTTATATAAGTTTTGCCTGTTGAAGCACAAGATTGTGCTCACATAATAAAAATTAGGTCATAAAATTTCAGTTCCGAAGGTACTAGCCAGACTAAAATGTTAGCTCACCTCTATTTTCACAAAATAAATGAACAATTTTTGAAATGTTAACTGATGTGATAACTGAAATTATAGAAATGACAAGTAATAAACAGGAACAAATTTAGAAACTAAAAGAACTGAATCATGTTCATTGCAAAAAATATAACATTAATGTTACTTAAAATAAGGTTGCCTTAAGGTTTCAGTCGTTCCAATATCATCCACATTTCATTAAAATAAGAAAACTTTCCAAATTGTTTCCATACTTTTAACACTTCATGTTTGTGTCATGTTTTGGCTTTAAAATACCATTTTTCGGTCGCTGTCCTAAGGTCAAATTCTGTTAATGGGTCCATTTATAAAAATTCTGAGCAAATTTAAATTCTCTTGGTCTTAAAATTTTTATACATATGCATCCCCAATTATTGCAATTCCTGTGAAAGATATGGTAGTTTAATTTGCTACACAGCATTTTAGTAGACAAAAGTCACTCTCGAGCTGATGACCATTAGCCAACTGCCAGGTGGAAATGTTGCATCCTGATATAAATGTACTAATTATATGCTCATATATATCATTGATGGTTTTTTGCTTTTTATAAGTAACATTTCTACTTACAAAACTAAATATAATATTCATAGTAAGGAAGCATAATTAAAATACTCTATGTTTTCTTTCAAAATATTTTACCATTTTCTTTTCTAATGTTTTAATGTTTGTATTTTTTTAAATTATTAAACTGATTGATAATGTGTATCAATTTCACCCCTTTAAAAAAAAAGGATTATAGAAGTTATTTAATTAACGTTAGATTGATTATGTTTTTTTTTTCTTCACTTTTTAGGTTATCCTTTATTAGTTTTAAATAAGAAAAAAGAAGAGTGGCCTTCACCTCAGCATCCAGATTTAGTTGCCAGAAAATTATTAAAAGATATGATATCTATGATTCAAGGTTAGATAAAAATATAAATTTTACTTTCATTACAACTGCTTTTGAAAACAAAATTTTTAATATAACTTATATTTAATTTTATAAAATTTTCTTTCTTTTCATGTGTCCTCTACATATTAATGTAATTCCTTTATTTGACATCAATTTCTTAATCTATTGTTAAAAAAGTGTATTAATCTTGTTACCATCTAGATACTGCAATGGCAAATGATTCTTGTGGTATTTTTAGACCAATTAATTCTTTTTTACACTAACTCAGTATTTTTATACCAATTGTGGTATTTTCATCAATATCAAAGCTTTAAATATTTTATCATTATATTGTCTGCTATTTTTTTAATTACTGTGATTCTTTTGCTCTACCTTTATCTATACTCTTTATCTATTATTAAAAAATATTAATTATGTTACCATCTAAATTCTGCAATGTTGTATGATTCTTGTACTATTTTCAGACTAATTTATTCAATTTTTCACCAGTTAAGTATTTTTCCATCAATTACGGTGTTTTCACCATTTCCAAAGCTTTCCTTATTTTATCATTATATTTTCTTGCTATTTTTATTACTGTAATTCTTTTGTTCAACATCTTCTTTATCTATAGTTAAAAAATATTAATCTTGTTACCGTTTAGATACTGCTATGGCGAATGACTCTTGTGGTATATTCACACGAAAAGAATTGGTTTCTTTAGTTGAGCATTCAGAAATGGTACACTGGATGGAAGATTGTTCTGAGCTATGCTTTGTCGATTTAACTTTATTGAAAACTAGAGAAGAAAAGTTAGCTTTTTTTTCCAATGTTACCAATATTGCTTGGATTCATGCTATATTATTGGAAATAATGTCTTGGCATATTCAGGTAATTATAGAATAAAAAATGTTACTTTGAAACATTGTAATATCATTGGGTAGAAAGAGCCTTTTGAAACCAAATATAATATTGTTCTAAAATAATCTGTGTAGTGTACAATATGCATTCAAAAAGTAATTTATAGTATATTCTGCTGAGGCAGAGAGTAGTTGTTTTACCTGGAATTGGTAATCTGTAAGTTCCTCTAACATACTTTAGTCTAACTTTTTTTTTCTTCTTTTGAATTAATATTTTTCCCTCTATGATGTAATCACCTCAATTTCACTATTGCAGTTCATCACTGCAATAGTGAAATTGAGGTGCCTTCGCAAAAACGACTATTTCCTATAGCAGGGTTACTTCCCATACAAGAAAAGGAGGTTTTTGAGAATTTTCAGTTTTTCTGGTAAGCTGTATGGCTCTACTTTTAAACATACATCGTATGAATTTATAATTTATATATCCGATATAGATCATTTTTTCAAGTTTTAAAAAAAGCGAGCAATATTTTTTTGTGTAGCGTTTTGTTAAACAGATATATTTCTATAAATACTTTTTAAGTATGGAATGTTTTATACTTTTTTATAATCATTATTTTATCTATACCATATACATATATCTTTATAGATATATGCATATAATGATTATATGCATATCTCAACTAATCTTTAAAAAAAAGCAGGCAATATTTTTTTTATGTAGCTATTTGTTTGACAGGTATATTTCTATTAATACATTTTAAATATTTAATGTTTTGTACTTTATAGGTTGTGTGCGTATATATTTAGTTTTCAATTCTGTGTATGTGCAACTTTCAATATGTATGTGTATTATGCAGGTTTTGGGATTCTTAATTTTTTTCATGGTTTTCTTTAATGCTTATTTTCATTAAAAAAAATTCTATAATTTAAACTGAAATTTGTAAGACAATAAAATTTTAAAAGGTGCATTTAAAAAAAAAAAAAGATTTATTTAAGAAATAATTTTTAAGTTATTAAAAATTTAGCCAGTTGAGAATAATTCTAACAAAGTAAATGTTTGTAATAGTAATCAGAATTAAACCTATAGACACAGATAATTTTACCAGTGTGTAATTATTATTTAAACAGGGAATTCATTTTTTTTCTTTCAAAATGGAATAAAAATTCAGTGCTCTTAAGGGAGGGCAGCTTATTTTTACAAAAATAGCAAAGAGGACACATTTGTAGGGATCAAAGAGCAAGCAGAGCAGTCTGTCTTCTAATAACGCTTGGGGAGAACACTGCGAGATATATCTTCTTGTGATAACTATATGTTTATTGTAATTAATTTTGAACTTATCTATTTTCTGTTGGATTCAATTAAATTTGTTCATTTGTTAGAAAAATGATTATAGAAATCATATGGATATCTCCTAAGATTATCAAGTGATGCTGAGTGTTGCTCTTGAACAATAAGTCTTTTCTTTTTCATCTTTATTTGAATTTAAATTTACGTTTTTTTTTTGGGGGTTAATATTTTCAGCACTTAAAAATTCTTATTGACTTATTTTTGTTGTTTTTTTAACAAAATTTTTTAATTGATAATATTTTGCCATCATAACTATATGCATTTATTTTTCAAAGGATAAAAATCAACTAAAAAAATTCTGTTTATTTTTAACTGTACTTTCTCCACCATTTAATGTATATTATTTTTAATTATTATTTTTTAACTAATTGATATACTATAATGGCATGAAAGATGAAATGTATTTTAATTTAATGATGCTTGGTTTAAGTACTTTTGTTTGCAGAAATTTTTTTTCTTTAATGTCAAAGTTTTGTTATTTCAGGAAAAAGAAAATGATAATTTAATGGATTATTCAAGATCAAATTTTCAAAATACTATAAAAAACTCATATTTGCAGTTGCTCTCTCCAAATTTATTAGAACGTTTGACAACACAGAAAGTGTTGGGTTACTCTATTGGGCAACTAGGACCAGTGAGGTAAATGCTAGTTTTGTATTATTTCTTACAATTTTCTGCAGACTGAAGTCTGGCAATTGTCTAATTGTGCTGTGTATTGAGATAACATTTTATATGTCTATATTTGTATCAAGAATTATTTATAAGTCATTATTAATCATATGCTTATTAAACAAATTTCAAAACTACTGAAAACTTAAGTTTTACTACCTGCTGCATATGATTTTAAAATTTAATTTGCACTCAATTTTCTTTGATTTGCTTTGAAAATAACTGTTCCATTAACCTCACATCAATAACTATTTAAAATATCCATTTTTTTTATAAAAAAATTTTGCATTTGTAGAATTTTTTGTAATGCTACTCTATTTATTTCTATTCTGACCAGTGCAATATCCCTGCTGATTCCATATTATCTTAGTGTATAAAATATATTTTAGAAATTTATAATAATAATACAAAAGTATATTTCATTACATATATTTTTTGATGGAAAAGAAACATTTGCATGCATATAAAATTACCGTAAGTTTCTATAAACCTCAGCTTTACTCTTATTTAGAAAAAAAAGGTGGATTAAAATAAAATTAGTTTTGGGTATTGTAGTTGAAATTAAGTATAGGAAAAGCTAAAACTAATTCAATCAATCTTTTAAATTCACTTAAAATTTCTGAATTCTCTTTAATAAAAGTAAATATATTTACTATTAAAGCTTATGACTGAGCCACGTTTAAGGAAGTTTGGAAGATGATCCCACTAAAATCTTAACATTCAAAAACTTTAAGGATCTTCTACTAGAGGAAGACCATCAACTGACATCAGAAAGACCAGAAGACTTTAAAAATTAGAGAGGTATTGTTGCAGATAGAAAACACTAGAAAAAGCATGTGGTACAAACGGCTGAGAAGGAGAGTAATATGTCTAAGTCAACCTTCATCTATCAAAAAATACGCCAAGATAGAATCAAGTTATTGTGTCTTCTATACTAATGAATTGGAATTGTATTATTGTAGTGGCAGTTACGCTACATTACTCCCCCACCAGAATTTTGTCTGGGGTAGAATTCCATGAACCAATACCACTAGTTGATACATTACTGTTTTGGGAGAAGCCAAGAGATCTGCATTAAGATTACCTGACTTTGAGTGCTGATTGTGAGAGCTATATTAAGTTCACAGTCTTGGGTGCTCATGTGTTGCCAATAGCAGTCGAGCGTGCACAAGCTTCCGTGGTGTGTGATCAAGTCTGAGTCGCAACTGTGCAAGGAGGGCAATGTCGCAATCACAAATAGCTAGTCAACTGTTCAATATGGATCATCCATTGAAGTAGACATGTTCAAATGGAAGCGGATTTATTTTAGAGGTCAGCGAGTTCTTATTGCATGCAAATCACCAATGTGGGGGGGGGGTAATGTCGACAATGTCAATAGGAATTGAGTTAACTGAGATGAGATAGAATCGAAATAGCATGTCTTACATACTAGTGAATTGGAATTGTATTTTAGTAATGGTAGTTACACTGCACAGCCAAGGCTTTCAAAAAGCTGCTATGTGTGTGAAAAAGAAGATTAAATCATGTCACGTTTTATTTTATGTGGCCTTTCTACAAACAAACAAAAAAATGAGTTTCTTTTAGGGTCATTTACATTTCTTTAGTAATGTCCTCTGTAATCAAATCTCAAGTAGGTGGGACATAAATTGAAACATTAATCAGAATTTTAATGCTTTTAAATTTTAATAATAATTACAAAAATTTTAGCATTTATGATCATTAATATTATTAAAAGAATTGGTTTATATGTATGGTTAATTTATTTCTCTTATGTCCTGGTATATTGAATGTTTAATCAAAATTATTTAATGTGAAAATCCACTATGTAAAAATCCTGATTGTCCACATTTTTCTTAGTTGTACATATTAAACGTTATTCCTTCATCTGCATTGCTGTAGTAAATAAGTGTCACTGGATTGTTGATTTTTGATTTTTAAAATTTTGTAATATTTACTTGTTAATTTTAGCTTTTTAAAATGTTATAATATTTACTTGTTAATTATTTTAATTTATCTTTTTTTAAGCCTATTTGATATGCGATATCAATTACTTCATGCTCAATTGCCCAACCCAAAGCATCTGGAAAATCCACCATTTTATCATTTATTAGGTATCTTATTTTTATTCAAAAAACTTATACATATTTTCATTGCTGATTTGAAATAATTGTTATACTTTATATAATTTCCTTTCATGACCTTACATTTTTTTCCAGTTTATAAATAATAACTTATAATAAAAGGGAGTCAATTTTTTCATGCATAATAAAAATATCTAGTTAAAGTCATTAATGAAAAAATTCTATATATAAATCATAATTACAATTTCATATTAAGATGAATGAATTTTTATTAATATGAATATTTTCTTTTATTCTTATGAAACTTTATACTAATTTTATTTATTTATTTTTTGATCAAATGTTTCTGTCATTCGTCTACTTTAAAAAAATTTCTTTAATTTTGTTATATATTTTAACCTCCAAAAAGTAATTTTTTACTCTTCAAATTACATGTTTAAAAACTATTGTATGTTTTATTTAATTTTCTGATATTTTCCAGCTTTACCCATTTGTTACAATCTAAGAATTTATTAATTGAAAATACATCCATTAAATCAACAAAGGGTTAGATTATA
This sequence comes from Parasteatoda tepidariorum, assembly GCF_982258835.1. Taxonomy (NCBI): domain Eukaryota; kingdom Metazoa; phylum Arthropoda; class Arachnida; order Araneae; family Theridiidae; genus Parasteatoda; species Parasteatoda tepidariorum. The sequence goes on along the minus strand of NC_141764.1, from coordinate 33,264,498 downwards.
GAAGCTTTTTTTGAACTGTCAACTAGCATTGTTTTTCTTAACTAGCATTTTTAAAAGGATGTTAAAAATAAAATGCTTGTCTACTGTACTTTAAGAATTTCTATAATAATAAGTTTATTTCATTAGACTTATATTTTTATATATGATGTATTTTTTTAAATTTTTTTTTAAAATTTCAATTGATATTTTTCCTAGGTGACCCTAAGCCTGAGTGGGAGAAATATATACCTCCTTTAGAAACAAGACTAATCTTTGTTCTCATAGATGGCTTAATGTATTCTCCAAAATTGAAAGTAATATTCTATTTTCTACTTTACTATTTTTGTTTCAGGCTAATTTTATCAACTTAATTTTTCTCAATTTTCTTCTTAAATAACAAAGGAATAACATAGCTTTTAGGTTGCATTTAGAGCTCACGGGTTCTAACTTGTTACAATTTTTTTTTAATTACAACAAACCATCAGACATGTTTGTTGTTGAGACTATAAATTAAAAGAAAATTTATAGCTTACAAAATTTTTAACTAAAATATTTCGATGAAGCGAATTTTTATGATTAAACCACAGTATACTCTCAAAGTTGAAGGGTCTCTAAAAAATTTCAAGATAAAAAGTTCAGAACGAAATATGTTCTAAAAAGCAGAAGAATATATTTTAAAATATTGCTCTAAAAATCAGAGTCATGAAACAGAGAAATAACTATTTATATATATGTAAGTTATGATAATTGACTATAAGTCTAAATACAAAAAACCTGGTTTTCAAGATATCGAGAGTATATTGTATATTTAAAATTAAAAATAATTATGTATCCATTTCTGTATATTTTTTCCTTCTTTTTTTTAATTTTCAGCAGTTGAACTGAAGCATGCAAATTTTACTTATATTTCATGAAAGTTGACTAGATAATTATAAGAAAAAGGAAAATTCATGGAATAGAAACCAGTAAAATATTTTTAAATTCCACTTTTTTTATTATTTCTTTAGTATTTATATGTTCTTAGTACAGTAGGGAACTGATTATCCGGAATGATCGGGACCATCGCTATTCCGGATAACTGATTTTTCCGGTTTTTTGAATCACTACAAAAAGCCATTTTTTTTATTGTTAAACCCAACTAAAAAAAAAATTTGGAAAATAATCTTAAAAAGAAGAAAAAACGATGAAGTAATACACTAATGATTATTTCCAAAATGATGGTAAGGTAAAAATCTTTCAAAAAAGAAAGAAAAATCCTAAAATCTTATGAGGAAAAAAAAAATTTTTTTTTCTTTAAATGGCGGGAAAATTCATCGAATTTCTTTCCGGTTTTTTGGTTTTCTGATTTCCAGATAATGGGTTCTGTACTGTATTATATTTTTAATAAGTCAAACAAACTCTGTTTTTAAAATATAGTTTATGTTATGTATAGTGTGTAATACAAATTGTTTTTAAAATGTAATACTTTATTTTAAGTGGTTGTTTTACTTGATGCTAGGCTCTTCATAGTGAAATAATTGATGAAGAACTGGAGGAAGCAATGAAAGATTACTTTGATTACTCTATAAAAGTTGATTTGCAAAAAGAAATTGTAAGTTAAACTTTTCAATAAAGCTATACAACCTCGCTAAATATTGTTCAGCTAAAGTGGTTTACTTTATTTAAATTTAAAAGAAAGGGAAAATATTCTCATTGATTTTTTTTTTATTAAACTTAACAAAAAAATTTTGTTTAACCTAGATTGCTTATAGCTTATTAAACTAACTTTTTTTTATTTGTGGTAATTTTTTATTTGTGGTAAATTTGTTACTTTTACTGTTTAATATTTTGTTTTTAATTTTCATTACTTAAAATTCCTATTTATAATATAAAAAAATAAAAGTTTTAATCATCTTGTTATAATATTCTACATATATTTTATGAGTTATATTATTTTCCGATTTAGAATCTCTGTATTAATAAGTTTTAACTATTTGTATTGCAGTTTTTGTAATGAAGCATTTACTATGAATATTATTTTTATAGTTATTATTTTTTCTTTATCATTACTATTTTTATAGTTATTTTTGCTGTGAAAACTATTTTTAAGAACCATTGTTTTTTTTGTTTTTTTCAGGTTTCACTACCTAAATTAATAGAATGGTATTCTTCCGACTTTTCTAAAGATGATGAGAAAGATATAGAAAAAGCACCTTATGAAAGTCTTATCAAATTGATTTCTAGTCATTCTAGTCCACAACTTGCAGATTCATTTAAGACTTTATTTTCTAATGAATCTATTCACAACCACAGTGAAAATGCTGGTAAATATGCATATATTATTTGTTTAGATACAAAGTATCAAAAAAATTTATAAAACTAGGGTTTTAAGTCAAATTAATTTAAATGTTAATACATAGTTCGAAGATTACTTGAAAAATCTTGAAAGTGCTTGAATTTTGATGGAAAAAATCAGGGTCCTGAAAAGTCCTTGAATTCTGTGATAGGGTCCTTGAAAAGTTTTTGATCTTCTGGGAGTAATTTTCAAAATGATAATAATATCTTACTCAAGATCATGGGAAAAATACGAAACTTCAAGCGAAATTATAGAAATTTTAATCCTTCGCCATCTTTTCACTGTTTTCTTTACTAAAGAATAGTTCCAGGTTAGCTTAGTGGGAGTCTGATTAAAATTTAGAAAAAGACTCTTATCCTGATTTACCCCTTTCCTGAGATTGGATTACAAAGTTCAAGTAGGGTGTGGGAAGAGCAATAGTGAAAAGGAAACATTGAACAAAAACATACCTAATATTAGCCATTTTTAACCAGGTACAGCATGCATGAATTTTTAAAACATGTATGGCTTTTGAATTTTTTTTTTATTTGCTAACGTGTAATGTTTTATTTCAATTAGAAGTTTTATTTTGAAGTTTTATTTCGATTGAAGAGAATAGAAGGGACTAACTGAAATTCCGATATTTTTTTCTTTGTCAATACCAGAAGTCTGGTAAATTCTGATAGCGATTTTCAAAAAGCTCCATTTAGTAAATTCTTGAAAGAGAAATGTAATACATAATTTTTCCATCCTAGGTTTTTCTCGCCTGATTTTTGTTCACCTTAATGTTAAGAAAGTCGGAATCTCTAGCAAATAATTTTCGTTTTTGTACATAGTTTTAGTTTGCACTTGATATGCAGTGTAAATATACTCATTTTGTTAACTTTATTATTATGACAGATAAATATTTTTAACATCCTTAATACTAGATAATTAATTTTTTTAATATGGATCAATAATTTTTTTATCTTTATGCTCAGATTTTTACATTTAGTTTTTATGGCTAATCGATGAAATTTAGTTCTTCAGATTCCATGAATTATGAATCAAACATCATGATTCACATGAATGAGATTTATAAATTGCGTGCCAACGATCTCATTTATAAAAGTGAAAGTAATCAGGATTGGCCTTAAAATGCTTTCTGAAGAATACAAAATGATACTTATTTAAGTGTTTTCTAAATCATGCATCGCAATTCTCATTTAAGTGATTTACGAATCATACATTGAATTCATGTTAGAAGGATTTAAAATTCATGCATCACAAGTAGCATAAAAGGGATTTAAGAATTACCGCTCACAATCTCATCAAAGTGATTTATCTATCACACATAGCTATTCTAATTTAAATTCCTTATTGAATCACATTTTTTTTAAATATTTTGTGGGAACCCTGTAATATTAATTTAGAGCTACATTTGTTACCTTTTGGTAACGATCAGATAGATATGTGTCAGATATACACCCATAGTGATGATCTAAAGACAGCACTAACACATGTTAACTCTACACTATCACATTTTCAGTCAGAGAAATAAGTGGTAGTAATAAATAAACCATTCTTGCAACAGCCTGTTGTAGACCAGGGGTGATGAAGGTTAAGGCTCCACAATTCCGTTATCAGTGGCATTGATTGTGGCAATGTGGTTAGCACAGAGCACAAACCACCTTTACTCCTCAAACAAACTTGACTCATCCATTCGAAGCTTGGTGGGCTTCAAGCCGGGGATCGATCCCCACTTCTACACAATGACAGCGGTTCAGTGCCTTAACTACTGAGACATTGTATCTTCAATAGTAGTAGTAATTACTCATCATCAGCACCATACTCTACAACCATTCATTGGCTTTTCTAACTCTAAAACTCTCAAGGTCATTACATTAAAGTGGATTCTGAATCACTGATAGATAATAGGAGTAAGCTCCAAGCCATGAAAGACACTATACTTCATATACGAATTATGTTTTTGCAAAAGTAAAATTAAATAAAGAAAAAAAATTTAAACAGGAATAAAATTTAAAAAATTCTTTTTAAAAAATAAGTTTTATTGTTGATTACTTTAATTATGATCTTTTTTTTATAACTTTTTCTTCCATTTTTTGTGCATATTAAAGAAAGTATTTTCCTTGTTAGATTCCTGAAATATCAAACTATGTTCCTAAAATATCATTAATAATAGTTGCATCTGTATGAGAAGGCAATGTTGATTAATGTATTACTTTATTTAAGCATCCCTTTTTTTTGTCATTTTCAATTTTAAGATCTTCATAAGTTTCTTTTGCATTTCTAATAGCAGAAATATCTTCTTTACAGTTCAATAAGTCCTTTGAAGGAACATCTTTCTCATTCCATACTCGTTTACTCACAGAAAATTGTCTCAATGATGTTTAAAAGCTTTTTTTAAAAAATTGCATTCAATGATTTAGCTTCTAAACAGAGATTACTATCCTCTTAAAAAAGATATTTTAGCTATGGAGAAGCTGGTGCACCACAACATATTGTGGTTTAAATGAAGACAGTCATTAAGAAGGGTGCTGTCAATATTAAGACTAAACTGTATTTATATTCACTCATATTATTTAATGTTAAACAATAAAGCTTTTTAACATCTTTAATATTAATCTGCATCAAAAATAAAGAAATATGCTAAATTATTATATAAGAAAATAATAAGTGTCATTTAATTTTGAATCTTATTTTGATTTATTGGCCATAGATTTCATCAAGAATATTAAATAGCAATGTAATTAAGAAAGGTTTTTCTTTTGGGGGAAAAGCAAAATTTTCTTATAGTATATTAATTTTATGAATATAAAATTAAGCTGTTTCTACGTGTACGATGGTTTTTTTTTTTTTTTTCATTTGTTGATAAGTTTTTGATTGTAAATCTAATGTCATTTTTGCTTTGACCTGCAATTTTTTCCTTTTTTTCTCCCTCAAACTAATTTTGTTAATCTGGATTTTAGATATATACTATATATAATGTTATGTTTAGTTTATATCTTAATATTTCAGTCAAAGAAACGTATAACTTTTTGTTAAGAATATACGTGGCTTTTTTTAAAATTTTCTTAGTTAATTCTTAAGATAAAAAAAATATTTGGTATGCACTCACTGTATTTGTTTTTAAAAAAACATGAAACAAACTTGTGTTTCAAAACTTGTGTGTACAAATCTTTTATCTGTTCGTCTGTACAGCACAGATTATGAGACCCCACTAGCTGATATGACATCTTAAATGCTCTCAATGCTTCTCCCTCACTGAAATTTCTTTCACTTTCTTATCAATTTAAAGACTGCATTTAATACAGCTGGGGTAAAAAAAAGATGACAGAAATAAAAATTTTGAGGCGTTCATATAAATAAAACATTTATTCAGACGCTTTATGGATTATTAATTGTGAATATATCAACTCCATAGGTCCTCATGCCTTACAGGCAAACGTTGCGTTCTGTGAATCGTGGGAGATTTACTTTCATCGAGGTATTAACCACGTTTCTTATCAAGTGATAGGTAGGTGTTACGGAGTGTAAACCTAATAATTGAAACTGACTGAGGTCTAAAATCTGCTATTTGGTATCATATAACTAACTTGAATATCTTTGTTAATAGGCTAGAATTATGTATTTATATCAAATTTTTTAATATATTCTTTTTGTATAGAAAAAAAATTTTTAAGTTTAAATAAACATCCTTGTAGAGAGCTATTGTAGATTATTTAGTTATTTCTATATCATTGAAAATATTCTAAAAATAATTTACAGTGTTAAACTTTGTTATTAGGGTAAACTTCCCATTAATGGACAACTCTCATAAACGGACAATTTTTCAATCCAATGAGTGTCCTCTTAAGAGAGGTTTCCCTGCATATGATTTCAATCCGAAATGTCACTTATCGTGTTTGAGTTACATTGTTTTAAAACATTGCTAAAAGAAGCCAACATTATGAGCATGGCTATTATTATTATTATTGCACTCACTTTAAATAAGGCTTTAAAAATATACATTTCTGCAATATTCATTTACTCATATTCATTTCTGCTCTTGAAATCAAAATCATTTTCATAATGAAGATAATAATTTGTATAATCATGTACTTTTCTTCTTCATTACAATTTATTTTTATTTATCATCATAGATGTCTCAGGAAGAAAACAGCTGCCATTTTCTTTAATATTCAAAGAACCACTCCTCTCTATTGGTATCAAGCTCCAATATTCCACTGACCACTTATTTCCATCTGCAGAAATCACTCAAAAAGCTACTCTAATTCAAGAAACCCAACCATTTGTGCTAAACTATTTAAAAGAAAAATGTCCTCTCTTGAATGATTTATATGAAATATTCAGAGGAGAGTATTCTCCTCAAATAAATTCCAAAGAAAATTTCTGTCTTGAATCATGCGCTCAGAATCTTTTTGTGTTTCAAGAATCCTTCATGAAAACACCCGTGACTTACCTACTGACATTCTATCTCAACATGCTCATGACTGGCAAGGAAAACCAGTCATGGTTTTCAAATGCTCTCAGCCCAGCTCCTGATAGGGAATATTTCAGTCAACAAATAAGAACTTGCTTTAACAATGATGAGTGGCATAGAGCCTTGCTTTATGTTGATCTGTATTTGGAACACTTTGACAAGGATTGGAGTTATGTGCTTTTGAGAAAGATAATTCTGGAGCACATTGCCTGTGATAATTTGTCTTATGATGTGACTGATCCTTGTCATTATGCATTGGCAATCAATGATCCTGTTTATAGAGCATTGACTGTGTTGCAAAATGTGTATAAGTGGTCTGATAGCTGCACCATTCAAGCATTGAAATATTGTTTATCTGACTCTGACATTGTGCATCATTCAGATATACAAGGGTCCTTGAAAGTTAAGCTGAAAGAAGTACAGTTGTATAAAAAAGTTAGTAATTTTTATATTTCCTTTCATTTATTTTAGCACAGATACATTTATTTTAAAAAAAAAAAAGAAGTTCTGCCAAAGGTTTTAGCACAGTAGTAAAATTTAAGGAAAAAGCCATGTTTTTCAAAATTGTCTTAAAATTTTTCAATAGTCCATTATCCAAAGCACTTTTTTTTCCAGTTAGATTTTGCAAAAATTTCATTTTAAGTATAAAAATAGTATAAACTTTTTTAAGAAATAAAAACAACTAACTTATTAAACTATTATCAAATGCTTATCCTTGTCTTTAAATTTTATTTGATGAGAAACAATATACTTGTAAATAGTTTGTTTCAACCTTTTTATCTGGAATTTTCGAAAATAAGATATTATAATGCAGTTTCAGCAACAGTAACAAAAAAATGATAAACGAATAAGAAAATAGCAAAATCATCCGTGAAAATAGTTTAGTTTTATATCTTTAAGATTTATTATTTTAAAGAAAAATAAATAGCTGCTTATATAATAATTATTCGAATTGTAAACTTAATTTAAGTTCAAAATTTTGTAGAATTTTAGTTTTTGCCTTACATCTAATTTACTAATGTTTTATAATTTAAGAAAATCTAAAAAAAGTTATCTTTCAATTAAACTAAATTTTGAAACTAATATCAGTAAAATATATAATTAGATATTTTTTTTTAATGGAATGAATACATTTGGATATGTGAACTATTTTTTTAATTACATGTTATGTACACTTTAATGTACTTTTGGAGAGTTTTAAACAGTTTCAGACACTAAACTGTTTGTAACAATTGTATCATTTTCCCTCAAACCCAACCCTATTCGAAACATTTTCATTTCTTAACTTAAACAAGATATGCACTTATAGTTTTGATCTTTATCTAATTTTATGAGCACATCTAATGTCTTATCTTAATTTGCATTTTTCTGAAAATAACAAAACTAATTTTTCCATCATAGGCAAAGAATGTATAAGAAAAATATTCTCTCAAATTTTCCATTTTGTAAAATCGCCAGTAGGTTAAAATATTTTTTTGTAATGTAAAATAAACTTAAAACATCGTGAAATATGAAGATAATTTATATTAAAATCTCTAAATTGTCCTTAAAGAAAATATTAAAGCTCTATATAAATCATAAAGATATTATAATCATTAATTAACTATGCAAAGATTATGTGATTACTTAGAAATGTGCCAAAGTATGTAAGACTTAATTGAGCTATTTGGCAGCAATGACAAATAAGGTGCTGTGGGATACCTAATAATATTTGTAACTTAAGCAAAAAGTGAAAATATTTTATTTATATAAAAATATTTTTGTTATTAAAGGTATTATTAGTAATTTATTTTAAAAGGAAATAATAGAATGGTTATATATTCATATACTAAACTCTTGCAAAGGCCAATTGGTTCATCCTCAAAAAAATGGGCTTCTCTTGAAATTCGATGTTAATAATGACTGTTTAATATGGCATTTTTACTCGAAGTTGATAAAGAAAAGTTTAAAAAGTGTTCATTGTTCTAAATCAGCTTTGAATTTGAAGTAAATTTTATGAATTAGAAAAAAATATTTTGAATTTAAAATTTCAATTTATATTATTGTGTTGTGTACAAGTGTAAATGTGTAAAAAAAAAATGACTCTACCATTGCATACACTATTTTTGTTTTTGTACACCATTTTTATTTAAATCATAGTTTCATGTTTTTATTTTAACTTAGTTGTATATTTTTTCTATATATATAATAATAATTATTATTAACTATGTTAAAGTAAACTTGTATTCATATAGTTTATTGTCCTTATTTATGTTTATACAGATTTTTGATGCATCAGAAATGTTTGGAGATTCAGAAGTAAAGGATTGTGTTTATGTTTTTAATAATTGGCAAGAAGTGGCCGATTGCTCCTTTTGGGATCAATCAAGAATTTTAGAGTTTATTAAATCGTGTGGAAAATATGAACTCTCAGTGCAGTGGACAGAGTTACACGTCATCAATAAAGAACAGAAACTGGTAAGTTAAAATTAAGTTAAAGTGAATTTGTCTTGTACTTTATACTACATGTTATTTATCAACAATTCAATGGAAACATGTCAACAATTCAATGGTTGTTAATTTATTCTCATGCTATGTAATATAAATATTATTTAAATTGTGACTTTGCAGTCAAGCTGTTTAAATGTTTGCTAATACAGAACAGATGTTGAATTTTTACCCTTAACACATCTATCTAGTTCATCTATGTGATGTCATGTAATAAAGAGATCTATTTCCTCACGAAGGTTAAATATGGTAACGTGCTGCCAACTATCACGATTTATCCTCAATTATTGCAATTTTGTTGCCCAGCTTTGCTTATAGTTAAATACTAACATTTAAGTTTTTTAAGAATTTTCTTAATAATCTCTTTAAAATTAAAATAGTTTTTTCTTTCTTTTATAACCAAAAGTTATAAAACGTTATAGGTTGCAGCTAATCTATGTTTATTTTTTCCTACTCCTTAAATAATACTAAAAGCAAATAATATTAAAATGAATGTTTAAACAAGAAATTTAAAAAAAGTTTCATCTTTCCCCTTTCCGACAGGCTGTTTTTGGGGCTCTTCAGAAAGAGGATGCTAGCAGGCGTTTCAAAAGAATGTTTGTGATTGTTTTATTTACTTTTTCTTTTCCAAGTTTGGGTTTTCATTTTATAAATTTTTTTTTCTATTTATACATGGATAAATATTACAGAAAAATTTTTAAAATTGCTAACAGAAGTTATTAAAAAATTTTAAAAGTGAAAACCACACAAATAATTTGTGGATGAAATTCATTGTCTTGTGTATTTCTGGGGGTTACAGATTTTCAAATGAGAAGAATTGTTACAAATATATGACGATTCAAGAAAAATATGAAGATCCAACGACAAAGCTATAGCTTTTATTAAGGAAAAATTTATCGCCCCCTTTTTTTTAAAATTGTAATACTTTTCTTAAAAAGATTATCAAATTGAAGATTGAAAAATGGGATTAGTTATAAGGGTCATTAAAACAGCTGCAATTAATGATTTTACTTTCTCTTCGAGTTTTGGCTTTATTGCTAGTTTCACATATCAATATTGCATTTAAAAGTTTTCAGTTTGGTGTGGAAAAAAATTGGCATTGATTTTTGGGCAGCTTTAAGAACTGAAACTTTATATTCTCTCCTTATAAAAAAGCAAAATTAAATAAACTCAAATCTGAAATGCTTGAGTAAAAACTTTTTAGCAGTTCAAACAAAAGATGCTTAAAAAGTAATTAGGAATTGACCTAATTAATTCGTTTGATTGATTTAATTTTATATGACATATTAAATTTAAGTGATGTACATTTTTTTAATTTGGTACCTTTGCCTAAGGTCCTTTTTTTTATCTAATAGTAAATTCATACAAAATTTTATAAATATTATATTTCTATTTAAAATTAAGTAATATGTATACATTAAAATTTTGGTAATTTGAATTTCATAAACGCTAACTTTAGATTTTTTTGTAATTGTACTTCTGATATCTAGTTTGGATAATTGGTACTCTCACCAACTTTTTGTCCTCTTTTTGCTTAGAAAACTTGATATGACCTGACCATAGCTGGTCCTTTGGCTTTAGGAGACTGTAAATCTTGTGGATTATTATCAAAAACTGGTTTTATTTTAATGACAAATTTAATTTTCGATATATAAAATTTGATGGATTGGCTGTTGAAAAAATTTGATATTCTGTGCTTTTTTATTCCTTAGCTGGCTTTTTCTATGAACATAATTTGGTTTTTAACTCAAACACCACCACAAAAGCAAGAAGCATTTGAGGTAAGTATTGATCATTGTTTAACACCGTAATGTAAGTTGATTATAACTTAAATTATTTCCATCTGTAACTTTCATGGCATTTGCCTGTAACAGGCTATAGTGCTTTAGATGATAAAGGAGCTTATATTATAAATTATTTTAATGAACTAATATAGAAAATATATATTAAAATTAGTAAGGTACTGTAAAGTTTGACACTTTTTTTTTGCCTTGAATTAATATATAGTATATAGTAGTTTTATTATAATTATTTATTTATTGAAACTTCATCATGTATTGATATCATCACATTTTTCCTTAAATACAACAGGAAGTTAATCATCTAGGATCATTCTGATTCTTTATAACATTATCATTGTCATTTATTATTTCACTACTTTAATCAAAACAAATATAGTTTTCAGATATTTTGAATAAAAATCGACATTTATTCAGTTTAAATGTTAATTGATATTTTTTCAGTTAAATTTTTATTTTTTTAAATGACATACTACATTGAATTTTTACTTTCTGTCTTTCAAAGCTATTATTTGTATTGGTACTTGTAATGACCTGTAAAAAATTATATTTTATAACTCTTAATAATTTATCTGTTTTATAGATAATAAACTTGTTAGAAGATGCACATGATTGTGTAGTTCTGTGTGATAAAGTTTTATCTGAACTTCCTACAATTGAAGCTAAATTGTGTATCGTACAGTATTTAGTGGATAACAATCTTGCCCCTGAAAAGAAGTACTACTATTTTAATTTGTACTTAGGCCTAAAAGTAAGTTCATATCATTTATTACAGCATTAATATAAGACATAATAGTTATTATTACTATATCAATCTTCTAATATATAACAAAGCATTTCTTCTTTATTGGCCTTACTGCCCTGGGAGAGCCTTAGCCTGCAGCAAAATATTTCTCCAGGCATCTTTGTCCCTGACCAGTTGGAGATCTTTAAAGTTTTTAAATCATTCAAGATATCATCCTTCCATCTTTTCTTTGATTTGCTTCTTGGCTTATTGCACATGATCTTCCAATGCAAAATCTTTACCTCTCGGTTGTCAGGTGATCTCTCAATGTGACTAAGCCATGAAAGCCTCTGTGCTTTGATGATTTTTACAATGTTTCTATGCTTGATAAGAGCTTCCAGTTCGCCATTAGTTCTTATTCTCCAATAATTATTAGTTAGCTGTATTTGGCCATAAATTTTTTAACATATTTTTTTTCTAAAATTAGCAAATTGTTTATATTTTTTTGTTTCAAAAACTGTTTTAATAAAATGTTTTAATAACTGTTTTAATAATGATTTTCACAATGTTTCTATGCTTGATAAGAGCTTCCAGTTCACCATTAGTTCTTATTCTCCAATAATTATTAGTTAGCTGTATTGGGCCATAAATTTTTTAACATATTTTTTTTCTAAAATTAGTAAATTGTTTATATTTTTTTGTATCAAAGTTCAAGTTTGCAGCCAAGCAAAGCCTTTCAAAATCTGTTTTAATAAAGTTTGTCCTTTATTTAAGGAAAGGTTTTAATTTTGCCCTCTGTCATATTTTTTCATAAAAATAGTGAAAATTTGGAAATTTTAAACAAAGTTGAGAAAAAGAGCATACTTTTTTTTCTTTCTCAAGAATACTTGGATTTGTACTTCAGTACTACCTTATGGCACCCTGTATAAAAGGAAAGCTATAATAAAATATTCCATAATGAAACAAAATAAATTGTTCTGTTTTTAATAAAGTTTTTATAAGACTTGAATTGAATGTAGTTTATGATATATTTATTTAATAAGATGTGTATATTAAATAAATTCTGAGTATGATTTATTAAAAACATTGTGTTCATCATCAAGAGGTTAAATACTTGGCTTTCTATGATTTTTTTTAAAATTAATTATATAAAATATAGCTTAATTGTTCTGATAATCTTTTGGTTGAATTGTATCTCTAAGCATTATATTATGACACTATTTTTTTTCTCACAGTATTGAAAAACTTTTTTAACAAAATTTTTCGCTAAAATGAATGCAAAAAGAAAGAGAAAAAATAGATATTTACAAACAAGCAATATATTTTAAAAAAATAATAATGGCTTCAAAGTTGCTTCAGAAGGTTAAAAAAAAAACAATAAATAATTGCATAATATTAAGTAAATATCACAATAAGAATAAAATTTAATATTCCCCAATTTATTTAGTCATACTCTCTTTGCCTCTTTTTGCTCCAGTAAATGTTATGTTTATGAAATAAAATCTACAGCAATGGAATGTTGAAACCGAATATGCAATATGCTTGTAAAGATAAGGATTGTTATGAAATAGAAAATGTATGTAACTCATCTTTTGTAATAGTATAAAATACGGAGAGAGAGTAATTCAGTTTAGTGTTATAGTGAATGTAAATCAATTAACAAATTTTAAACTTGGCATTTCTATTTTCTTTTCCTAAATTGTTTATTTTATATTTGTACCCTAAAAATAAAATGCTATTCTTGTGAAAATTTTAAAAATTTTCTTGATTATTTTCTCAGATCGATCATTCATTGTGATTTTCAGATATTGCACATCGAATTTGACCTGGCTCTCACCATTGTTGTTTACATATCAAACTTGTATTCAATTCAATATTTTTTTAATTCTTTTATTTGATTTCATTATTTCAATTTTTATTTTTAATGATTTTATAAGATTTTGCAAATTGTGTTGTTTAATAACTTATATTATTTAGATGCTATCTGTTCTGAAAGGATCTACTCAAGAATTGTACATAGAACTCATCAGTCATCCATATCTTCTTTTGGAGCAAATGCTTATGAATGTTGAGGTGACATGTTTTTATTTATTTTAAACGCAAAAATATACTAGTAGAATTAACTTTTTAATTCTTTAAGATACTCTAAAATATAGAATAAAAAGTTGTAAAATTATAAATAACTCTTGAGTTGTTAAAATATATTTAACTTTGCAAATAAGAGATTATAAAATTATTATTTAACTCTTTGTTTATATCAATTATTACTTTTATTTATTTGTTTTGTTTCATACTTCAACCATGTTTTTAAAAATTATGCTATTCACTTTTTTAATGAGACTAAAAAAAATGTTATTGTTTGTTTATCGAAAGAACTTCCCTCGCCACAAAGTCTGAAGCTGTCTGCAGCTATGAAAACAAGAAATAGCGCATTTCAAAGAGGAGGACTTCTCTCTCCCCTGATCCCCTTTTTTTCACCGACCCAGCCCAAAATCTGTTTGAAATATTGACCTAATATTCCTACTTGAAATAGTTAAACCTCATAACCATAATCACTGCTAGTGTTCCAGACGAATGGTGAGGGGAGTCCTTTTCATAGACAGGCATTACTTTTATTTTATGTTATACAAATTGTATCTACTCTTTATGAATACTTTAAAATTTGATTTGTTCTCATCAACCAAATGGTTTTTTTTTTTTTTTCAATCCCAAACTTTAATGTCTTTTCGATGTCTGCCACCTTTAAACCTATATCTCTCTCGCTCTCACGAAATCAGACAATGATTTTGTGCTGTAATTGTCAAGTTCCATGAGCCAAATTTTTTTTTTAAAAAATTACTGTTTTGCATTGTTTTTCCATTAAGTAATGTAAAGTTCTGTTGCTCAGCATGAACATTTTTTAAAATTGATTTAGTTACTTTTTTTTTTAAGTTTATGTTCAAAGTTACTTTATAAAAATTATTTAAATCAGATTTTCTTTTTAAAAAGTTAAAGAAAAGCTTAAAAAGTCTTTATAATACTTGTATTAAACTAATTAGCACGCCAATATGCCACAGTCATTTCATATTGCACAGAGTAATTTATGAAGTTTTTTTCCTCCCTCCTAAGCTGAGAGATGCTGAAGATGCCTTAAATGCTATCCGTGGAGAGTTAAAAAATCCAAATGAAGTTGTTCCTGTGATGAGTTTATCTTCTGTGAATCAACTTGTTGAAGATTACGCTTCTAAAGCCCTTGAAGTTCATTTCTTAGATGCATTACTTGGTAAATTATAATTGTTTTATTGTTAAAGTCTGCAAAAAATTCTGGAGAAAAATATTATTTATTCATTTTAGTGTGTTGATAAAATATGGTTCATATTTATCATTGTTCAGATTACCTTATTTATTTATTAAGCTGCAGAAATAAAGTACTGATTTTATTTTTAATAAATTTTTAATAGTATTCTGGTGGTTATTTATCAATCTAAATTTTTAGTTGCAGATAATGCTTATATCTTGCTTAATGTGTTTGCAATATCACGGAAATTGTTATTAAACATGGTTCCTTATAATTCTCCCCAGAATTTTGACGGCTGTAGTAAGAAGCTGCATTACAAAAGGCTATAGTAAAAAGAGCAAAAGCAAACATCGCACTAAATATTGAAACAAATAGAGTTTAATTTATAGGTATTCTCTGTATGAACCCAATCAACAATGCTATACTTCAGATCTTACCAGACTTCATTTAACATAAGATTATGGATTTGACAGCACATGTTATTTTTATTGTGGGGCTATGTAAAAGATCTTTTTCCTGCTTTTTTTGCTGAGAGATTTACCAGAACTGAATAAAAGAATCATATGTACTATAAATACTTTTAGTACCATTTGAATAAAGCCTAGCAGAAACTGAACTGCTGCTATCTGGGCAAAGGAATGTGTGTACCGATAGAATCGTGTTTCTTTAGTGCAAGTTTTTTTTTATGTATTCCTGTCTAGCTTTCTGAAACCGTGGCGGGAATTATGAATAACCTTGAATTTATTGATGTGGTAACATTTAATTTGCTTAATGGATGATGCATAAGCCTTGTATATTCAGACTTTCTTCAAAAAATGACCTTATTTTTGTGAAATAACCAGATCTTAAATGGAAAAAAAGAAGTTTAAGAATTTTAAAAAAATTCACTTTGGATGGAATACTATACAAAAAGTAGATATAATTTACCTTCTTGTCTAATTTTGCCACTTCACAATTCATTTGTATCTGATTACGCAAGATTCCTATAACCATTTTCTGTTAAATTCCTGTAAATCATTTCCTATTTTATGCCCTATGAAACATTGAAATTCAGTTATAGTATTTAAAATTCCAATCACTAAATCAAAAGATATTGAGTGTTCTTATTTTTTATTTCGCTTACTGTACAGTTCCTTTCTTACCTTCCTTCTATACCATAACATTATTTTTTAAAAAAAGCATAACTTTATGTGATCTGCTATGGAATGGCCAGTACTTTCCTGCACATTATTTATATTTTTTTCATAACTGCAGACATCTCATCATCAAGTACTCTGGTCCTGAGTACTGAAGATGCATTGGTTACTGATGAACCTTTTGTAATGCCACTTCGAGTGCCAACGAAAGAGGAGTGGGTGCCTGATGCCAAAATTCTAAGATGCCAAGTCTGTCGGGAGGAGCACTTTAATATGGTACTTTTCAAAGCTTTAATTATAACTACTTTTTTAATCATTATGATTTAAAACAGGGTAGGTAGAGTTTTTAAAAAGTGCTTAAAGGTGCTTATTTTTTATTTTCGTTTTTTAAAAGCCCTGAAAGGTGCTTTTTTTGTTGGGTGTTTTTAAAAAGTGCTTAATTTTCCCTTTTTCAAAAAGAGATTTTTCCTTTACCATGTTGATTTTTGCTACTAATTATGCAAAAAGACACAGTTCACATTGTTCTATTGAACGTTTTCACAGTTAATTCAACCCCAATCTATTTCGGCGTATTGCCAGTTCATAGCGTATGAAAACTCCATTTGTTTTACATGATTCAAAACTTCATGATTTTTGACACAATTGTCAAAAACAATGCCAAAAGTTTTTTTGTTTTTTTTTATAGTTAGAACAAGATAAAACCGTCAATTGTCAAAAACTTTCCAACCCTGCCTAATTGTGATATTTTTTAAAGTGGTTGAAAATATTTTTTGAGTGCTTAAAAGGTGCTTATATTTTGTTGAATAATTTGGCTATGCACCCTGTAAAACTATATTTGTGTTTAAACTATATTAAGTGTATATCTCATAGAAAATATGTGCATAATTGTTATTACCTATAATGTTCTTTTCTTAAAATGGTCTACATTGAAAAATAGAACCAGTGTATAGTGAAAAGAAAGAAATAAGAGTTACACTATTGGTTATTAACGCTCACCCAACTGAATGTTAATTTAAATTTTGACACTGAAGCTTGGTGAAATATCCGTTCTTCAAATTTTGAGTACAGCAGGACTAAACTTTGTTGCAATTCGATTGTCCTTTTTCAAATATCTGTAGAACTATTGATCTGATTCTTTCAATGAATGCAAATTAAATTACTTATTTGAATGTTAAAAAGTACCATTTGCTATCTTTTTTTAAATTTCTTATTCTAATTATACTTATAATTAGTGTGTCTTTATTTCACTCAAACAGAAAAGTCGCGAATTGCAGTGGAGTAGATTAAAATTTGCACATTAATAGTTAATCAATGCTTTAGCAAGTTGTCTTATGCTTTCTCTGTTGTAAATTTACGTGAAACAATTGAGGAACTTATTGATAATTAACTCTGATTTGTATTTAATTATTAGTTTAAGTGTTGTATTATAATTTTTTAATGAATTTATCTGTTTTTAATTCGCATTTCATCAAAATGTCAACTACATTACTTGTCGATAGTACCAAATCATTGAACAAAATAAAAATATTGAAAACAAATTAGTTGCCACCACAATACCTGGAAGAAATTATATCCAAACCTAACCAAGCTTTTTTCTATCAAATGCAAATCTTTAAAAAAAAAATTGAGGAAATTTTATAGATTAAAGATCTATGTAATATTTGCACATAATATATTTTATGTAATTTCATATAATATTTGAACATGATATACATTATGTAATTGAATATAATATTTGCACTTCAATAAAAGCATTCATATTTAGCAAAATTAATACCATAGCTATTAGGCTTTAAAAATTACAATGTTTTCTTTGCTGAAATAAACTAACATTTTTAGTTCTCTCGCCGTCATCATTGCCGCCGCTGTGGGCGTGTAGTGTGTGCCAATTGTTCTCAGCATGCATTGATTGTAGAAGGTTATGGAAATGTCAAAGTTCGAGTTTGTGATGATTGTTATAACTTGTAAGTATTTTTATTTAAAAATAATATTATTTTATTTAAAAATAATATATTATTATTATCACAAATTTACTAGGAATGTAACAAATATTCGGTATTTCCCCTTATCGAATATTCAATTGGCTGAATAATTTTTTATTTTATATAATATTACTTTAAATATGAAATTGTAAATTATATTCTCAAAGTATTATGTTAAAATTTCATTTATATGAAACTTCATTTAAAATGTATTTGTTTTCAAAAGTTTAAGCAAGACTATAGTAATTTTATTTTGTTTTTAATGTTTTCACATATTTTTTTTTTTAAATTTTTACCAAGACACATGAACAAACTAGTGAAATTTTTAGTGAATAGTCTTTTCAGTTATTACTTACTCTTAATCACTAATTACTCTTGCTGTAGCTAACGTGCTTGATTTCTTTATTTGACTTTTGAAAACGAACTCTAAGAGCTTGTGTTATAAACTACTAAATATTTATTTTGTAGATTTCTAAGTGTTGTTAGCTTATTGTTGTTAGCTTATTCCTAAGTTCTTTGAAAACTAAATACATTTTGTAACTGCTTTCTTGGTAATGTGAACTCTAAAAGTTTATAATGCTACATATTTAAATCTTTTTTTTTCAGTTACTTTTTATGCATATACATATTTATATGTTTAATTTCACTTATGTTTTAAGATCAGATTTAGTTAATCAGGGTAAACCAATGAAAACTAATTTTATTGATACCGTTTATTTTTCCCACAAAGGATACTTGCATACACTTACACTTATTTTTTATTAGAATTAAATTCTTAATTCTAATAAAAAATAAATAGTTTATTTTTTATTTGACAACAACTTCCTAATTACAGTTTACCCATTTTCTGTCATGATTATTTTAAATATTAAGAAAAATTTTAAATATTGAATTAAATTCAATTTTTCCTTAAAAAAATATTTTATTTTGTCAATTATTAGCTGACTCAGAAAGTTTTGTATAGGTGTGCTGCTACAAACTTAAAATCTACAAATAATTTGTAAATTCTCCCTTTTCTTATAGAAAATTTAATCACAAATAACTTTGAAATTGAAGGTATACTAAAATAAATATGTCAAGACTTGTAAATTATATTGAAAAAATAGCATGTTTTTTATCCGAAGTGTAAGAAAAATACTTAACTTTTAGAAAGAACAAACATTTTACTTGATTCATATAGTCAAATGGCAATTTCTTTGAGTATAGAGCTTTTTGTTTTGTGGCTCTATACTCAAACATATCATTATGTTTCTCATTATAAACATAACAAAAACATATCATTATGTTTCTTTCAAATTTATCAACTGTAAAATCAAAATAATGATTAACTAATGCATTCATTAGCTAAAACACATTATGTAGACACATTAAAAATATTTTATGTAAACTAGTTTCAATATAAATTTTTATATTTTTCCTAATTATTTTTGGATAAAAACGAAATCGGCTTTGAAATCATTTTACTTAAAGTGTTAAATTTTAATTAGCCTCTTCTAACCTGATGATGAGCCTACTGGAAGTTATTTGACTTATACTGATTTATTGAACTTTTAATCTGGTGGTTAGTTTGAAATAAATTTTATAATTATTAACTGTACCCTGATATTTTTCAATAAAACTGTTTAAGCATGTAACATACTTTATTTTTTATATATATTATTCTTTTAATGTAATTGGTTTTGCTTCTTCTTTCTTTGTTAATGTTTGCTCTGCATTTTGTTTCTATTTTTTTTATTTAGAATGACTGGTAGCCTTTCATTGACAACTGCCTCCTTTGAAAAACGTTATCGAAAGTTATCAACAAGTAATTAATTTATTTACTCTCTTTTCAATATGTCAAAAAATGTATTTTCTCTAAATGAAATTTATTCAAATTAGGATCTTTATATCTTTTATTAGAATTACCTAAAAACTGAAATTAATGCTAAGAAAACTCTCAGTTTAAGTTGTTAAAGAAAAATCATTTCTCTTAATTTTGAAAAACATTTCAGTCAATAATGGAGTAAGAATAATTTCTATTATATAGTATAATCACTCTCTTTAACTGTTTTTTTTTTCCTTCAAAAATTAATATCAGATAAAAATTTACTTTCCTTTACCAAAAACAAGTTAAACTGTAAACTTTCTACTTTAGAAAGCTTGAGGTAAGCCTAACTCTTAGAATTATCATTTTCTTATCAGAATTTATTTAAAGAAAATTTCATGTTTGGTAAATCTCTAACTTTTAACACTTAAAAATGATTTAGTATGAAAATTATTTTTTATACTTTTAAAATGCATAACAACTTGTTTAAATTCAAAGGTTAATTAGGTAGACCTTTTATTACAAACAATCCTACAAATGTCTAATACATGAAATATTTTGTAAGTTCTTGTGTCAAACTTCTTATTTATACATTTATTTATTTATTTTTATTAGTGATGTCTTCTAGTCCTCGAAGTTTTGAAAACCCATCTGGTCCGAGAAGGCGTACAAGTAGTGTACACAGTCAGCAGATGTTTAGATGGGTTCTTTCTACTGATAGTGAACAAAATGCCTCTGTCAGGAATGAGTTTTCTTATGAACAAGTAAAAAAAAAATTTTTTTTAATTTAACAATTACTTTAATATTTAATAATTTTAATTTAACAATTTAAATATTTTATTGTTATCATATTTTCCATAATACACAAATAGTATGATTTTATTGGAGATTATTTTAATATTTTGTAATAAATTCATTATACCATTTGCGTGGAGAAACAAAGTATAGCATGCCCATGTTTCTTACCAACTTAGATTATATATAGCTTTAGATTTGCATTACAAATATTCAAAAGTGATTTATAAATGAGTTCTGTATCTGTATTAGATAAAGTGAAGGATTACTTCTACTGCTTGTTATGAGCCTGAGAGGCTTCTTAATTTTGCGGCGAACAACCACAATATGGTGTCTATGTGGTCACCATAGTATGCCATCACCTATACTTTCAAAATAAATTAGCACCCATCGACCTGAAGCTTTGTGGACTTCAATCCACCTTTGGGAATTGAACTTCAGCCCATCACAACAACAGAAAGGAGCCTCAATAACTTTGTCATTGTGGTACATTTGTATCATATACTCAAAGGTAAAAAAAATCTGTGGTGATATGAGAAAAGGACAACTTAAACAACTGAATTAATATTTTTTTTAAAATTGATGCGACTCACAGTGTAAAGATGTTTAAGATATTTGCCATAGAAAAATAATTCATTTAACACTTATTATTTTACCATGCATAGTGGATGATAAAATTTAGTTAAAAAACATATTGCATTTTTCTTAAAGGGAAACTGAGGAATATTATGTTGAAAAAACTTGTCATGTTTTTGTTTATGTTGTAATTTAAAGAAAATCATTTTATTTATTTTTTTGCTTTGTTTTTAATGTTTTCCCTTACATAAACAAAGTAATTAACTCTCATGTAAAGTTGTCTCACAAAGTAACCTTACATACTCAATTTTGTCATTAATCTTTTCGAAATCAAAGTAACCCTTTTTAGGACTGATCATCACTCCCACACATTTGAGTCATTTCATTCATTAGTTTATCCACTTTTGTGAATTCAAAGTTTTTCTAGTTGTATCAAATCACTTCCAAAACCAGAGTTTGGCATGTAATATTTATAAATATGGTGCACTTGTCCAAATGATTCAATTAACATTGCATGTGTTATGCGTGATATGATGCAGTGATTAAAATTTAACTGTAAAATTTGTTTTTTGTATAAAGCGCTAAAAAGACATTTTTACCTCTTTTTGTTACAGATGTTTAATATAGAAATGATTGAAATCAGTTTTACAATCCAAAGGTATTTTTAATATTAAATTAAATTACTTTGTTTTACATGATTTTGATGGAAAAAAATTAAGAGTGACCCTAGGTTAATGAGGGATAGTGTGGATTTCTCTATTTTTTAAAAGTACTTTACAACAGTTTGAAAAATCTATGTATTATTTGTGTGTAACTTGGATATTATCTTTTTTATTTAGTTTTCATTTAAATTGTAGCATTAAGAAAACACTAGTATTATTTTGTGCAATAAAAAATTATGTTTCAACTTAACTATGCTGTATTTTCAGACACCAAGCATTTCTCTATGCTATTCCATTCTTAAGCTGCACACCGATGATAAGAAGTGTGCACAATTTTTAATGAATTTATGTGATCGACTATTGGGGAAAGTTAAAACTCGTCGATCTGGAAAGCTGCCTCTAGAAGTCGATTACAGTTTAATTATAAGGTTAGCATGCTTTTTTAAATTTCTATTTATCTTTGTAGGGTTTGCATGCATTGAGAAGATCGAGGAAAGTCAGGTAATGGGAGATTGGATAAAAAAAAAGTTTGGGGAAGACGTAATTTTACCCCCAAAACCTGAAATTCCAGGGAATTTTTTTTCTCCCTATTAAATTATGCAAAATACGGTGGATTTAACTCTTTTGTTTTACGTTTGCTCAAAATAATATTTTTAAGAAAAGTTAATGGCCGAATAGACGATCACTTCATAGATTATTGAAATTCTTTTTTCATGCCTGAGCATTTCTGGCGATGATAAACAGCAATTGGATATGTGCGATTTAAAAAATTCAAAACTTTTATCTTCTCATTTAAAGAAAAATGTTTTAAAAACACTGGTGGGACACAATGATTTGCAAGTGTACCAACTCTCTCGCATTTTACTGTTGACTTGCAATTTCTGGTTGTATCACCCGCCCTCTGGAATCTAGCTGAAAACCTTCCGAATTCTGCTGAATGCAGGGGGGAATGTTTAAAACTTCTTTTCCTGAAAGGAAAAATTCCTTATCCTTTTCTGTCCTAGTCCTATTGGCAAAAATCCATTAATACTGCTTCTCTGGAAAGCCGATGGTGTTAGTGCACTGCTTTATTTACAGATTGGTAATGAAATGCTTGAAGTTATGAATCATTTGCAAATCAAATTTTTTATCTGGTTTTGGGATTCTCAATAACAGTAAATTTTTGGATTTTTTTCCCCTTTTTTGAATAAATAAAGATAGAAGTTATTAAAATTTTTAATTTTGAAATATCAACTAAGGGATCATGCAGTAATTGCACAAAATATTTAAGGTTTCTTGTCTATCTTGCTAGATTTGTGATTATCAGAAATATTAGTACTCTTGAGTTATCTTATGAAAAAGAAAATGAGTAAGTGGATTAACACTTTAATAAATTGTAAATTTAGCGAATTTCTTTCACTAATTTAAAATTTTAAGCATATGCAGTAACAAATCTTATATGATTCAACTGTATCATTTCAACTAACTAATTAATCTCTTTATCATTTTAGTTAAAAACAATTGATATTAAAAATTGAATGATTGCCGAATTATCAAAATAGCTAATTGTGGGATAGGACCATTTACTAATTTGCTTTTGTAAAAATGTTTAGTTATTTAAAAGTAGTTGTTTTTTTACCCAAAATTATTAAAAATCTCTTTTAATTATTTGATTAATGAAATATTGAATACTATAACTAATTGTTATAAAATGTTGAATTAGAGGGAATTATGAAATTAGAGGGACATTTTTTTTTATCCAAATTTTTTTATATGCACAGTGCGGAAGTACAAAGAAAAAAAACCCAACTTCCTGAATAACTTTTGGTTTAATGATCAGATCTTTACATTTTAGAACTCAATCTTAATGGTTCTAAAGGGTGGCCTCAAATATGCTAATTAATTAGTGCAGACGATATTTTAAATTATGAAATCAGACATAAAAACGTACTTTCTCTGAATGAATGCACCTTTTTTCCCACAGATTTGGATTCCTGACCCCTAAAATATAGGGGGTAACTGCAATCTGGGAAATATGATCCCAATAGTAAGGTCAGGCGAGCAGTCAAAGTTTGGACTCTTTAATGTTAATTTTATTGTTTGTGTGGTTTGCCATATCTCAAGAAATTTTTAAGTGGATTGAAAAGCTTTCGCACACCATTATAAAACTCTTTTATCCAAAAATAATTTCATGCAAAAATTACCTTTCATATATTTATTTTAATTAATAACTGTCAAAAAAATTTTTAATTGTAAGGTATACAATTTTTTACATAATTTTAAAGAATGTAATTTTACGTAACAAAATGCAAACTTCCAGTGAAATTGGTTATATGAGTTCCTCGGAAATTGAATTTGAAAAATACAATTATTTGAAATACAATTATTTGAAATTCGATTTCTCAGAAACTTCTTGATTTTTAATTTAATAAATACATATTATAATTTTTATCAATTTATAGTATTTAGATTTATTATTATTTACAATTTATCGTTTAGTATGATGAAATCTTTATTGATGAATGCCAAAGTAAAATGTCACCAAGTACAGGACAGTGACGGAGAAGCCTTAGCTGAACTATATTTCCAGCACTTGGACATCATTAAATTGCTAGTTACTGCAAACTGCAGGCATCTTATTCCTAGGGAAGCACTTACTAATGGTGATACTGTTAGGTACATACTTACACCACTTTTATTTCTTTACAAAAATCAAATGACTTATAAACATGTATTAACCTGATTTATTTCATTGCAGAAAACTTCGAGATAAACTCTTAGAAGAAGAAAGAATGAATCTAGCTCTCGAAGTTTCAACGAAATTCAATTTGGATAAGAATGGTGTCTGGTCTTGTTGGGGTTTGTTTTGTTTAAAAGCTGGTGATTGGTTGACTGCAAGAGCTAAATTTCAACAATGTTTAAAGGTTTGATGGAAGCTTTTTACGTTTATTGCTTTGTATTTAAATACATTTTCGATGCAAATTTATTTTAAAAAATCATGTTTTCTGTAGTTATGTGGACTCAGAGAACCAAGGATGAAATAACATTTACTATTAAGATACAAGGTACAGGGTATCCACACACCTGGAAAGTCATGAAAAATCATGGAAAGTCATAAATTTCAGTATTGAACAAAATTTGTCATGAAATGTCTCGATTTTAATTTTTTTTTTTAAAAAAAGAATCATGAAAAGTCATGGATTTAGGTCGCCTAAAAATCTTATTTTTGAAATGGAATGTACCCCCTCCCCCTAATTTCATGGTGTTCCGAATATCTGGATTTGTAACAAAATTCCCACTCACAGTCATATTTGATTAAAATATTTAAAAAATTTATTGTGCTCTATAAAAGAAATTTCTTATGGTGTTCTTTCAAAAAATGAAAGAAAAAACATTTCTAGAGTGAATTATCTTTTAAACTTCTGTGATTTCATAATTTTTGTTATTATTTATTAATTTTTATTTTATGAATTTAAAATTTCAGCTGAAACAAGCCAGTCATTGACGAATTTTTTTATTCCGAAATGAGATCGGAAAAATCAGGAGTATTTCTATCCTTTCCGATGAACAAGAAAAGTATCTTTAGAATGTAATTAAAAGAAAAAGAAATTATTTGCTTTTGTATTTTTTCAGCTATTTTATTGCTACAACTCTTTCTTTACTCTGTTTTTTAAATTTAAAATCTATAAATATGAAGATGCAGAGTATGACAGTTTTGTTTATACTTGTCATTTCAATGAATGTTATTATAATGCTTTTTTAAATTTATTGTTGTGCTTTTGTCAGAGAAAATAGTAACTTCGTTAATTCATGAAAAATTCTTGGTCTAAATGTAGCTAATCTAAAATGTAGCAGATACCCTGTACATAAAAATATTGGGGTGTGTTCTGTTTGTCAAATATATATATAAGTTCATTGACAGTTTCATGATAATATGTCTGATTGACTAAATCATTTGTTGGATTTAAACATTCATCCTTACTTTTAGTTAAAGGAAGACCATCCATATATTCTGCAATTTAATTCACAAACTTTGTTCTTATCATATTCTTCTTCATAGCCCAGTGGAATTTCCATAAAAAATAGTTTCATCAATATACCCATATAAATAAGCAGTTCAATATCAAAACATTTTACTCATAAATTAAGCTTTGCAGATAATGCTATTAATAACCTTTGCAATTCAATGTTTACTACAGGTGAATCTGATTCTGAATAATCTGCGTTTTTAATTTGATTTTATCCTGTAACTAATCAAGTTTTAAAAATGTCTTTGCCATTTACACTTTTAATTGTAGACACCTATTTACTCTATTACTCTATTTACTCACCTATTTTTTCTTTGTTTGGTCGATCAACTAACTCAAAAACTTGATGTTTATTCATTGAAAGAAGTTTGTTTAAGTGAGAAATGATTATTTATTTTTACAATTCTTGCTAAAAATGAAATCATGAACTATACACATTGAAGGTCTCAAATTGTAATGAAAACATCATCCACACTGAAAATATTTTGAAGAAAACTAGCCAATATTTGTGTTACTAGAACGAAGAATCTCATAGTTAGCTAAACAAAAATGATATTGCATCCCATAATCCATAAAGTATTTACACTACTTTGCATTACTAAGTGGGAACATTAAAAAAAAAATTTTTTTTTCTTTATTAGAATTCAAATCTGATTTGTCTATTTTACACACATGGCACATTTAATAAAGCAATTTATAAGTATTCTGTTATGATTGATTTGATCTGTGTACTTTTGTAATACTGTTGATTTGTAATATCTTTATACTTTTTGAGCATTAGTCCTGGATTTTTTTAGAAGCTTTTAAACTTTCTTTTCTACATCACTAACCAATTTCCCCAGGTTATTCGATGTAGAAATAGTGCCAATTTCAATTCTAAATTAAAATTTTGTATAAATTTCAATATAGCTTTATCATTGGGTTCATTGCTCGGAAGATTAAATTACATTAACTTTGAAAGTTTTTATCTGTATTTTTGCTATTTTATAAAAATTTGAAGTGAAATAATTTTCATCTGAACAAAACAAGAAATCTAAATTTTTTTTCTTGTTTTAGATTGTAAAAGATAAAAATGATCAAACAAAAGAAAATCCAATTCTTAATAAAATTTTAAAAGTTTTGGAGGAGTCAAAATATCCTGGAACTGAGAAGGTAAAATGTTTTGACGTATGGCTTTGTACATAAATTTTTACTTCTATTTTTAGAAAATATAGTAATCATTTGTCTCTTTCAGGCTGCTGCTATTTCTAGATCATTAGCTTCTTTAAGAAATATCAAAAATGGTTTGACACAGGTAGTTATAGTATTTATAAATATATTTTTTACTAAATCTTTGAAGTACATAATAAATTTGTAAATATTAAATGTTTTTATGTTTTGCAGGTATTTAAATTTTTACTAGTTTAAAAGTTCTTAAATTATTTAATTTATTATTTGAAAATGCTTCCTCATTATCATTCAAAGAAATGTTGGAAAATCTGAAACAGGGACGTTCTAAAATTGGACTTTCCGATCTTTTAATTATGAGCTATTAGAGAAACTAAGAAAAAGAAGAAAGAAAGAAGAGAATATTTATGTTTCAACAGAAAATAAATTAAAACAAACACTTTTGAGAACTTGTTTGTGAACAAAAAGTTTATTATTATTATCTGTTACCTTTCACTTTTTTTTCCTTCCATCATTATTAATTTAATTAAAAGTTGATTATGTAAAATTTATTTGCCATTCTATAATAGTGATTAATGATTAATGTATTGATAATATTTTTTAGTTGGCTTACAATCATGATCATCTTCTCTATCACTGTGTAATATAGTCGAACTCGCTTATTACGAGCGTGACTGCTATATTTACTCATTATAACTGAGTGCTTGTAAAAAAATATAATCACTAAATTATAAATAAATTATATCTATTTTTTATTTCTGTACAGTACAAAACAAAATTAATCTTTGCTTTAACTCTTCTTATACTCTCATTTGTGTGTTATTGTTTTTCGAATCTTTTAATTATGAGCTATTAGAGAAACTAATAAAAAGAAGAAAGAAAGAAAAGAATATTTATGATTCACCAGACAATAAATTAAAACAAACACTTTTGAGGACTTGTTTGTGAACAAAAAGTTTATTATTACTATCTGTTACCTTTCACTTTTTTTTTCTTCCATCATTATTAATTTAGTTAAAAGTTGTTTATGTAAAATTTATTTGCCTTCTATAATAGTGTTTAATGTATTGATAATATTTTTTAGTTGGCTTACAATTATGATCATCTTCTCTATCACTGTGTAATATAGTCGAACTCGCTTATAACGAGCATGACTGCTATATTTACTCATTATAGCTGAGTGCTTGTAAAAAAATATAACCACTAAATTATAAATAAATTATATCTATTTTTATTTCTGTACAGTACAATACAAAATTAATCTGTTTGCTTTAAATCTTCTTATACTCTCATATTGTTTTTCGAATAAGACTCATGGCTCAAAAAACATTGTCATGTCAAAACATTGGCACCCCTGCTTTCAGAAAAAGCCAACATGTTAGCTAGATATATGACTCATGCTGACTTTCAGTTGTTTTTGAAATGTTAAACGAATTATCAAGCAGGGAGAAGTGGAAGTACCAAAAAATTTTATCAATCACAAAATTTAGCATTAGACTTAACATTATACCATCCAAGAATTTTAGATTTGTTTGTTAAAACTGGGTTCTCGTTAAGTCAGTGCTCATAATAAATGAGTTCGATTGTACTATGTTAAAGTGAATATTATTTAAGTCAAAAGTTCATGTTTAGTAATGTTTTTAAACTAAAAATTAAAAAAGTTATTATTGTTAACTCCCAACCAAAGAATAACTTCTAAATTATTGTTCTATATTTTACTTTTTAATTAGCCTATCTATTTCATCAATTTATTTATTTTCATAGTTTGAAACTAAACTTTATCCTCTGGATGCGATTGTGAAGCAAGAATGCCTCCATTATCTCAATATGTATGGCACACATTTTGCCACCATCGGATTTTATCGTAAACATGGATACATCAGTGAAGCACTGGAATATATTACTGAAAAGGTATGTTTACAAAAGATTTTGTACGTAATTTCATATTAATTAGTCTGAAACTGAATTTATATATTTTTTTTTTTACTTACTCTGTAGAAGTGTGAGCCAGATGTCTTCATTGAAGCTTTATTTATGCCAATATTGAAAAATGTACAACTTTCTTCCTTAAAGCAACTAATGTCATCTGTTGATCCATTACTACACACATGGTCTTCTTATTTATTCGCAACCTGTCGATATTTAGAAAAGCTAAAGTACCTCAATGTTCTGTATGAAATTCAACTCTTCATGGAGGTAACTTGTTATCTGATCAGTAATTATTAGTTATATAGCTTTCTCCTTTTTTATGTTCCTTTCCAACTTTTTTATGTTCAAAAATTTTATGTTATACTTGGCAAGCAAAATTTTTTTTTAATGCTGCTTGGTTCAAAATTAATTGTGGTTCGGGACTGCTAAAATAAAACTCTGGCCACTATAAAATAATTATCAGTGGCTATGATTCGTGCTTTACATATTTCTACACGTGCCTTACAAATTTGCAACATACTTTTTGCCCTAATATATATATACAGTAAAATCAAAAACGTTTCTTTGAGGGACTGTGCCTATGATTGATGAAAATGATTGATTGTGAATATGATTAATGAAAAGAGGTGGCCGCTATTTGGAGTTACCAACGAATTGATTGTTCAAAAGATAAAAAACGGATATAATCTACTAAAATAATAATAGTAAAACGAATCACAAACAAATTAATACGCCAAAATACTGATCTAACGATTATTACTTATTATTTTAACTGGCATTAATTTGCATTTTTTTTTCTGTCTTGTAATGAAACTTATTTCTTTCTTACTATCTTCAATAACTTCCATTTTATAATTTAAGATTGGGAATTTTTGCTTGCAATTGTTATTTGTTTTTCACTTGCATTGTAGTAAACTCACATTGTCGCTTGTATATCACTTGGATTGTCAGCTATATTGTACTAAAAGTCTTCAGACATTTAACTAAGGTCTAGAAAGAAAAAAAAGGAAATCACATAGACAAATATTGGTTACATGCATGAAAAAATTACTACTATCTCGCATGTGTGAATAATTTCTCTGTATTGTTTATTAAAGTTTACCAGTGAGCACTAAAAATTTTTGCTCATTATGAATGCCTGAACAAGACTGACTTGATTCATGCTGACATCAAAAAACAATGCTGGTTATCTGTAGTAAGTGGAATGAAATTGTCAAATTGCTTCTACGATTGGCTTCTGTAAGAATGCTTACATTTTTTTTTAAATAACTACTGTAATAACCATTAAGGAACAATACATTTAGTTATGATCAAATAATATAATTGCAAATTAGAGAGGAATAAGTGAAAAAAATTAACTATAATACACTTTGAAATATAATTTTTACTAGCTATTCATTACGGTGATCAGTTTATCATAACTAGCTATTCATCAAATTTTTGGGTGGCTGTTGTTCAGAAATTCTTTGTTAGAGGATCTGCCTAATGTAAATCCTATGGAAGAAGTTCAGTTCCATAAAAATATGACCTTCCTTCAGAGGTTACCTTTGTTTAAAAATGGTCCTAAATGGAGATTTGACTATAGTTAAATTTCACAGTTGCTTTTTGAATGATCATATATGTTTTCACTATACAGTATCATTAAAAACCATTTAATATTTAAAAATCAATAAATGAAATTGACTACTTTTAATATTCCTAGTACTGTCAACTAATAGAATCTCATACTGCTTATTCTGGTGTTAAAAAAAATTTCTACATAAATAATAAAAAAGTTTCTCTTTTTTCCATCCGTGAGGATTAAAATAGCTCTCTCTCTTCTTTTCACAAATTTTATTTACTTTTTCTAGTGTTTACTATGCAATAGTATAAAAACAATGTATTATAATTTTTATGAACTTTTATATATTTTTCAATAACTCATAACTATAGCTTCTATGTATTTCCACAAGAATTTAATTTGTTAAAAAATGTTATCAAAGAAAGAAAGTAAATGCTATTCTACAACAATCAACAAACACTTATTATGTTCCAAAGACATTTTCATGTGAATTATCCTGAAAATTTTAATAATAATAATAAAAAGTAACGTTTTTAATCATAATCATATTTATTTTCGTCAAAGTAAACTAGGATATTATTTTTAAAATCCACCCTCCCAGTTATGTTTTTCGATGCATTTTGTAGCAACTCCAACTGTGAATCTGCTTTAATCCCTACAAAAAGGCTGTTAGGGAAATCTTCTTCCCTTTCAGATGGGAAATTCAATCAGATTTGATTTGAACTTGGTGGCATGAAGACAATTCATTTGGAATCAGTTAAATAGATTTGGAAATAATAAAAATTTAAAGAAATGTAATGCTTTTATATAATTACATTTGTGTGTGATCATTTTATAAGTAAAATTATTTAAGGCCATTTTAGATATATCTACATTTAAAACAAGCATTAACCTGAACACATATTGATATAAAATAATTATTTCAGCTACCACATTTTATGTATTTAGACTTTTTTTTTTTTTTTTTTTTTTTACAATGCTTAAATTTCTTAAATGAATCTTTTTTAATATAACAGAAGAAAATTTCTCATTATAGTCGTATTTCATTTTTGTGTCCTCTTTAAAAATAAAGCTTGATGATATTTTTTTTCTTCTAATAGACAAATAACTAATTATAATAACTTTTTTTAAATACAGGACTATGCACGAGCAGCTAAAAGTGCCATTAATTTTTATCTCACACCTGCTCCTTCTTACAAAGTTCTTTTTGATCGAAGTCGTTTTCTGCACAATGCAAAGAAGCACTATGAAAAGTATCTGAATAATTTAAAACAATCTGACCCTGTGAATGATATTTGGAGAAAGAGGAAAAATATTAAAATTCTTAACATAAAAGAAGTTGAAAGGTAAGTTTTAAACTATTTTCTATTTTTCTTTGTAACTAAATTTTTTGATTATACATTAAAACTTATCAAGTTGATCACCTGTCTAAATTGACGAGCCAAATTAATCTTATTTAAAAAAAGAGAGCAAAATCTTAGTAGCCTGGCTTTTGTCTGTCTTTTATGTTGACTGCTGAAAGAAGTCTAATTAATTTGTCGAGCAGCATTATTGAATGCTATTCAAAAACATTCCTAGTCCCTTCACAAATTGACCACAAACAATTAAGAAATTCCCTCCACTATTGTTTTATGCATTAATATTTTACTTAGTTGGTAAAATTATATTAAAAACTAACTTAAACACACGTTGGTGTGAGTTGACCATATGGAAAAACTATAACAGCTTTTGTAAGAAATAGATTTGTAAGTACCAGTAACAAAATCAATTTTGAAATGTTGAAATGAATATATTCTTATGTTTTTTAATTGCTTAGATGTTCTTGTGTACTGATATTTTAAAAAAGTTATTTATGATAATTACCTCCCCTACATCTCTAACGCAATATGCATATTTGTTTTTTTTTTTAACTGATCAGTTTAATATTCAATTTACATAACAAATAATTCAATCTGGTAATTTGGTATAAATTTTTATGATGATAAATAAAAACTTCAAGTCACATTAAAATCTTTTATCTTTATTTTAATTTGCAACATATAAGAGCAACATGAAAAACTTCAATGATATGATGTGTATAAAAATAGCATGATGTAAAAAATTATAGAAAAAATAATTACGCATGCCCTTCTATAAATTGACCATCTGCCTTAAGTTTGAGAATAAGTAATGGACAGCAGAAATATAAATAGTCAACTATCAGAATAAGCATTCTCCATTTCTCATGTTAACCTATAAAACACTATATAAGTGCCAAACTTTATAAATTTTTTCTATAATTTTTTTTAAATTTAAATATATTGTATAGATATTTTGTAACTTTGTAGTTTATGCATTATTATCCTAAGTTTTGTAAATTATTAACAATACACTGCATGTATTTTTCAGTTACATTCAGATAATCAGTCTTCAAGAAGAAGTTTCCAACTACTTTCAGTTATGTGAAACTCAAGGTCATGGTTATCTGCATGAGATTGATACTGCTGTCAATAAAATTGAGACACATTGTCCACCTAACCTGTTTGGCAATTCTCAAATGAAAAGTGAAGTTGCAACTATGGTAATGATTTTACTACCACAATTTCTGTTAAATAAGTAGTATGAAACTAGTTCATGCTGAATTAAATAACAATTGAATAACTTAGTTTTACATTTCTTTAAATTCTCAAATTCACTAAAATATAACGCAATATGTTTCTCCAATAAACTCATATTTATGTTTTGTATTTTTAATTACCTAATTTATTTCAAATCTATAAATCAATTTTTGATCATTCTTATTTTGTTTATAAAGATACAGTTTTATTGCCTGCTAGTATAGATTAGTTTAAATTCAAACAAGTTTTTGTTAATTTCTGCTACATTCTATCTATTATATATTATTATTATGAGCTTTGGATTTTAAATTGTACCTTTTTTTATCTTCTTAATTTTACATACCTTTTTTGCATTTTTATGAATGACAACAATTGCTTAAATGTTTTATAAAAAATAATATTTATATGGTTAATAAAGTTGATAAGATGCAACGTAAGATATAGAAGACTTAATTATTAAATCAGATTATTTGAAAAGGTAGCATTCACTGTACAACTGTATAATATCTCACAAATTCTTATAGGATTATTTGGGAGTTAAAAACTAATCTTTGTTTAATTTCTGTTGTTTGTAAATTACTAAAACATGTTGCTATTTTTTTTTTTTTTTTTTTTAAGAAATGTTATATAAGAAGAGTTTGAAAGTTTTTATGAACTTTTTGTTTTTGTCTTTTAATATCAAAGAAATGTTTCAAAAATCATTTCAAAATGTGTATAACCTATTATATAAGTTAAACTTATGGATTTTTTTTTCATTTATTACCTCTCTTCCCCCTCTCTCTCACAAAATTAATTTTTTTGTTTTTTTATTAAAATTTATTTGAAGCTCCAGAAAATTATAAAAGTTTTAGGGAATTATAAGTTTATTCATTAGAGAGCCTTACAATTCTTCGATGTATATTTTACATGAAAATATTTGTGTTCTTAAAAAATTGATTTATGTTTCAATAATTTTTCATACAGATACTCATTAACGCTGTAAATATAGATGATGGGTTTGAATTAGCTGCAAAAATAATTCAGGTATTTACATATTTATATGTTGCTAAATATTCTTCAATTGATAAATTAGTATGCCTACATTTTTTTTTATTCTGCTAATGAAATATTCTACTAAATAAAAAATAAAAAAATTGTGGCGTATCAAATGTATATTTTAATTTTATTGTTAATATTATTCCTTTCTTATCACTATCCTAATTTTGATAGAATGAGTTGTGTATGATTCTTCTAAAACGAAATTTATGTTCGAGTTTTAAAAAATATATATTTATATAAAAATATATAAGAGTGCCTGTTAGTAACTTACTTCACCATCATATTTATTTGTACGTTTCATTCGGATTTCCATTGTATTGCAAAAAAAGTTACCAATCTGATTTTTTTTTTTTTTTAATTTTTTAAAAAAGAGTGAAATACAGTCGGACTTCTATTTAACGAACTTCCATTTTGCAATTTTTTTCGAGGAACCAAGATCATTTTGGAAATTTCTTCATAAAATAACTTCTAAATAGCTAAGTGATTTTTCTATTTAACGAACTTTTCTTTGAGATCCATTTTTCCTATTACCCAAAATATTTCAGAACATTTCAAACTTTAACACATTTAATGGGGGAAATGACTTTGAATTAATTTTCCCAGCCACTTAACTTTCAGAGAAAGCACTAAAATCTCTTTCCCCTTTTGTTTACATTTCAAACAAAAAACTGAGACAAAACGGATTTTATCAGTTGCAATTAAACTTAAGAACGCATATGGTAATGCATGTTTAAAATTACTTTTATAATAAATGCAGCTGTAATTTTATACATAAATTCAGCCTTTTTTAGTTAAAAATGTATGTAGCTCGATAGTGTAACACTGGATAATGTTTTGCTCTATTCTTGCTTTCCATGCAGATTTCCCTTTTATGGCTAAGGTTTATAAAATAAATAGTATATA
Source organism: Parasteatoda tepidariorum (assembly GCF_982258835.1). Classification (NCBI taxonomy): domain Eukaryota; kingdom Metazoa; phylum Arthropoda; class Arachnida; order Araneae; family Theridiidae; genus Parasteatoda; species Parasteatoda tepidariorum. The sequence goes on along the minus strand of NC_141764.1, from coordinate 33,229,278 downwards.
CTAGTTTACAAAATAAAGGTGTATCAATTGCTATTTTAATTATGATCTAGTGTTTATGAATTTAAAACCTGTTTTGTGTTGTTTAAGTATTTCAAAAGGTGATTTTCTATTTAACGAATTTTCCATATAACGAACTTATTATCAGGATTGAGCGACTTCGTTAAATAGAGGTCCGACTTTTATATATATATATATATATATATATATATATTTGTGCTATATTGCTGTTGAATTTAAAAATTTCAGTTATTATCAAAATATGAGGCAGTTCAAGTTATTTATTTTAGAAAATGTTATTTATAAATAATGTTTTATGTTTTGCATTGATAAAGAGAAATGTATTCTAACTATTTTAATTTGTAAGTTACAATTTAAACTTTCTTCAACTCGATATTTGCTACTAAATCTAAATTTGCTATTCTGCGAGTAGCAAGTTTAATATATATATATATATTTCTTTTGCTTGTTCTACTTTTTTATAAGACTCTCATAATTTTATTTATTTTTATGGATTAATTAATGTGACAAAAATCTCAATATGTAATTTTGCATATATTTTACTATGGAATGGGCTCTGGATAATTCAGTACAATCATGAATTATATAGAAAAAAAAAATAAATACCATTGCAGTTATTTACTATTGAATAAAATGGTTGATTAACAATTTTACAAGAGTTGTTGCTGACCTAAATAATTAATTGACTTTTAGTGAACTTATTTTTGAACATATTACCCAAAAAAAGAAAACAAATTACATAAAGGTACTTAAGAAAAAGACCTTCATATCATTGACATCATGGAGAAACTTAACTTCATGTAAAACAAACTGAATTGTTGGGACAACTCTAGCCTACACCAGGCTGTAATGCTGACTATGAAGAAGATAGACTCTCGATTTTGTTTTTAAAATCAGTCTAAAATATTATTTTTAATTAAAGTAATACATCACTTACTCGGGCATCTTACTATTTTTTGTATTTATCATTTAATTGTAGCATATATTTTCTCCTATTTTATTTGATTTCTTATTTAATTAATACAACCAAAATAAGCTTTTTAGAATGAAATAGTTTTTACTGATACTTATTATTTCTAATTTTATGTTCAAATTTTAAAGCATTCATAATTCAAAATTCTATTTATAGATATTTAACTTGAATGCAACTGCAATTTTATGTAAAGCTGGCCGAGAAATAGTAAGGACGAAACAAAAACAACAAGTGCCTCATTATTTAGCTAGTGTAAAATGCCTCTTTTCAAAACTGACAAAGGTGGATGATATTATTTTAGAGTGTGTGTCAACAGTTCACAAACAGGTAATTAGTTTAAATGCATTTAATATGAAATGTAAATTTTTAAAACTAGAAATTTTTACCGTATTAATAAAATGTAGTATGTGTATTTTAAGATTTCTTCTAGACTTCACATTAATTGGCTAAATTGTTCCATTATGAGAAAGGTTTTTTTCTTTTATAGATAGCCTATTTCAATAAACCTTGTCTTTCCATATCCTTAGGTACTTATAATTTGATAAGTAATTTCAAACTTATCCAGATTTAGGGTTGCAAAAAAGAAAGATATATTAAATGATTATAATACAGGGTGTTTTTAAATTCCCGGACCCATTTTGATGTTTAATAACTCAAAAAATAATGAAGATATAAACAAACTTATGGCATTTATTGATGGAATAGCTCATATATTTTCCTTTTCAGGTTTGAATATCTTTACTTTTGTATATATCGACTGCACGTGTGGTTAATTTCAGATAATTTCATTTTCCAGTCTAAATATTTGTACTTTTCTAAATATTGTCGCATTTTTCTCTCTTTTGTTTTTGGCAACTATTGCAATGTTATGTTTACTTTTGATGTGTTTGTTCTATGTAGTACTTTTCTATGTGATGTTTTATTCGAGCGGATATTATGGAGAATGCATACACCGACATGCTTGCTGCTACCTGGCGTGAAATTGACTATCGACTTGATATTCTCCGTGCGACGAAGGGGGCACACGTGGAAGTTCATTGACAAGGGTCATGAAACTTTTTGAGTCTATCTAACCATTTATGTTATTAATTTTAATCTATCTTTATTATTTTATGAGTTATTAAACATCAAAATGGGTTCGGAACTTTATAAACACCCTGTACTTTAATTTCCCTCATATCTTGCTTTCTTACAAATCATGTTAGCTCTATCAAGTTACGTTTATTTTTTTACCAGATAAGAAGCATGTAACTACTCTAAAGTTTTATAAATTAATAATTAATTGTTTATTAATTGATTCTTTTAATGTAAAAGCATTTTATCATAAAAATCTTCTTTTTTTTTTTGCCTAATAACATAAATAGCTGAATAAAAGTACCAAGTGTTGCTGTTTTGAAAAGCTAATTATTTCACAAAATGTTTAGATGTTTAATGCTAGTATTGCATATAATAGATACTGTGAATAGAATGCATGTCTATAAATTCTGAGATTCCACCAGATAGATATTTTGCCAATGCACTGCGTGTTAATTCTATCATTTCATTTTGATAAATTTTGGTTCTAAGAAAATCACCGACTCATCTATTTGTCTTAATTCTCCTAACTATATTGAGATATAAAATCTCTAATTAAATCTGATTTTTGATAAAAATTAAATATATAGTTATATTTTGTGCTATTTCCTTTCATCAATTACATATATTATTTTATTATTACTTTTAATTCTTCTATAGCAGGGGTTTCCAACCTACATGAGGCCGGGGACCGCAATTAAAAACACCAGTCAAATGGCAGGCCACAACTTTATCAAAATTTTATGTAGGACTCTTATGTTTGAAGGAACATTAAATATTACAGCCAGATTTTTATCAAGTAGTACAAAACAAAAGTATTGAATTACAATTAAAATAAGAAGTAGATTTTTAAAAATATTTAATTGCATATTAGAAAATTCTGGCTACAATAATTTTAATTGTGCACCTATGTATTAAACAATTAATGTGCAACAGATATCAAATTAATAAGATATAAAACTTAAAAATATTTAAAACCCATATAGATTTTTTACGAAAATTGTCCTGAAAAAAATGACAACAAATATATTTTAGTTCGCGGACCACAAAAAAAGGCTTAGTGGGCCGTATGTGGCCCACGAGCCGCCAGTTGGTAACCATTGTTTTATAGCATATGTTCATTATTTTAGTTAGTCATCCAAAAATTGTATAAAAAATTATTTCTTCTGAAGTTGAATCATATATTAAAATCATTTTTTATTTATTTTAAAAACCATTTCATTCCTTTCAGAAATAATTATAATTATTCGTGATTTTTTTTTTTTTTTTTAATAGGGAGGTGATGTTGAAGACATTATTAAAATGCTAATGTCAGACTCCAACAAGGTATTTGTTTTTTATTTTTATTTACGAAAATGTTTTCTTATATTTTGATTATTTAATTATTATTATTTTGCTGTCAAAAATGCACAACAAATTAACTTTTTAGAAATAAAACTTAATTACATTAAGCATTCACATTCAAAATTGTAATAATTTCTTTAAAAAACATACATTATTTCTTTAGTAAATCAAAAAATAATAACATTATTAAATAAATAAATATTCTTTTATTTTATTTAGGGGTTTAAAAATATTCTTTGTATTAATATGAATTTTTATACATATTTTTATTTTATTTTTTACTAAACAAAAAAAAAACTTATAACAAAATTTTTAAATTTTGTTTTGTCAAAAAGTGTTTAAAAAAATATCTTTTATTTATGCTCAAATTAAAATCATACTAAAAAAAGTAGGGAGTTATCTGCTGTGTAAAGTGCACAGAAAGAGAAAACTTGTAATAAAAGAATGAGAAAAACTCGAATGTGTACAAGTTTTAGTCTAATATTTTAACACCTTGTTTTAAGAAGTAGGAGGAATAAACATTTTGAGATGAAATAAATGTTCATCTTATATAGTGTCTGTTCATGATTTACTGCTGTATTAAATATAAAATCTCTTACACTTTCTTTAATTCATAAACAATTTTTGAGTAGAATAGTTACAAAAGAGTAAGAAATATGTGAAATAGTTTTTGTGTATAACAAATCAGGAAGATATTACTTAAAATGAAATAGGTAACTTTTATGCATCTAATTTATTGTGTCATTTATATTTTTATAGATGGTGCAATAAATTGCAACATTTATATTCATATTGCACGTTATCAAGATTTCTCTTCCAAAATATATTTCCTTCTAGAAACAAATTTTTTTTAAAAAGAAAATATTTGCTTTTGAAAACAAAACTAATCATTATAAGTTTTTTGCATGATTTGTTAATAAAAACACTGATATACATATAGTGAAATTTCATTGCTGTTTTTATTTTAGCATAGCATTTGAGTGATGAACTAGTAGAAAAATTTAAAAATCTGTTAATGTAAACCTTTACACTTAATGGCTGTTTAATATTTATATAGTCTGGTTTTTATTTTTATAAAACAAATTAATTTTATTTTTCTAAAAAAAAAATATTTAAACAAGTTTAAGTAAACACATTTCATATTAAATAAATAATCTCAAGAAACTGAAGCCAGGAAATTATCTGGATAAAAACTTCATTCACTTCAAAAAATACATAAAAAGTTTTTGAAAAAAAACAGTCGACATGTTTCCAGAACTTCAAAAATAGGCAGATATTTTCAAGATTTGCCAGAAATGAATGAGAAGAAACATAAGTGATTTGAAATCACAAACGTAAAATTGCCCATGATAAATGGAAAAATAAAGATGATAAACAAAATTAGAAAAACCATAGTGGTCGAGAGTAGCAAGTTTAAATGCAAGTGTAAAATGCATTTCCACATGCTATGGAGAGAAAACATTAGTTCCTAAGCACCCTTCCATATTTTGTGCATGTGTATTTTACCCCAATTTGCTGCTTTCGGCCACTGTTTATTTTTTCTCTTAGCTATTGTGGGGTTTTTAGTTTTGTTTCTCCTCGTTATTTTTCTATTTCCTGTTGGAAACTTTATGTATTTTATTTCTAATCCCTTTCGTTTCTTCTAATTCCCGTGTGGCAAGCTTTGAAAATGGGAGCCTATTTTGAAGTGCTTGGAACATGTCAACCGCTTCTTTCCTTTTTATGTATTTTTAAAGGGAATGAAGCTTCTTATCAGGCTTTTAAATTAATTTGCAATACATGTACTTTTAGCAAACTTTTAAAATTAATAAAAACTTTTCCAATTATTCTTAATAATTATATTAGATTTTTAATTATAAAAATTTTTGATTTCCGATTCCTTATCATTCTTTAAAACAAAAAAACTGTTTTGCCCTAAAGTGTAATTTTTTCATAATTATTTTAGATAAATGCATACTTGATGTGTGGAAAATTGAAGTCTGCTTATCTTCTTGCTTTAAAATTGAACTCAGCATTGGACATAAGACGTATAATGGTTGCAGCTGAGCAATGTGGACAAGATTCAATTCAACGTATTTGCAGAAAATGGTTGGATACAAATTCACTGAAATTAAAACCCAAAGAAACTGTACCTTATAAATAATACTAATAAGTATTAGAAGAACGAAAATTGTTAAGGTGCCAAGTAAAATTCCTATTGACAACATATCTCTTTAATGTGATATTAATTTTTAATTATGTTGTGAATTTTTATTATTATAAATGGATAGTTTTTAACTTATTATGAATATTGTGAGGCAAGAATATTGTTGGTGTATATATTAAATGCTCAGTATTTTAGCTTGTTCTAGGAATAAATTATAAGTCTTTATATGTATGTATATTTCAAAAATATTTTCTTATCTATTGCATACATTAAGTACAATAGATAACAATTGGAAATTTTTCATGATTGTGATTTAATGAATTGTTAATTTGTTTTAATGTTGATAAATTTGTTTTTCTTTCTATTGTTGTTTATTTATATTATTTTAAAATAAAAATATTTTTGAGATGTATGATTCTTAAAAAAAATTTATTGTTTTTAAAAAATGTTATGATATGTTTCCCTTTTATTATACATATAGTTATTAAAATTGTAATATAATTAAATATTACTTGTCTTTGGAATTATTTGTTAACATAAGTACTCATATCCTTCAAAAAACTAATAAAATAAAATTGCATATCCCTGTGTATTTATTGCATTATTATTTTTACAATGAATTTTAACAATGTTTAGTGCCTATTATTCCATTAAGAATTCAAGTAGAGTGCTGTAGACTTTTCTGACATTAGTATATTTCACACTGTAGATTTACTTTCTTAATTATTTCACGACAAAAGCTTTATATTCATTATGATTTTATAGAAACAAATATAATTTTTTGCAGACGTATGCTTTGCTGAGTATATTATAAACTTAATGGAGTCAACATTACAAACTTGTAATATTGAGAAAGAAAAATTATTTGACTTTTTTTTATTATGCTATAAAAAATAGCTTATTATCTTAAGCTATTTAAAAATGAACTCTAATTATTTTTAATTGTGAATTAAGACTCAAAACTTCCAAGTTCTCCCTATTTCATTTAATTTTTCTTTCCTTTTAATTTTTTTTTTTTTTTTTTTTTTTTTTTTTTTAGTTAGCAAAATATTTTTAAGTTAAAACTGCTTTTATACCATGCTGAGTCATTCCATAGTGCAGAATTATTTCCTTAAGAATTAATTCTGCAACAAATGGTCATGGATTGATTCATCCATAATTATTTCTAAATCTTTATCATGGAATATAGTGTTCAACTTTAGTTCGTAAGAAAAATGTCTACTGTGAAACACTGGTGAAATATTATTTCTATCAAACAAAGATAAGACGTGGAGAATCTACAAGCAAATTAAATCGTCATTAAATAGGAAATCTTGAAGTGTGCAAGTAACATAAGAATAACAATATTATTAGACAAAAGTAATTTCTTTCATTGCAATTCATGCTATCAATGGACATAAAAGTGTCTGTATAGTGTGTCTAAAATAAGAACTCTCCTAACCATTTGTCTGGACTAGTGGCGGTGACTATGGTAACGTGGTATAACTATTTCATGTAGGGATGTAAGGTGGGTGAGAGAAAGGGAATCTTTTTCTCTGGTCTATTGTGTTAGCCCTAGAATGAAGAGAAACTACCCTCCCTGAAATGAACTATTCCTGTTTTCATAGCAGCAGTTGGCCTCAGACTTTGTGGCGGAGGGAGTTCTTAAGGTAGACAAACTATATGTCCAGAGTGATTTAGGCAAATAAAATAATTTTGCAGATATAAAATTGAACATGAATACAGATGGTGGACTAGATCCGATTTTTTTAATTTATGTAATTAAAGAATTTTAACTGTGATTTATCTGATTATTAAAACTCATCACATTGAAAATAAGTGTGCTAAAAAAAAAAATTTCCCATCATAACCTCACACATTTTTTTTCAAAACGAAGCCTCTCATTTTTTAGGCCAATTTTTAGCAAAATAATTTGATAATCCTAATTTTTTTCTCCATTTGTCGCCCAAAAGTTAAATTACATCATCTTCAAGTATAATTTCTACAAGATAATAATTTCTATAGAAATACTGCAATTTCTAAAAAAATACCAAATGAATTTTTTCACTTTAATTTATTATGACATTATAGAATGTATTTTATTTTGATAATTTCTTCGAACATTTCATAAAACCTTGAAGAAAAATAAATAATTTAAAATTATTTGAGTTCAAGGATACACTTCCAGGATGATTGGGACTCTACTGTATATAAAAAAATTTTATTCCATTTTAAATCGACAATGATTCTGCTAGACTAAGGAAATTTTTATATTGTTTTTTACTACTAGCAGGTCCCAATTTAAAATAATATAAACCATTTACTGTATATCCTTGCATATAAGTTGACTCCCTATTTTTGATTATAAAATCAAAAATTTCTTGTATGCCTGGTGTTTAGGTAGACTGCTGATAAAAAATATATACATAAAAAAAACATTCTATTTTATTGTAAAATTTAAAATTCTTTTGGATGATTGGTGAAGACAATTTTCCGTGGGACTAAGCAGATAAGGATAAAGTATAGTCTATTGCAGTGTGGGATCCGTATAACAACAATTGACTCCAACAAAGATGATGTTCTGGAATTTTAAAATTTGGAGCTTTATGGCATGTTTTAAAATTTTTCAAAATACTCTTCAATAAAATACCTTAACTATTTGTTATTCTTAATTTTTCTTGGGCGTAATTCTAAGCAGTGTTTCCAACAAAAAAAGCCCTTATATGCAAAGAAAATGCGATAAGAGAAAATACAAAATTGTATATTACATTAAAAATAGTTTTTTAAAAGAATAAATTGATACAAAGTTAGTCATCAGTGTTTTCACTACAGCGCGAGAATCTCACATGTTTTTTTTTCTTGCAATAAAAAATTATTAACGCGATAAGTTAGCACACTCTATTAATCAATTTCAAAATGCGCGAATTTTGGAAAAAATTTCGTCTTGTGTCATTTTGAATAAAATCCGTTCCACTTTTCTTCCTTAATCTTTCATTATTTTGATTGATTTGTTTATTTACGTCGCACTAGAGCTGCACAATGGGCTATTGGCGACGGTCTGGGAAACATCCCTGAGGAGGATCCGAAGACATGCCATCACAATTTTGATCCTCCGCAGAGGGGATGGCACCCCCGCTTCGGTAGCCCAACGACCTGCACGCAAAGTCGAGCACTTTACGGTAGAACAGTTTAACAAGGACCAATACCGCACACCCTCGGTCCCTACGCAGACTGATCCAAGTGTTCACCCACCCACACACTGACCGCAGCCAGTGATGCTTGACTTCGGTAATCTGCTCGGAACCGTGTCTTAACGATCAGTCCACAGCGGGACTTCATTATTTTGAACATCGGTCCTTGTTATCTAGCTTCCCTATTCACCAGTATCGTTCAAAACTGGTGCGAACAGCAGAACACTCCCCCCCCCCCCGAACCCCTTTCAGAACACATTTCTCTACAACCACGTGTTCACTGTAGGTAAGGTTTCTTCATGTAAGACGTTTAAATTTCTTGTGCATGAATGTAAGATGAACAAATACCTTGTTAAGACGACATCTTCTACTCCGTAACGGACAAATGAAAATGAAACAAATGTCGGTAGAAACGGTCAAAACGAAACAAATATGGATATTTTTCAGTCATATAAATATAATAACTGATGGAAAAGTAGATATAGAACATTTTCCAAATGATGATGCAGCAAAAATATTCAATTAGAAGATGTTAAAAAAGTATTATAATTAAAAAAATATTTTTTTTCCAAGTCTATTCATGTTTTTTTAATTTTTAGAAATCTCACTAACTTTTTGAAATCTCACCCTGTTTTTGAGAAAGGGTGAGAAATTCTCTCCCACTTTTTTTTTGTAATGAAAACACTGGTCATATCTATCTCATTATTATCTATCACATTTAATGTATTGCAATTAATGAAAAAAAAAGGGTGGAATATATATATAGAATTTTTTTTCTTTTCAAGTTTGGTTAAATTCTGCAAGCACAATTTTCCAATAAGCTGTTTTATGTTGTTTTTTTTTTCTTAAAGAATTATGTGTCGCAACTTTTATTTGCATCTTCTCTGTGATTTTTTTTGTGTATTTTACAAGCTATAGTACATAAGCAGAATTACTGATCCATGAGTTTTTAAAATCTTAGTTAAGAAAACTAAATATCAATGTAGTTTATTTATAAACATATTGATAATGTTATTTTTAAATGATTGAATATTTGCGATGCCTACAGACATTCTTTTATCTATCTTTTTTCCTGTCAAAAAATCCGTTTTCCTTTTTTCTTATTCAGTGAGAAAAGATAAATGCATACACAAACTTGCTCACTTTGTTACAAAACACTACATAGTTTATAGACAAATAAAAGGATGAAATCGATGCACATAAAAAACAGTTTAAAAAATTATTATCAATAAAATATGTTAGCATGACTTGATAATAGAATCAAACAAATGAGGAAGTTAATGGGCATTCTCCTGATTGAAAAGCTTGAACAAATTATTATGTATTATCGTTGCTACAAAATACTAAAATCAAATATATTTCAACTATGGAAATATCAGAGAATGATTTCAGAAAATTAAGAAACCAAACTACAATGAAATAATTGGTAGTTTAAAGGGAAAAAAATATGTTTGCTTTATTATTGCATTTTTTAGGTAATTCAAAACATATTAGCTAAATAATTTTTTTTATTAATTAAAATACTAAATTTAGCTAAATTCATGAAATCACAAATACTGATAACCAACCTATAAAAATATTTTAGCCGATTGACATTAATTCTATTAATGAGGATTACATAGTTCCATGAAATTGACTATTATAATTTTTCCATAAAGGTAATATTTTCATAAGAAATATTTCATTTATTTTGTTTCTAAGAAATTTTGTTACCTTAACATTCAAGTTACAATCAACTTCACAATCTGCCCTCAAAAATAAAATTAGTAATGTTAATGGATGCTGCACATATTCTTTCAAAAGTTCTTTTTTAAAAACTTTTACAAGAGATAAAAAGCATCTAGCATTGGTATTTAACCCCTTTCTTCTCGCTCCCCTGAAAATGCCGGGGTGAGGTTTCGCCCTCTATTTCTCGGACTGGAGTGTTCAGTAGTAACACACCAATAAGAATAAAACTAATTCATTTCTTTTGCACGGAAAACATTTTATTTCTCCTTTTACACATCAGATGGCAATACCAGTATATTAAGGTAATTGAAGATAGTTAGTTTATTTTAAACTAGATGTCAGCAATAATCGAATACGTGTATTCGGCATAATAGGCACTTTTATGACCGTTTTCTTGAAAATTAATCGATTGTTAAGGGGTTAAACATTTTTCATGTTCTGGCATTAACTCTACATACCAACCAAGGGTTTCAAAGACCAATTGGGAAAAGTCTATAGTTATATTTTTTCAATAAACTATTCAAGTTTTAGTTTTAAACAATAAATAGATAAAACAATGTTCTACAGAAATAAAATTATTATTAAAAACTCACACTTTTATAACAAATTATATTATTTAAATAACTTAGCATCACAGTTAGCTTTTATGTATCACCAATAAACTGTCTTCTAAATTCTATTTCTTTTTGTCGATTTTTTCTTTCAAGTTTTACCAGCTGCCACTTCTTTAGAGTTCTTTCTCGAACAATTTTTACAGATGGAGGATCACAAATCCTTTTAACTGCTGTAGAGTCATTTGCATTAAAATGAGTAACACGTGCAACTTCTTTATATTTACCAATACAGCTCCTATCTTTTTTCAACACAGTTTTGATTGGAAACTTCCTACCTTCTTCTTTAGAACCTAAACCTTTATTTTGGTTCCAACCTTTTTTAATCATGATTTGAAACCCTTTATTGTTTTCTGGTATATGATAAAAAGTTGTAGACTCTGCCTTTCTTGAAGCAAATAAATGAGCAATGCTTTTGTTATGAGTAAATGTGGATTCCGTATAAAATATTTTACAATCGTTACAATATTTTTCCTTTTCGTCTTTTACGTTTATACATTCTTTATGCTCTAGCTCCAAGCCACACTCAAAAAGATTAAGTATGTCAATATGCTGCTTGGCTCTAGCTATGTCCAAAGCAGTTTTACCTTGTTTACACTTTACGTTCACATCTGCACCACATTGTAAAAGATATTTAACGACATTTAAATGACCTTCACAGGTTGCACACATCAATGGAGTCCATCCATATACGTCTTGTTTATTAATTAAACTTTTATCGTCTTTGTTTATACATTCCTTAATGACTTCTAAAGTTCCTTCTTGAGCATATCGAAAAATATCGTTGGGACGATATTTATTTCTCTTTTTAATCGATGGCAGTTTCTTACAAACTTTTGGTAAGAATGTTGAGTGTTTAACTTCCGACGTTGATGGGATTGCTAAGATGTCTTTATAGAAATCGCTAGCTTCCTTACCACTTAAGTTGTTAATGGTACGTTGAGGTTTTTTGGTGTTTTCTGGGACAAATCTTTGTTCTCCAGAAGAAGTTACAAAAGGTATGAACTCCAAAGTATAATAGTCTCGAGCAGAAAATTTGCTGGAATTTGTTGAAGCCATGTCAAAATTTCTTTAGGTTCAATTTTGTTGGGATCAGATTTACCTTAATTTACAATCCCTTGTTTATATTTCACAAGACAAATGCACAATACGTTGACATGTTTCATCAAAAAAGTGTAATAATTCTTTAGGGTTAAATTATAAATAATAAACACTTATATTGTCTGTATTTGTTTATATTGGTCAATTCTGATTGATTGATTAGCCAACTTCCATCAACGCTATGTTAGCCGAGATGCTGAAGATCAATGATTAAATCTAAAAAAACTAAAACAATATTTCAAATAATACAAAACAAAAAATATTTAAATTTAAATCACTTTGTTGAAATGCTTGTCAAGAAATTATAGTAGTTAAAAATAAATAACGCTCTAATTTCAAATAATGTAAAGCTATAAGCGAATTCAGTATTTACGTCAAAACTTTTAAGCAGTTCTCTTAATCAATCAACAAAAGTAAACAACGAAGAACGAAGTATTTTTTTTTGTAAAGATTTTTCATGTGTAATACATTTTTAAAATTTCATTACAATTGAACAAAAATATGTACTTAGATGTGGATAGTTTCACGCCTGACTTAGTTGACTGAATTAAAAGCTTCTTAAATTTGCTTTAATTTGAAACACTGTGCATTGAAAATTTATCTCTTGTCAAATACTGAATTCGGTACTTTTACTTTTCTTTTTATAAGAAATGTTAATCCAAAGTATTTTGAATTTAATATTCTTTTGCTTTGTACGTTATTTTTATTTGCAAATAATTCATGTTTATTGAATCCTTTTATTTGTATCTCCATCTTTCTAATCAATTTTAACTGTGTGAAAATACCTACTTGTAAATGTAAGAGGTTTTATAAAATGCTCTAAGGTAGATAATCCAAAGTATTTTGAATTTAATATTCTTTTGCTTTGTACGTTACAAATAATTCATGTTTATTAAATCCTTTTATTTGCATCTCCATCTTTCTAATAAATTTTAGCTTTGTGAAAATACCTACTTGTAAATGTAAGAGGTCTAAGGTAGATAAGTGACTTTAATCTTTTTGTGTGAAAATTAACGGAATATTCTAAAGCATACCTATGCAATTCTGTGCAGTTCTCCACAAACTAAGACATCATTTAACTAATAGCAGCAGCATCTTTAATTAAAGTTTTTAATTCTAACAATTTTCTTATTTCAGTGAAAACTTCAAGAAACATATTGTTTACATACAGTAATCTAATTATTAAAAATTTGGAGGTATTAAGTAAATTATCAATCTTTAAATTTGTAATTGAATGATAAGTATTACTTTATATTTTTACTTACTACTTAGTTCCACTTTTTACTTATATTTTTACTGATGTGATTGTAATCATTCAGAAAAAAAGGATTGCAATAGAAAATAAGCCATATGAATAATTTAATTCTGCTTTATTCTGTTTTATTGGTTATTATACTACTCAGAGATTTTTAAACTAAATTCAGGGGGAGGGATTTAACCAGTCCATTGCCAGCCAAGTACAGATGGTTATGCTATGTTACTGAAAGGTGAAAATCGATGAAGATAAATTTTCTTATTTTAGCAACCATTTTAAATTTTACATTAGTTTGTTAATTATTAATATGTTGTTTTCATGAGAAATATTTTCTAGAAATATAGTTAGATGATAATATACATCTAACTATAACTTAATCTGCTTTATTGACATAATCTGTGGGAAAGAATTTCGTCGTGTTATATCTGGTGATTCAGAACAGACGTGCTAATCTGTATTTTATGTATTCAATCTGTATGCTTATATAATTCCTCTTGTTTACATTATCTGGACTGTATTTAATTACTATTAAATCTCTATTTAATTTCTTTTAAATCAAAAATCTATATTTTCTTCATTAAGATAATCATAACTACCTTATTGAAGTTATTAAATTTTGTTCTTATTTTAATATGTATGCAATCTTACAGCACTAGAATGGCTCAAAATACAGCACAGTGTTTAGATTATTTGTCTAAACTCGAAGAAACTGCACAAGACATACTAATAGACAAAGAACAAATTGTAAATCTTAACAGGCGGAGCAATACTCTAAGAGAAGCAAAGAGGTATATTTCTAAATTTTATTTATGAACTTTCAAATTAAAGTTATTATTGGTGTACTAATTCAGTATAATTTTTTCCATAATTTGAGTTGATTTCATAACATGTAACAATTTTTTTTTTTTTTTTTTTTAAAAAATTTAACTTGGGCACTGTTGGATAAATTTAAACCTTTTTGTAAATAAGTTTTTAAAAACCAAGATTTTGAATTAACAGAATAATAGTCTTCAGAGCTAGAAATTATAAATATTTAGTCACTTGTCCATTAACTACTAAAAGATATTGCTAGTCCATATACTTTTCTGTGGTTTGTTTACATGTCTCTATTCATTTTTTGTTGTTTTTTTTTCTATTAAAGAAAAAAGTTTAAGAGAATATTAATGTAAAATTAGAATATAAAGAATGGGTATTGTTCACAATTATTCATCAATTTGCTATTTTGTGAAAATAAAACAGACCAAAATATGAAACTGATAATCAAAAAACCAAAACAGCATACCTTTGGTATGCATTTGTTGTAATAACATATTTTAATTATCTTTTATTAACTCTTTTATTTAGCAGAATCATTTATCTTCTAAATATCTTCTTCAGGAAATATAACAGAGATTTTTTTTTTTTTTTTTTGCTACATTTATTCACTTTTGTCTTAATTTATTCTTATTTATTTTTTACAATACTATATTTTTTATTATTGTTATTTATTTATTATTATTACAATTAGGGTTCACTCACCAATAATGAAAATTTAATGGTCCAAAACCTTAATATGGTAAACAAATTTGAGAAAAAAATATCAATTTTACAGTTCAGGGATGAGATTAGCCAAAAGGCAAAAAAGCTGAATTTCCACATTAGTAAATTTTACGCAAGCGCAACCCTTTAATAATAAATTCCAGACAGTTTAAGGTAATAAATGTGTTGACATACAATTGTGTACTAATCTATTATTACATAAATGATTACATTGCTACTTAACATTTAGTGAAAATAAAAATTACCAATTGAAAAAATAAAGCTGGAAATTATATTTTTCCTCAGTTCACATAAGAGACAATTATTACTTGAGAAACTACCTGGTTTAGCAAATTAAAACTACTGAGAATATACATTAATATTTCATTTCTTTTAATAAATACTGTTATGTGATTTATAGCAAATATATCAGTAATATTACTTTTTAAATTATATTGAAAAAAAAATTTTTAACAATGGACTGAATCATTATGTTCATAATATAGTCTAATCTAACTAGAGCCCTTTGAAACATATCAATAACAGTGGAGTAGAAATATATAGTAACTCCTTAACATACAAAAATTGCTATTTTAGTTTGAAAAATTACATGACAATCAGCAACTGTTTAGATAATTGTTTTTTATTTGATAAGAATTTTGCCTTTTATAGCATAAATAACAGCAATTATAAATAAAATTTTGATGGTGAGTTAATTAACTCTTTTTCCAAAAAAAAAATTTATTAAATCCCTTTTTAAGTGATTGCTTTTGTTTGCTATATCTTTTATGTTTGCTATATTTAGTCGTTAGTCCATCTTCAAACATCTTGTGACAAATTCTATTTTTTCTTCTTTGCAAGCACAGAATGTAAGTTTTGAATATATTCCCTTCCAGTTTCTCTGATGTTGTAACACTTACATATACTAATAATCGTTGTTAGAAAAACAGACACCTTTATAGTAACTAATTTTTAAAAAAAATTTACTTCTTACAAGAATCGCGATAGTTGATCTTAAAATTGCGTGAATATGAATAACAATTATGGATTTTGAAATCACATGAATTTGAAACTAGATATACGATTTTGAAAATGAGGAAATACAAACTGGGATATAGAATTTTTAAAACGCGTAAATACAAATCAAGATTCATAATTTTTAGATCGCGTAAATACGAATCATTATGCGTAATTTTTAGAGTGCATAAATAAGAATTATGATGCATAATTTTTAGAATGCGTGAATGCGAATCCCAATGCCTTATTTTAAAATTATGTATAAATACAAAAATCAAAGTTTGATATTATAAACCGCATGAGCAAATCAAAACATTAATTTTAAACTTGCATGAATATGAATCGCTACATAGGTTTTAATTTACCAATTAAGCTGCTAATTTTAAATGTTTTTGTAGAAAACGAGTTTTTAAAAAAATATGTATTTTATATATTAACATTCAATTCACCTAAATTTTAAATCCAAATTGTTATATAATTTTTTTATTGTTCTTTTCGTTGCTATGATGCAACTTAATAAAGCTTATCTATAGTCTGTCTAAGCTAAGAACTCCTCCCGCCACTAAGTCTGGGGTTGTCTGGTGCTATGGAAACAAGAATGGCGCATTTCAGGGAGGGTAGCTTCTCTCTAGGACCAACACAAAGGAACGAAGAAAGAGATTCCCTTTCTCTCGCCGACCCGAGCCGAAACCACTCCAATACAGCACCCCCACTGGAAATAGTCATACCTTGCTACCATGGTCACCGCCACAGGTCCAGACGGATGTCTGAAGGAGTTCTTATTTTAGACAAACTATAAGTAGGAAAAAAGATACAGCATAAGTAAACATTTGATTCATTGTTAAGTCTGGATTAAAAATTAACAATGTTTTTCCAACTTTTTTTTTTCAGAAAATTTCTTTCTTTTTTTTCTTGTTTAGGATTAAACTAATATGATTAATTTCCCTGAAAGAATGAAAAATGGAGTCAAGAGCTGAAATAAAAATAATATAGATTTTAACTTCATTTAAATTAACGATACTTAAGTTAATTTTAACCTAACAATTAAGTGGGTTGTAATTTTTTTTATCCACAATTTAGAATCAGTGACATCTTTTCTTGTCCAGGAAATTCTCATTCATTATGTAGGAATGAATAGATATTATTAGGTGTAGTCTAGACTAAAAAGTGGATCTAGTGGTGCCATTTAAATTGATAATGAATTATATTTTTATAAATTTCAGCAGTTTCAACAATTTGTAACAACACTACTAGTTTAGTTCTTTGCACAACACCGATTGATATTTTAATCTATAAAAAAGTTAATCTTCCCAATTGTTTATAAAGCTTCACTGTTCACAATCATGCAAATTAGGTATACCAAGAATGTAGATTCTTTGCGGAATTCCACGAATCTCAAAACTGTTGATTCGCGGACTTTGACGAACCAATAATTTATATTCAGAAAAAAATTTCTCAGAGCGCCACTAATCTAAAATTCAATTTTTGCTACTTATGCAAAATCACATTAATGAGGTATTTATTCCACCCTTTATTTTTTTCTAAGTTCTTATTGACGTACAATAATGCCTTTTTTATGCAGATTTGTTAGAGAAAAACGAAATTTCAGATAAACTTTGAGAACAAAAAAGTTCATAATGACTTTGGCTGGAATTAATGAACTACTAAGGCAAACACAAAAGGATAAAATTGGTAATGTTAATATTAATTCTGAAGTGGCAAGAATTTAAAAGATTATTTACTAGAAAAAAATGGTGTTTTTCTCATTTTTTTAAATTTATAGTTTTCACGAGTAGTAATTTCGTTGAAAATTCCAATTTCTAAGGGAAGAATTATTTAATCAATGTGATATATTTGCTCGCTTTTCAATTGGGCTACAATTGGATCGAATTAACTATTAATCAGATATTACGACATGGAAATCTCGTATTTCAGTAATCACTTTCCAACGCACTTAATACTATCGTAAATCCATGTTTCAATCTTATTATTAAATTTTGTAAATGTTACTTTTGTCCATAAAAATAACTGTCTTTTAAATACCTTCTAAGCAGAAGAGAAAAAAATTAAGGAAAGAAAACTAACACATTGAGAAAAATTTTCAGATAATTTCTTCTACCAGCAATCACATGTCTGGTTACTGAAGCTTTTTTTCATGTTTTAGAACCTATTATTTAAATTCATATTTCAATGAATAATGTTTTTTTTATCAACTATTTGAAGTTAGTGATATTTGAACTTTTTTTTTTTTTACTGCTTCTGTTTTACATTGTTCTAGAAAAATAAACTGATATGATTGACCATAATTCAATTAAAAAATTTGAAGGCATACTTAACAATTGTTTAAAAATTAATATTTTTTAATTTTAAGCTAAACAATATACAAAAGATATTTTAGTGTTTCAATAGTTTTTATTATATTGAAATTCTATTTTAATATTTCATTTTCTATAAAAAAAAATTAGTGCCACACATTTTTCACTATTACCTGTATATTTGATGTTCATTCAGAGTTCATTATATCACCTGCATAATGAACTCTGAATGAACATTTTGATGAATTTGGATCTCTGACCCTGAATATGTGGGGTAGCCGCAATCTGAAAAATATGATCCCAATAGTTTGTGTCGGGAGAGTGATTGAAAGTTTTGAACCTTAATTCTTTACTGTATTTTGAGAAATTTTTAAGCTATTTGAAAAAATTTTGCACATAATCATAAAACTTTTTAATCCAAAGATAATTCTATGTAAAAAAAATAATTTTTAATAATTATTTATTATTATTTTATTTCATAGTAGTCGAAAAATTGTGAATTCATAGGTATACAATTTTTTTTATAATCATTGTTAAGAATGTAGTTTTATAAGGCAAGAAACAAAACATTGTATAGTTCCTGACATACAACAATAAACATACAACTTCTATTGAAACTTGATTTTTTCAAGAACTATTGGGAACTTTGCATCAACAAATTTTGCAATTGCATGGAAAAAAATTTCATATTGGTGAAAAACTTTATAAACTAGATTATTAACTCTAGATATAACAAAATAGGTTAAAAGTAAAATTAACTTTAAGGTGTTCAAAATTTTGACCGCCCTCCTGACCTTATTTTTCCAGATTGCAGGTACCACTTATACGTTGAGGGTTAGAAATCCAAATCCATCAACAACAAAAAAAGTTAATGTTTGTTCATAGAAAGTATGTATTTAAGTCTGATTCCGTAACTTAAAATATTGTCTGTATAAATTAATTAGCCTGTTAGAGGTCACCCCCATTAAACCATTAAGTTTTAGTCCTAGTACATGAAAATCCCATTATTAGATTAGAAGTTATTCAGGGCGTTTTTCGCACTGTACATTATTCTTCGTCTTTATGTAAACAAACTAATTTTAGTGTTCATTTCAAAACTAAGAATCTAAATTTGGAAGTAATAAAAAAAAACACATTTTGTAACTACAAAGAGTAGAGTAGTTTTGATATAAAAGTTACATCAGTTACAAATAATTTCACAAGCAAAAATATAATAGAAATAAAAATAATTTATAACAACATCTATTTAGTCATTATTTCAAATTTACACAATTTTCTCATTACTTAATTCTATTTTTAGAGCTCTGCAAGCTGAACTGAAAAAAGAAAAACCTACATCAAAAACATGGCTGTGTTTTGGAAATATGTTTATAAAATGTCCTACTCCAAAAGCTCTAACAATTGTAGAAAAAGGTATATATATGCAGTTACAAAATTGTTTGGTATTAAGGTTTTTGACTATTCTGTAAACCAATCACATTATGTGATTCATTCTACTTGTATATTAAGCCTAGATATTATTTGAAAAGTTTTTTTATAAATTTCTTAAAACTTTATCCTGAAATTAACTTATCTTATGTTTGATTTATTTATGTCTTGATTAAACAATTAATTATACACTTTAATATTCAATTCCTACTTTTAATATCTATACTTTTTATATTTTTATTGCAACTTAGTTAAAATTTACATTGTTTTTTAATACAATGTCAAGTCATTTATTCCATTGTTCAAAAATTTAATTAAAAAGTTCATGTAATCAATGATAACTTTTAACAAAACTGGACCACTTCACTCTGTATATTCTAACAATGATCCCTCTAAAAGCTTGAATGTTATCTTAGAAATCTTAAATCTAACACAGTGTTTTGGTTATCCTTTGAAATTTTTAACTATTAGAAGTTAAGCTTTCCTTAGAATTTTATTAAAACCAAATTCTGTATAGGAGGAAAAAAATTTTATCACTGCAAAATTGAATTGTTTCAAGAGAAATAATTTTTACTTAAAGGATTATTTCTCTGAAATTTATGATATATTTAGCCAATAATTAGCATCCCCTAATGAAAACTTTTATTAATTGAATGGAAAAAAAATTGCTCATTGCATAGTTGCTAACTCTTCTACATTCTACAGAAGCTTTTTGCATTTATATCCCATTTTCTGCCTTTCTGCTTTGACACTCAAATCTATATTTTAAAAATGTACATAAGAATTTTTAGAAAATAATTAATTTCTGTTTTTCTCAGGCAGTAGTGCCGTTTAATTTTGTAGTCCCTCAGCCTGGTCAGTATTCTAGGTCATTAATTAATTCAAAATATAAAATTTTAAGTATCTAAATAATACAAAAAAATGGATCATATTTTCTTATTTTTTAGATTTATTTGAGTTGTGTTAAAACTATATTTCAATAACTGCACAATTGATAACTTGAAAAATTGATTGTTCATAAAATCTTCTGCAATTAAAGTAATTTCATCAGCAATTTTGTTGTAAATCTTCAGTATTTTAAAAAATGGGTTTTGGCAGGTATGCCATTGTAATTTGGCAACAATATATTACCATTGTATATAAAAGGCTTAGGGCAATATAATTATAAGCCACATTTTCAAATTGTTCAGGGAAGCATTTTGGTAAAGGAACACCAAGACTTTCATGTAGATATTAAGATATTTCTGCTTATTTTTGTCTTA
The DNA here is from genome assembly GCF_982258835.1 of Parasteatoda tepidariorum. NCBI lineage: Eukaryota > Metazoa > Arthropoda > Arachnida > Araneae > Theridiidae > Parasteatoda > Parasteatoda tepidariorum. The sequence goes on along the minus strand of NC_141764.1, from coordinate 33,208,318 downwards.
TATGGGAAAAAATTTCTAAACTTGTAAGGTATTTATCTGGGAAAATACTAAGAAACGATTTCATGTAAAAATTTTTAGTTTAAAAAAAAAATGTGGCTTATCACTACATTACATAAGCTTTTCATATGTTAAGATATTGTTGGGAGAAAAAGTATTATTTAGTGTGGAGCTAAAGATAACTTTTGTAACCTTTATGTTTAATTTGCAGAAAATATTAAGTCTAAGTAAATTGCAGTGAAATTCTATGGACTTTCTAACTTACTAAAAGTGACTAAATATACTTTAGATATATTCTTGTTAAATTAAAATAACAATCTGTAACTTGTTTCAGATGAAACTGTGATCAATGAAGAAATTAACAAAATTCGAGACAATCTAAAACCTAAAGTTGAAAATATGAGAAACCTAGAAGGAAAGCCTCCATCAAAGTTTAATTTGAAGCCTCTAAACAAAGATGAAGTGACAGCAATGCAAAGCCTTTTACCAACAGTTTATTAAAATATACAACTTTTTTTTTTATAAGTCATTTTAGTTAGAAAAATATAAAAGAATTGTAACAGCAAAAGAACTGTAACTTTGAAGTCATATAAATTTAAAACATTAACATAAAAAATGATTGAATTCAATGTGACTTGATTAATATCATGATATCATTCCAATAACTTTCTTGCTTATTTATCCTGTAATAAATTTTGTTCATTTATATACTGTAAACCTGCAAAATAATGGATATTATAAATATGAACAAAAGTAACAATACTTTTTATTGTAATTTCATAAAATAAACTTTTTAATTCATCATTATTCATATTTTTCTTTTCCAGAAGGTTTATAATCTCTGATAAATTTTTCTAATTGCTGATGTATTATTTTCTTGAATGATTAATAACAAACACTACAATGACATTAATCAATAAAAAATAACTTTGAAAAATCCCTTTGAATTATAAATAGCGAAAATCTATTAAATATTTGAGCAAGAAATAAGAACATGCAATCTAAACTTTGTATGATCTAGCTTAAAACATCAAACCTTCCTGAGGGCTTTGAACTTATAATACATATAAAAATAAAGCTTATTCTATGTAGAATAGATAAAAAGTTAATTTATTTCCAATTTTTCGATAAATTTTACTAAATTAGGGAAATTTTAAAGATAAACCATTCTAGCAGAATTACATTAAGCAATACAATTTAAATATAAAGTTAGAAACCAAAAACGAAACTCTAAAGATATTTATGTTATGAAAAACAGTGTTTCATCACCAAATCAAAATTGATTTGGTTATTCTAACTGTAACTTTATTTATATTTCTTATATGTAAACATGTCCTTGTATTTTCTCAGGGTAATTTAGACTTGTGTTTTGTGTATCATTGAATTTTCATCTTTATTTCAATATTTGATTCTTGATGGACCTGCGTAGGCGTCAGAGTGTCTCACAGTACACATCGGAGTTAATGATTTTTCTGTGCTCGAGGAAATCGGATAACACCTCGCTGCTCCTCAATCGTCGAATTTTGCAACGCGAACGCCATCCTGTCCTCATACGGACTGCCGCATCATTTGGACGCCGCTTTTGATAAGAGCCTCTGCGGGCACCTGCGCATGGTGCTTTCCCAGTCAGAGACTCCAATCACATCCCGAGATGGCTCGCTACGTTCTCCCATGGCGGAATATGAAAATATTTAACTGTTACGTTTTTATGTCGTTTTGTACCTTTTCATTTGATCACTCCTTGTATCTTTAGAATTTCGTTTTTAGTTTCTAACTTTTTATTTAAATTGTTTACATAAGAAAAATTCGGTGTTAGCTGCTTATAGCACTTTCCCAGTTTGACTTGATATTTGAAATGTTTTTTTTCTTAAAAGTTGCTTAAATCAATTTTATACTTTGATTGGATTAAGTAATACACTGAGCTGAAAGCAAAAATGTATCGATCAAAAGATTTGTCCCAACATTATATGACTCATAATGTTTCAACTTCTTTTGGTCTTAGTGATAAAGCTTTTGAGAACTATATCAGATCTAAAACATTACCATAAACTACTTTAAATTTAATTTGTTTTATTTTTAAAAAAAACGGAACTGCATTTTAAGTCAGAAAAGTAAAAACTTTTTCAACCATGCACTTAGTTCAACTGGATAAAAGATATAATAATATAATTGTTGATAAGGAAAGTCTGAATTTTAACACAAAGCTTAGTTCAAGCAACCCTATGCTTAGTTCAATTTTATAAACGATACTTAGCTATAATGTCTGTTACTACAGAAATAAGGAATTAAAAAATAAATAAGTGTTAAATCAACAAGTGATTTTTAAATATTCTATAAACATACCAATTTACTCCATAGCAGTCTTGTACCAGCCAGGTAAAACCTTGTATTTGTCTTCTGGATTTGCTAATTTTTCTATATGAACTATTCCATCACCGGTATAGGAAAATTTGTAGACGATGCTGCAAAAATATTTTCTATTGTATAATATGAAAACTAATTTACGAGTTTTAAAATTATCTGGTAATATTTAAAAGTATGCAGTATACTTCTGTCCAGTTTTGTATATTAAAAAAAATTATTATAATAATTGTCCAATCTGAAAAAAATTTATATAAAATTGCAAAATTTTTAATTTTGAAAGCTGATTTAATACAATAAAGCTTTTTATTGAATATGTAAAAGTAAAATATGTGATATCTTTTTAATAAAAGTAAATATGTAATATCTTTTTATTTTGAATTTCATATTTAAACAATTTGATTGACTTTTTACGATATAAGGCTATCAAAATGTATGCAAAAAATTAAGAAAACCTTTCATTTAAGGAGGAATTAAATATAACAAATAGTTATTAAAAATTGTCTGCCAATTACCACTTATTTCATTGAAAATGAGCATTTTTTTAAACAAATATAGAATTATTATAAATATCTGAAAATTACTTTATTTCACACTTGTATCTCAAAATTTTTCTTCATTTTAGAAATTACCTTATAATGTTTACCACGTTATGATAAATGCTTCAAAGGCTTGCTATAATCTTAATCTATTTATCTTGATAATGCTACCTGACATTATTAATATTAAGTTTTTTTTTTTTTAATCATTTAAAATTTGCAATTCGAGAAAACGGGTCCACTATTAAAAATGCTACAACTGGCCAGTAGTAAAGTTTCCTAATTTTTCCCTGCGCCTGTACCTACATATACAATAAAAATAAATAAAAAAAACTATCTGACTATAAAGCTTGAAAAATTAAGTATTTCCTGAAGTAGCAGTAGTATAATATTTTAATAAATTAATTCAAATTACTTAGGATTATCTTCAGTTGCTGTTCGTTTGACTAGTTTCAAAAATTTATCACAGAAATTTAGGCATACTTCTGGCGACCATAGCCCCTGTGAAAATAAAATATTTTATAATTAAAGTGTGTTGCAGCAAAAAATTCATTATAATAAAATTTGACAATGAAATTTTATTTACGTAAGCCATGTCTTGGATATCACTAATTTTGTAGAAGTCTAAATACTTAACAATACCATTCTCATTTCTTCTGCCACATATGATCTCAGTTATACCAGTTAAATAGGACTGCGCCCACCATGTATTTAATTTACCACTGAAAATAAACATTCATTAAAAATACACTCTAATTACTTTATATTCAATTACAATATTTATGGAGTTAATAAGTGAGTATAAAACTTGTTTGAGAAAATATATGAAAGATTCAACCCCAATTTAAACAATTCTATATACACATCGACCGATAATTAAACTTAAAGCTTATTGAGGACAAAGGAATATAACAAAGCAAACCATTGAATTATTAATATTTTACATTTTATAAGTTGAATATTGTCTTAAAAAGAAAAAAACTGAAAATTTAAAAAAAAATTAAATGTTAAAAGTGCTGTTTTAAAGGTTTATTTTTATGATAAAACAATAAAATATTTTAATTTAAGGATGGAAATTAAAATATAAGATATTTTTTCGATATTTATTTTTTTCCAAAAGTTCGCATACATAAAGCTATATTTAAATTGCATTGATAAATTTACACTAGTTTTTCTTCCCTTCGATAAAAAATTCCATACGTTTTATAAACTTTTAAAATTCTTCCAATATTTTGCTACAGTTTTGTAGACTTAGAGGTTGGGCAGCTCTGACGAGCAGGGCACATCGACCAGAGGTCTATAGTACCCAAACCCTAAAATCATGATTAGCATGAAAGCCCTATGGCTGAAATAAAATTCAGCAAGCACTTTACAGGAACATCTTGCAGTTCCCAGGCATTGACGATATGCTGCCCTAAATGCTCAAATCTTTGTACAGTTTTGTAATTAAGTTGTAATTTTTTTTAAGAAACAAGCAAATTACTTTGCACATATTACCAAAATAGACAACAAGTAATTTCTGCTTATCATTTTGTATATCAGTGCTTAATACTAATTATAGAGAAAAATGTCTATAGGAATCACTGCAACACATTACAATGGGAAAGATACACAAAAATAATATTAATTATACCAGGACATTAATACAATCTGAACAATCTTGTTAACTATTAATTTTTAAGTTATCTTTACATTTTTAAATCTTTCAAAGAATTCTTTCATTGAACACTTCATAAATTTTGTTACAGAAATTGATACCTGCAAAAATTAAAAACATCAGTGGTTCTTTTTAAAATTTGGGAGGTCTTCAGTTCAATATAGCATGAAGTATCACCTGACCCAGTCTGAGAAAATTGATGAGGTATAACTGCATCAATTTCTGCTTGGTATAGTAAAGAAAAATCATTAAACTTATTTTTCAAAACAATGCAATATTCCTCATGATTGTTTCTAGAAGTTAAGTCAACCTCACCATCGACTTGAGCTGAAAATAAAACAATATACTATAATTAATAGTAATAATTTAATACAAATGCATGCATAGTCTATGTCACCATTAAAAATATGAAATGTTAGTAACAAAAAACTTTCTACATTATATTTGATTTCAATGATTTCTCTATACTTATATAATTTGGAATTTCTTTAACATATGGGTATGGTTTTACCTTTTATGTTATGCTTTATATAGTATGCATACAGCTGAGAAAAACATTTATCAAAACATTTTATACAAGTTTTTTCTATTTATCACCTAAAGGCTTTAACCTACTCCTTCTTGAGGTTGGAACTGGCAACAGAATAAATATCATTAAAAAAAATTAAGAAAAAAATTACTTTTCTTTAATCTTAATATAGAAGATATTCTTTCATATCAGTACTTGACCCTTTAACCTTTTCTGTATACGTATTTTGGTAACCATGTCCAACTTCCTGACTGAAAACTTAATTTTTTCAAAATTTAGAACTCATTATTATTTGAATTTTATATATTTGCAAGTTAAATATGATTTTTCCCCTTCTTTTAGGTATATTATCCTTTCTTTAGCTTTCTTATCACAAAATAAATTCAATTTTGCAGTCACTGACATAAGTATAGAGATTTAAAAGTAGTTCATTTACTTTATTTCTACTATGATTGTTTTGATATTTTGAATTTTTTTTCTTTTCAAATAAATTTCATTGCATCGGAGAAAATTTAAATAAATATTTCTTACATTTTTGAAATTAACTAAAACTGTGCAAAGCAATAATGTTAGTCTTACTTTAGTCTTATCAACTTTGAAATGCCATACAACTTTGCATTATATCCTAGGATAATAATCAAAAATCCATATGTAATAATAAAAAATATATAATAATGCATACTATTAAGTTATTATTAACAGAAAATTTCTTTCTTTACACTTCATTATTTGAGTAAAAAAAATATTAGAGTATTTATTGAAAATTTTAAATTAACAAACAATACGTTTCATTTGCTAACTATCATTGGCTGTGTCACATAATGACATATTAAATTAGTATTAACAGAAAATTTCTTTCTTAACACTTCATTATTTGAATCGTATTGGTCCTCGTTAAACTGTGCTATCGTATTGTCGTCGGGCTACCGAAGCGGGGGTGCCATCCCCTCCGTAGAGGATCAAAATTGTGATGGCATGTCTTCGGATCATCCTCCGGGATATTTCCCAGACCGTCGCCAATAGCCCATTGTGCAGCTCTAGTGCAACGTAAATTAAAGGCCTGGTTTCTTAGGACAGGACGCCGTCAGCTGGAAATCAGCGCTAACCTCTGATTGGTCCATTTGTGAGTTTGATAGTATACGTCATCGAACGCTCATCTTGAACTACAATTGCCGTCAAACTCAACTGCAGTTGGATTACAACGTGACGTTAACCACAGAAGCAATGGCGGACAACATCCAACAGCACATTGAAATCAGCCAAGATTTTGATTTTGACATTAAGCATAGCTTCTTCATTAAACATAGCACTCTTCATTTAGCTCAGCCATAATGTGTTTTTTCTTGAACAAAGTCATTATTTGTTCTCTAAAACACTGGTCGACAATAACAAAACCAATACAAATTCAAAATAAATATTTGTTTACGTTAATAACGCATGCGCAATGAGAGATAATGTCTGCGTTGGACCGACTGCTCACGCTGAGCTAACAAAAAAGGGCGCTTGTCCTAAGAAACCAGACCTTTACAACAACAACAGCATTTGAATAAAAAAATTACTAGAATATTTATCAAAAATTTTAAATTAACAAACAATAAGTTTCATTTGCTAACCATAATAATTTTTCTCTATTTCAGAAGGAAATAAAATATGAAATTAAACAGACCTTTATAATGAAAGAAATAACATAAAAAATAATAATACAGTCGATGCTCAATATAACGACCCTTTTGGTCCGGATGAAAACAGACATAATGTGAGTGTACAAAAATACCATAAATATTAACTCGCAACTAATATAATACTAGACCAATTTTAATCAAAACAATACTTAACTTTCATAAGAATTTGGTAACTAACAGGCAGTCATTTTTTAGAAATAACATATGTCAAGATAATTGGGAAGACACATGTTTCAACCAGAAAATAATCCGCAGAAGGAGAATGCCATTTCCCATAAGAAGTTAATACAATTTTCAAACAAGAAAAGTGTGATTCATAAATTTATTATATCCTTTGATTACATACTTTGATGACCATAAATTATGACCACCTAGGACTTAGGATAAGAATTTAAGGGGTTATGCATCATTCCAAAGGGATCCATGGTGTTTAATTATTTATTGTGTGGTAATATTAAAGGAAATAATAGTTTAAATAATTTTTAAATGAAATGACTAAATTTTGTTCCTTATATTGGAATAACAGTTCAGAGGCGACATTCTAATGGACTTTAAAAGAACATTATGCCTATGGAATACAGAGTTCTCCCTAGGAATAAAAATGAGCAGGGTATTTTGAGTTTTGAAAGGGCACTCACTTATCATAAATATTTATCAAAATGTGTAATATAATGATTGAATTTTATGATTAACAATTTTTAGATTACCTTCTCATAATATTTTATGAATATATTTCAATTGGTAATTCTCTTTCACAATCAAAATAATAGAAAAATTTGTAGCTAATAAAAATAATCTCTGTGCATATTTATTTATTTTTTTAAAAAGTAAACTTGCAAAAAATGATTAATTGATAAACAACTTTAAAGTTTTTTTTCTATAATTTAAATAGAAAATTATGAAAAAAATCTACATTTAATGATGCATTTAAAAAAAAAAGTTTTAAAATCACTTAAAAAAACTAATTAATATTCCTTACCTGAAAAAAAAACTTATAATAATTTAACTAGTTGAGAATAATCCTAACAAACTAAATGTTTGTAGTGGTAATCAGAATTAATCCTATAAACACAGATAATTTTACCAGAGTGTAATTATTATTTAAAAACAATTAATCGGAATAAAAAGGCAGTGTTTTTAAGGGATGGCATCTTACTTTTACAAAAAAGGCGCATTTTTTGGGATCAAAGAGCCCTTCAAAAAACGCTTGGAGAGAACACTGGGAATAGCAAACAGAACTTCAGCCGGGACATTATAATGAAAGGAAGGCTGAAATGTTGGGTCGTTCTAAAGAGTGTAGACTGAAATAGCATTTTCTTATGGTATGGGAACTCTTTTGTATATCTCTATGTAAAGAGAATTTTACCTTAAGATTTTATGAAAAATCTAAGTATCAGATTTGAATGCATTTTTAGATATGAATAAAATGGTATTATAATTTACCAGTTGTTAAATATTGCTCAAATTTGTATCCCCAAGACATATATCGTACCAGCTGTGGAAATTCATCTATACGAGCTATTTCTTTGTCTGTGTCAACAGCAGTAAGATAGATAATTCCATTCAATTTTGTTGCACATATATCCCAGTTATTCCGGTATGTTTTACTTGAGTAAGGAGTACACATAATTCTGGACAAAGTTCCACGTACTGTAACAAAATCTACATTCAGCCTAAAATTATAACGAAAAATATAAAATTTTTATTTATCAGTTAATGAATTTATTGAACAAAAATATATATCTTTACACAAGAGAATATGCTTTTTGTTGCAAGACAATACTGCCATTTTGGGATTAACATTTGGGGATTTCAAATGCATATAACTTTAGATATTAAAAAAATCAAACAATTTTATAACACTTTAAAAATCGAAACTCGTTGTTAAGAATATTTTCATCCCTAAAAGCCGGTTTTGTTGTTCATTATAATTTTGTTGCTCATTTTTAATATAGTCATTGTTTTAATATATTTTGGAATACATAAAATTAGAACAAAAATCAAAAATGGTTGAAATTCCCTTTGTAAAAATAACATCTTACTAAAATGTAATTTGCTGCTCTATCTAAAGAGAAAAGTATCCCTTACTTACTTACTTCGGGAGAAAATTTATACAAAGAACAACACAAAGAATATGGAAACATCCTTATTTGATATCACAAAAAACAAAAGTGAGTAACATGGATAAGGCAGCAAGCAAAAGTTTATAATGTTATTAAAAGAATTAAACATTTAAAATTGCAATGGTTCAGCTTGATTTTTATCATGAAAGCAAAGGTAAAAATTAGGAAAATGTAATAACTTGTCCGCAGACCAGTAAATAAAAGATTGTAATGTAACTTCCACTAGAATAATACAATTACAATTCACTAGTACATAAGACGTGTCAACTCGATTCTATCTTGAGGTACCTTTTGATAGATGAAGGTTGACATCGTCTGTATTCTAGCCTCAACATTGGTAAACTACGGACGTGATCTGAACACGCTTACCTCAACAGACATGCCCACTTTAGTTTGAACACATCTACTTTAATAGATGCTCCACATTGAGCAGTTGACTTGATATTTGTGACTGCAACACTGTCTTCCTCGCGCTGTTACTACTCAGTCTCGATCACACACCAATCAAGCTTTTACACACTCGACTCCTAATAACAACACAGAAGCAACCACCTACACAACCGCGAACTTAATACAGCTCTTACCAAGAGAGCTCTAAATCTGGTGAACTTAAAGCAGCTCTCTAGGTCTTTTGCATAACGGCAATGAATTAACTAGTGATATAAAATTCTGGTGGTGGAGTAATGTAGTGTAACTTCCACTACAAGAATACAATTCACTAGTATATAAGACAAGTTAACTCAATTTTATCTTGGGGTACCTTTTAATAGATGAAGGTTGACATTGTCGATAACACTGGCTTCGCAAGACATTGCTAGTCTGAACACCTTTTTACAGATCCGTTTACATGTCTCTATTAGATATTTTTAAACAAAAAATTAATAAAATGGATTTGAAGGAAAAAATATAATACAAAGAATATAAAATTTTCATAATTATGAAGAAATATCCTATTTTGTGACAATATTACAGATCAAAACACAAAGCTGAAAATTAAAAACCAAGTAAGCATATGATCCCTCTGCATCAATCGCTGGTCTGGGTGATCAGATTTAGATAAAGGGAAAAACTTGCTGATACATTATTAGATGAATTATTTGAAGACAGTAAAGAGAGCAACAAGAATTTGAAAAAACTTATCAGAAATAGAAAATACACATTGTCAGCTCAGAATACACTATGTTAATCACATTGAAAGTATTAAAAACAACCTAATTGAGACTATTTCTGCACCAGTACCTGTTCACGGCAGTAAATATTGCCAAGGCATTTAAAAGTTTTGCTATATGCAAAAATTAATATATATCTTGGTTTGACTAAAGTGGCTACAAGTTAAATCTTTAGAGTTGGTTCCTTTCTGTGATGTTCCTTTTTAGTTTCTTGTATGCCTCTGCCTGGTTATTGCCAAAATTTGGAAACTTTTTTAGGTGCAGGCACTAATGCGGAAATCTCCTCAATCAATTGTTAGAAACCTGAACAAAACTTTGAAATCAAACATAATATTTTATTAAACACTAACAAAATCATTAAATAATATGTACCACTAAAATATTGAAAATACAAATAATATTTAGAAAATTTTAACCTGAACAAAACATTAATTTACTCACTTAACTTTGAAATGTAATATCCATTTCAATAGTGTATGTAGCTTTTCTATTGTGACATATTGCTGGAGTAAACCAGGAGAATAATCCGCATTTAAATCGAGTTCTCCAATTTTTAAATCAGAAAGTAGATACTTCATTTGTCTTTTATCAAAATGCATTCTTTTATTTGAATCAATTGAAAAATGGCCTATTTCAATTGGTTTACCAATGAGAGAGATATAAAGCTTAGAACATGGATCGAAAGTTTCATCTTGATTAATCTCGTTAGAATTTAATTTAGAAAAGTTAATAGTAGTCATTTTACTGCATTAAAATGTAACTTGTGGCATTTAAATATGATCTCTCAAAATAAAATCACAATTTAATAAATAGTACTTTAAACATTTTGATAGGAATATAAATTCATCATTAAAAAAATGCATATTGCAGAAAAAGTAGAACTAAAAATATAGGTTATTATATTTTTTTAAAAAATTGGAAATCAGTTTCCAAAAGAAGTTGCATGGCCTTACTCTTATCTCGCGACTTATTTAATTAAAAATTCAATAAAGATTCACATTACATTGGAAATTTTTAAGACCGAGCTAAGAAAATTAATATTATAGCCTCTGATTTAAACAGCAGATATTTAACATTTCAATTGTTTGTGCTGTTGTGACTCCATGGATTGTTGCTAGCAGAACTTCATCTCCTCATCATAATTTGGTATTGCATTGTTGCTTATAACTTACATAGCTACTATAACCTTTTCCTTGTCAAAATATGCTCAAGAAGCAAATTATTTCTCTTAATTTTGAAAAAATTTCCAAAAAAATTTAATTTATTGCAATATTTATTGATGAAAAGAATTAAAAAACAATTCAGCTTATCTTTTAGTTGTTTTTGTCACTGATATGAAACTTTTAATACAAGTATTTGTAGTTATTTATTTAGACAGAAATAGACTGTTAAACAATCAATCAATATTTGAAAAGAAACTTAACTTTAAAGAACTTGATATCATATTTTTAATTTCATACAAAATGAAATTAAAATATTATAATCTCATAATTGAAAAGTACCGTGAGCTTAAAAAGCGAGATTGTTTGGCAGAACTTTCGAATTATTTTTCGAAGTAAATTACATGACAGTTTATTTTTTTTATGTCCCTATTTCATCCTTTCTTTAATATTTTTAAATTTCTTTCTCTCTTCTGTGTTTAGCTAAATGTGGTTGCGATTAATTTAGTTAAATTAAATATAAATTTGATACGGTCGAGCCTCGATTTATCATTCCCGTATATATCGTGTTGTTTTACCGGCGTTTTCTTGTAATGTTAATAATTCCCGTTTTTTAAGCTATTAAATATCCGTGTTTATAAATCAGAAATTTTTTATGTTTGAAATGTTATTTAGTTTTGAGTGAAAAACATGAACTCTTGTTGCTAATGAAGAAGAAGATAAAGAAAATTTGTAATAGTTAGAAAATTCAAATTAAACAACACTTTCAATGTTTAGTACTCAATTAATGAAAATATTGAAATGGTGATGTTGTTGGTTCCAGAAATAGATATTTCCTTTTTGTGATCTACCATACCAACTATGATCGTCAAATCGATTTTAAACTGGGAAAATTTAGAAAGAAAAACTTTTAGAGATTTGCCTGGGAGTGGTTACAAATTATTACCTTCAAGTTTGTCCCTTTCTGTGATGTTTTTTTTTTTTTTTTTAGTTTCTCATGGGCCGCTGCCCGATAGTTGCCAAGACTTGGTGATTATTATGCCACAAATCACAATATGGAAATCTCACCTAGAAATATTTGCAAAAACTGAAGAGGTGCAAAACTGAGGAAAATGAACTGCAATCTATTGAAAATATCGAAATTTATTGTTTGTAATCAGAAGAAAATCAAACTATAAGTTCCAAATATTTTAAATAAATAAATTAGTTTATTCCTCTTTCTTTTGCATCACAAATATAATTTTTTACAATAAGTACATATTTTTGTAAAAGTAGGTACTATTTGACATTTTTTTTACCCATGCTACTTGTTTTTCCATGACTAAATTTCTCAACGACTTGTCTCATAACTTGAGAAATTATTGATTGTTAAAGTTTTTTAAAGATTGTTTTCAAAATTATTCAGAAGTTTGATTTCATTGCTCTTTTTTTTTTTTTTTTTTTTTCATTTATTTATTGATTTTTGACAGTAGTTTCCATTGATATCTTAAATTAAATTATTTGTAAATTTTAAACTTTATTAGTAGATACTTTTACAAATTTAGGAGATATAGTTCTTAAACTTATTAAATTGGGATTTTTTGTACTTTAAAGCTGTTAGACCATTAAAGCTGTTTCATCATTAAATAGGATGATTCTGTACAAGTATGATAAAATTAAATCTGTAACAAAAATTTAATGGTGCACATGAGACGAGATTTGGAACTTCAACTTCTCAAACTAACTAAAATTTTGCGTTTTGTTAATGAAAAAAAAAATGATAACATTTTTAATCTCTGAATTTATTAATTTAAATATTATATCCATTTGATAGTATTTTTCATGTATAATTCTAAAATATAGTAGGATGATAATGTAACAGTCTAAAGTAAATACCACCAGTTCTTATAATTTTTACTGTTTTGTCAAAATTATTCGACTATATTTTCCGTACTTACATATTATCCCATCCACTATTTCTGCTAGTGCTGATTAATTTTGGTGGCTTTCAAATTTATTTCCACATAGTTTTTAATTATAAAATACAAAGAGACAAAAAGCGAGCATTAAAACATAAGCAAAATTGAGAAAATATTTAAATTGAAACCACTTCCAAATTTATTTTCACATTGACTAAATACAATACAATAAGAAAATTTCTAAAGGAAAAGCATATTTTCCTTCAGCTTTACATAAATAAATTTAGTGAGGCTTATACTGTACTGACATCGTAATATGTGGTAATCCAATATTGGTGCCTAAGCAAGGTTTTGAGATTTTACAAATTAGTCTTGATAATATATAAGTACCCTATTTTTAAAAATCAAATTGTTATTGAAAAGTTGCTAATTTTTTGCAAACGCTATTTAAATTGCTATTTGCATTATAATTAAATGTAATAAACAAAAAACAATTTTTATTTATTATATTTAGTTAGAATGCAAATTTTTTTGTTTGTGTTTCAATTGTGTAATTTTTTTTATTTATATTTTTAGTGTGCCTTTTGAAACTTTGCAAAGCATAATTTATCAAGAGCGTCAAGTATGCAACCATTTCCTTCCCTTTATTAAATATTATTTATTTTCTCTGTTTTAAATAGTATTTTGTTGCTTTGGAAATTGAATTATACATAGAAAGGACGTAGAAAATATCTTTAGTATGTAACAGTATACTAGAAGTTCTTTTTAATGTACAGACTATTATTTTTTCTGATGGTTTTGTTTGCTAACAAAGAATTTTTTTCTTTTTACGATGTATAGTTGCTTTTTTATACTTAGAAAGGAACATTCTAGCTATAACTTTTTAATGTTTTTATATTATTGTTAAAATGTTTATTTGGAAAAAAACTTCTATTGAAAATTTTAATTGAAATATTAATCATTGCTTTTTCTAAATTTATGATTACAATTGTAGATATTTTGCTTTTTATAATTAAATGTTGCAAAAAATGTTTTATAATTAATAATTATATGTTTATATTATTAAATGTTAAACTTATTTAATGTTTTATAATTAATTGTTACATATTTATTAATTAATTGTTCTTTTTTATAATTAAAAGTAATTTGTTACTCCACAATTACGTAATTTCAAATAATAAATTTTGGAATCTTGTGCAGTAATTCCACTAGATTTTTAAAACTATTGATTATTAAGGCCCAGGACTTCCAAATATTTAAGTCATTTTTTTCTAAGGTCCCTATCTAAAATAATACAAATCTCTATTTTAAAGATATATACATAAAAAATAAATATTGTTTGCTTCATCAATAATTATTCGATAAGGAATAAAAACCAATATTTCTGTATCAATTCTGTTTTTAATTCTGTAAAAAAAAAATTGTTTAATTTTCTGCTGGTGGGCTATTTTTTTTTTCTTTCTATTTTTCCCAATGGAGAATTACATATCCTGGAAATACATCATTACTTTTTCTTTGTTTCCTCCTTAAGATTTTTTATGCATTGATGCACACTATATTGCATAAGTGGAATTGCTGTTGTTCAAAAAGAAAAATTATCTCGTACCATAATAAATATTCCTGATAACAAGATAAGTGGTTTAGAAGTTAGAAAACTAATTTTTATTCATCTTTAATGTATCATATCAGGAATCTTACTTTGTGTAAATGAAAAATTTTGGGTTAATTTAAAATATTTATAATTTCAATCATAAATATGGCATATAAACTCTTTATAAACTTCTGAAGGATGATTTTTTAAAGGTTTATTAAATATTATGATTTAAAAAGCAAATTTAGAATAATATGTATGAATTGCAAAAAAATTGCAATGTTACTCTTGAAGTCTTATGATTGGTGAGTTTTTATGTTCTTATATAGCTTCATTTTATTAAAAGCTATTTTGAAGAATTTGTGATTAATATAAATTTTATTAAATATTTGGATAATTAGGATGACACCTTTCTGAATTAAAATGTTGATTAATATTTTTATCAATATAATCTTATATGCTGGATCTAGGTATTATTTATTATTGCAATTAATCACCATAGTACATTTAAACTGCTACATTGTTTTTTTTTTTTTCTTCACATGTTTGCATATTTTAAGTATGTAATATTGAGCTTACTTTTAAAATTTGTCTTTATAGACTTTTTTTTACATAAGTTATTTCAATTGATGATATTAATTTTTTAATACAGAGAAAAACAAGAAAAACGTATCATTTGCATTCAGCAACTGATCAAGTGGCTGCTTATTATGAAAGGTATGTCATGATTTAATATATATGTATACATATGGATTAAACATGCATCTGAAAATATCTTTCATGTTTGTAAAATAATTAAATATTTCAGGTATTTAAAAGAGTCCCAAAACTCTTATGGAAAATGTGGGTTTTTACTAAAAATGGCTGATGAGGTAAGTCTTCTTTTCTAAAGTTTTAAGGTTCTCAAAAATCTAAATTTTATTATCAATATTTATTATTTAGAGAATTATATATGTTAAAAAGGACTTTTTTTAACAATACAATGACTTACAAATTGCAAATGACATACACTGTAAACTCCCAATTATCTTCGGAATTGAGTGGCTTACGCAGCACGGATAAGTGAATTCATGCATAATCCGCAAAATGCTTAAAAAAGACCCAAATCATCGATTTTTTTAATATAAATGATAAATTTTAATATCTTTTATCAGTTTTCTTCACATTTTTCTCTTTTACTTTTTTTTATTTTATATTTCTGTATGAAAAAGCAGGTCAACTTTTTTTTTTGTTTCTTGATGTTAGAAAGGCAGGAGGCTGAAATAAAACAAGCACAAGCAGACTTTTAATTGGAGAGTTCGTACACTATTCATAAAAGAATGCACAAAACAATGTTCAAAGCACCTGAATTAGTTCTCATAAAGAGTTACTGTGCATACACGATTTTTAGATACTCTTATCAGTAACAAAACTAAAAATGAACAACTGACAACAATTCTGAAATCATGCATATGGCCCTAAAAATATTCAAAGCTCTGCTTCATTCTTTTTCTTTCAGGGGTATAAGTTTTGTATGGGAACCAAGCTCATTTGTTGGTTATCAATTTTAAAACTGATTAGAGTTGCTACATGTCATCAGTTACATATCAACTAAATAAATGACTGAGGATTTTTCATTCCCATTCAACATATGATGGCAAGACTGGAAAAATTAAATTTTTTTGCTTGCTATCAAATCTACTTTTACTTGCTGCCTAATCTATTCATTAAAATTTGAACTTTATCTTGCATTTGTAATTTGGCAGCTGTAAATCATGATTCTATATGAGGACCTTGCCATTTTCACCCTTTCAATGTTTGTTTTTACTTACGTATGGCATTTGAAACTGAAATATTAAATTGTAGACCACCATTATTTGAGTAATTGTGAACTGTGTTTCATAGTATGTTCTCAAAACCCTTAAAATGGTTCCATTCCTACAAATTTATTTATTTTCAATTCAAAATGCTATGTTGTTTATCATTGCAAAAAAAAGGAAGCACGGATGATCCGCAAAGCGGATAATGTGGAGTTTACTATGTATATATATTAAGCAAAAACTTATTGTTCAAAATAGCTTTTTTTTCTTAAAACAAAAAGTAATATTTTCAGCCCTCATCATTAAGCTGCAACAAATATTTCAATTTTAGTTTATAAATTTTCATAACTCTTAAGGAATTGGAATTGAGTTACTACTTCTTTTCATTGATGTGATTATTTTCATTGAGATCTGCTACTTATTTTCATTGATTGTTTCTTGTTTATTAAATTTTTTGTTGTAAAAAGTTTTATTTTTACTAATATCTTTATTATTAACCAAATTCTTCCTATTTCTGTTATTTATGCATTGAAAATATTAAAGTGGCCACCACTAATAAAATAATTGGTATGAAATTGGCTACTTTTTAAAATCAAATCTGCAAGAATGGAATCATTACAATGTCATAACACGCTAAAACTATTTTTTTATAAAATCATGATCCCCATTTTCTAAATTCAAACTTTTGTAGAGCATGTATTTCAAATATATATAAACTCTGCTTTTTCTTATCTGAATAATTAGAATTTTTTAAACTCAAGGTTTGAATGAACATAAAAAACAAATTTCAATATGTTCCCAACGAACAAAAAGAACTAAGTTATCGGTGTGGATTGCACTTCTTTGGAAAATTAAAGAGATAGAAAGTTAAAAAAAATTGTGAAACAGAAAGTGTAAAGGAATCTGTAGGATCTGAAGGATACTAATTGTTTGTGGTTTAAGAAAAGTTATAGAATGCCTCTTCTCATTCAATTTGAATGATCATTGCTTGTTTAGTAACTTAAAACTAGATACATATTAAGAAACAGCTTTATATTTTAAAATGATCTTTAGAACAAAGCAAATATAGTTAATAAAAGTTTAAATAAATAAATTAAAAAATTTATAAATTTCCAAACTATGTTGCATCTTTAATTTAAATTTTGCATAATTAGCAAAATAGAAATTTGCTTAATTATAAAAATGCCAATATTTTAAAACCTTTGTGTTATTTTTTTAAAGAAAATGTAACTCATATTTAGTTAGATTGGCTTTTAGTTTAGTTTTGAAATATTTTTTCCTCTTCGTTTTCACTCCGGTTTATAAAATCAGTGGCTTTATAAAATCAAATGTTCTCAGAAGGAGCGTGATTTTAATTGACGGTGGCTACTGTAATAGGTTAGCATCCATTTAAGAAATAAGTTAGAAAAGTAAAAAGTCAAGTGCCCAATTTTCTTATTTTTAAACTGCATGTATTCAACTGCCTTTTTTTTTTCAGTTTTTTTTTTTTTTTCAGTTTTTTTTTAAATTTTTATTTATTTATTTTTTTGCTACTTTCTGATATGGCAGTTAAAGAAATTAAAAATAGCTAAGTGATGCATATAATAATGTCTTTGAGGAACTATAACTGTTTTATTTACCTTCAATTTTTTTAATGAAAAAAAAGTTCCATAACCAACCAGCTATTAAAAAAAAAATTATGTCATTTTATTTATAAATAATTTTTGGCACATTTTAGATGTAAAAAAATAAAAAGTTTTGAAATAATATTTTAAATTATTATTTTTTTAAAGTTTTTATTACATTTGCCATGTTAGATATTTTATAAAATGACTAAAAATTGAACAAATTGACTTAAAATTCAGCTCTCTAGGTCAAATAGTTCTCAAACTACAGTTGTTTAAAAATTATAGAACTATAGAGACTGTAAATATTTAGTTTCAAAAACCAACAATATAAAAAATCTGAAACTAGCTTTATTTAGACTAAGATAAACTGAATATGAAAACTTAACTAACGGCTATTGGTTGATTTGGAGTGGAATCACCCTAAACAAATACTATTTAGATTTTATATAAAAAGTCTTTTTTCTCTCTCTCTCTCTCTCTTTTTTTTTTTTTTTTTTTCAAGTAAGGAAAAAAGTGTTATTCTCATGCCTGTTTTAATATAGAATCTTTTGTAGGTTGATTTGTGTCCTGCTTTAATGGCTAAACTGATTTTAAATTATCACTATAAGAAGAAATCTACTGAAGAAGAAAATGATGAAAAAGGTATAAATATATTTTTCTTTCTTACAAATGTTACATGTTTTGTATACAATTGTTTACAACAAATGCTGTATGCAATTAAAATTATAAATAAATTAGAGCTTAGTGTTTTCTTATATTAATTTTTATCTTCATGTATTGTTTAAAAAATTGTAATTGTTAAAAATTCTTTTGTAATGACTTTTGCCTTTCACATTTGTTTCGTAATTGTTGCCTTGTAATTTGTATACAGTTAATGCTCAATATCCATCCCTGTGATCCAAACAAAAACGGACGTTATAATGGTAGATTGATTTATTGTGAAGACACAAAATTAGACCAAATCTTTTCTTATGATTCCTAAATATTGAACTTATTTTGAGAAAAACATGCTAAATGCTGAAAAGAATTATGAAACTTGATGGAATAATTGACATTAACACAGTTTTCTTTTTAGCAAATTGCAAGTTTTAATGTAAGTTTTAGAAACACATTTCACTTTTTCAAATGATATCTATTAAAAACAAAGTGCTTTCCAGGATTTTGAATATTTTAAGCACTTTGTGGTTTTGATGTAATTCATCCATCCACTCATTCAAACATTTAAATTTCTGTTCTAAGCTTACAACTATCTGTCTATGAAGAACCATTTTTGCTTAGAATTATACGTTCTGAATTCCCTAGCAAAAAATAAAATCAAAAAGAATGTAAATATCACTTGTTTAACCACCTCTACAACACTTTACAAAAAGAGAAAACACAATTCTCTAACAAAAAAACATGATTGATGAATTGATTGAACCCTTTAAAAAGAAATTTACAAAGAATGCATGCAGAAATCTCCAAGGTGATTCCACCAGAAGAATGCAATATACATTTCTAATTTTCAATAATGGAAACTAAGATCCTGTCATAGAGAGGTGGTTATTCATAGAGAATTCAAGATGTTTAACATTTTTTGAATGCTGATAGAAATAGTGGTTTAAATTATTTCCTCCAGACTTTTATTACCCATTGTCTTACTGTCAATAAAACAATGTTAGTTTTTAAAACACAAAAATGTGTTACACCTTTTTTTCAATGATTTCCTTGGAATTAAAAAAAATTAAACATAATTTCGTATGCATTGTTGGAATGAATGGCTAAATGTTCTAATTGGTGTAAAATAACATAGAGCTATGGAAGAACAAATGGAACTTCATGTATAGATTGTAATAATGCAAAGGTTGTATTAAGGGAGGGTCGTACTAAATAGTGTAAGCTGTATAAACAATGTAAATATCTGTCATAAGTATACAAATTTTGTATTTTTTTTTCTTTTTAGAGCAAACTGCATTTTTCTGTTCTTACTTCAGAGACTAAAAAGAAAATTTAAATTTTTTTTTTATCAATTCCGTATTTCTTAGTATTTGAACTTTTTTATGTCTTCAGATTTCTAGTTTAAAAATAAATGCATAAATTACTGACCATTTATATGTTTTCCCGCCTTAAGAAAATAATATTTTCACTGCACAACTTCTCAGAATCTTAATTATTTATGTTTTAGTTATAAATGTATTTCCATGCTGTCACTTACTAACACTTTCTCTGCAAATACATTTCTGTGGTAAAAGCCATTAGTGCAAATTAAACAATCAACTAGTTAAAACAACTTAGTGCCGGCAATACTTCTAACTACTTAAAGCAGAGCACACATCCAAATGTGCAGCTAATAATAAATATTCAACTTAAGAAAAATTTTGATTAGTTGAGTCAGAATTTTGTATTTCAGAAAATATAGTGAGAATGAAAATTTCTTCTATGATGAAAGATTCTTCAACCATAGCAGATCCAGGTTTAGCTGCTGAAATAAGATTGGTAAACATATTTTTTTTATTTATTCATTTATTTTATTTCTAACTGTCAGAAAAATGTGCAGAAGTAAATTTTTTGCTGTAAGTCAATAAGTTTCATAGATTTTTAAAATTTGAAAAACACCTGAAAAGTTAGTTTAAAAAATTATAATAAGAACAAATATTTTTTTACACTTTTTAACTAAGTTTTTAAATTTATTCGATTGGTTCATGAGTTATAGATATTTATTCGCAATACTCAAAGTGTTCATAAAATTTTCTACGAAGCAGATATTTTAATTAAGTTGACTTCCTGTGTCATGTTTTAAAATTTAAGAAAAAAAAGAAATTGAATTATACTTAACAGTAACAAAATTTGTATAATTAGCCAATTATTAAAATCATCTTCATTCTGGGATATTAGATTCAATTAAACGGCTGCTTTTATACACCAGCACAATAATTAGAGAAAAAAAAGGTGGTTCCTTACACTAAAAGTTAAATCAATAGCTGTAAGTATATTTTATTTTAGTTGTTTTACTCTAAGTTTGACATTTTGAATCAATATTCACTGAAGAGTTTTAAAATATTGGTGTGTTTGATTTGCAGAATTTAAAATTAAAGATTCAACACAATTTGAAAGTTTATAAAAGTTTTTGTAGCTTCCACTATTACATTAAATGTGAAGAAAAAAATTCAAATACATCTTAAATTAAAAACTAAATTGTACCCTTAACATTATTCATAGCTGAATCATGTTAGAGTATGTGTAGAAGCTAGTTCAAAATTATTCAAGACACAATCTTATTTTAATTATTTCTAACATGGGCAATTCCATGTGTGACAGAATGACATTTTCACTTGCAAAATAACAATTAATTGAAGTTTCTATCTATCTAATTTCAAAGAAACATTTTTTTTCCTCTTGCGTATCATTATTATTGGCATAATGCGCTTCATAAACTAAAAAAAACAGGATTTTTTATCTTTTTTACTTTTAATTTTACAAACTTTTTATTTGCGTGACGGAATGACATTTTGCCAACCAAGCTTTTGGCATGCCACTTAGAATGTAAGCAATGTAAAATGTGAATTTGGAAAATTAACCTCAGGTTGGCTAGCAGTTATTAACATCTATTTGCTGTGACGGAATGACAAAAAGTTTAGTAGAAGAAAGTCTTCATTTAAAATTTTTTTTATTAATATGTAAATGATCAACAGAATGTAACAGATAAACAGGATTAATATTTATGTAAGAATTAGTAAAAATTTCAACAGTTTGAAAATTAGGTTGTCTCTGAAGAGGTTTTATATCTAACTTACCAATGTCACGTCTTATCTTCGTTCTCAGGAAATTTATGCATTATTAAGACATGTGACGGAATGATGTAAAAGAAGTTACTTTTATTTTATGTATTAAACTTAAAATGATAATGTTTTAAATGTTTAAATTTTGTACTGCATGCATATTTTTATCAAAATATTGTAAAAGAAAGATACATTTCTTTTATTTTATAAGTATTTTTCAAGAAAACAATTTCAGCACAAATGTGAACAATTCTCTTGTCAGCCATGTGATTACTTTAGAATGCTGCCTGATTCAAAAAATTTAAAATTATCAAAAATGAAATGGCAATGTTTGGCTATTTTGAACATATTTTTAAAATAAAAATATGCAATTCAAAAAAAAAAAAATCACTTAAAAGTTGACACTTCCATGGAATTGCCCACATATTAAAGAACAATAAACTATAAAATACAAAATTATATTTTTACTTCTCTTGAACTACATGCCAATAAAATGTTGAAGGTAATGAGAAAAGTGCATTTTATTAGGATGCACTTTACAAAGTTCTAGGTATTATGGTTAAATAAACATTTCTTGAGTTAAGATTATTATTTTCTAAGAATAAAACTAATATATTAGTAACGCAAGACTCACTATTCTAAACATGGAAAAACTCATTCACTTAATGCCTAATTGCAATATGGTTTTGCCTTTACCTAATTGCAATTAGGTAAAGGCAAAACCACAATATAATACTTTTTTAAATAAAATAATATTACCCTTTGTATGTTAAATTTTATTATTTAAAAAATATTCTTATGATTAAGTTTGAAAAATTTTGAAAATATTCTTAAAATGATATACTATAAAGGTACAATTTCAATACAGTTTTAAATATTTTGATTTAGTCTTTATTATTTTATAACTTGTTTTATGCATATGTTTTTAATAAAGTTTACATTGATTTTATATTATTATTCAGTGTGTATTAGCAGATGAAGTTTATGGATCTATATCAGATGTCATAAGAACGTAAGTGTAATTTAAATTTTACTTAATTTAAGTTAGGCTTTACAATGTTGCTTTAATTAAATAAAAAATTTGAAGTATACAATTTTTTTTTCTTTTTAAGTACTGTAGGATTTGAGTATGAGATAAAATTGAAAGAAGAACTTACACATTTAGGAATTTCGTTCATTGGTTAGTACTTTTTAATCAAATTTATGTATTTTTCAGTAAAAATATAACATACTTGTAAAGAAATTTTGCCCCTTATTTAAACTCTGGTCAAAATTATCAATTGCTTTCATCCTATAATTAATATGATTCAATTTAACTCAATTTTGTGTGTTATTGGTAAAAAAGCAAGTTGTAATTTTTTGAGACTTTAATAGAATAGTATGGTTGTTTGTTATATTATTTACTTTTTTACTATATTTTCATTTACTTTTTTAGTTGTTTAACCATTTATTTACCAGTTATAAAACAAATGGACCTGAATGACAGACTTCACCATGCTAAATGTTGTAAGCAACGAGTTACGGTTGTTTAGATTGAATTTTTCATTGTAGAAACTACTTTTTTACATATTCAGTGATTCTACTAAACCTTGGAACATAAGGACCCAAAACTTTCAAATTTTTGTGTTTTAATGTTCTAGAATGAATTATGCAAGTGACTTTCTTACACAGAGCTCAGTGCAACATCGTTCAAAAATAACTAAATTCAAAAAGATTACAAAAAATTCTGAAAAATTGCCTAAAGAATCAAAATTGAACAGATAAACATCAAAAATTGATTATAGGGTGGCAACAACTTCATTGTATAAAGAATAGTTTGAAAGTTACTTATTATTCCAATTTTTGTTAAAAATTTATAGGGAGAAATTTAATGCAGACTGCATAAATTAAATGCTAATGCATTACTGTAATAATTTAAAATTAGTATTATACTAATAATTTATTACAAATAAAAGTTCTTTACTTTAAATTTGTAATTTAAAGTAAAGTCTTTGTTATTTTATATAATGCCTTTAAATATTTCATTATACATGAAAAAGAAATATATTATTTCTTGCATACCCATCTCATTTAAACATTTTTTTTAGATGAAAAACAGTTACGAGAAAAGGGCTATGATAAAACACCAGATATTAAGCTTGATACACCTATAGGTAATTTATTATAGTTATACTTATAATGCTCTTTTTGAAGTTTCTTTATTCCTAATGTTAGAGACGAGTGTATGAAGGATGTATGTAACTTAACTTGACAAAAAAAGAAAAGTTCAGTTTTAATATCTTATATATTTACATATACTTTTTTCCATACTATAGTATGATGATGATAAAAATTCTGGAGCAAAGTTTACTCTTAATAAAAAATCAACTCTTACCTTTCTTTAAGTATGATAATAAATAAATTATTTTAATGTCACAAACCATGCATATACTCTTTCGTATATCTGCATTTTTATTTCTTTAATTTATGCCAATTTAATTGCATACATCTGCACTGTTCTTTGATTTATGCCAATAAGAAAAAAAAACGGTGTGATATTTGCGTAAACAAATCAGATGTGCTCTGTTTGAAATGATTAATTTCTAAGTAAATTTTTTTTTCTGTAACTTTTTTTCTATAATTTGAAAAGCTGTAGTCAACATTGGTTAATTTGCTTTTTTGGAAATTTTTAATTAATTTTTTAAAAGATGTAATATATTTATTTATTAAAATGCTTCTTTTTGATCAAATAACTAAAATTATTTTAAAAATTAATTTTCATGTTCTTATGTTCTTGATATTGTATTTTTCTATAGTTGGTTTACATTGATGTTGTAGTTATAGTTGATATAGTTTTTTACATTAAGGATTGTTAGTTTACATTTAAATTCAAATCTTATTTCAATTATTAAAAACTTATTTTGTAACTTGTTAAGTTTTTATTCATATCTATAAATTTTTATTCAAAACCTTAACTGCTAAAAAATTAATAATGACTTTATTAATAAAAAGATACTTATGGTATGAAAATATTTTAAAACATATTTTTATTTTTGTCTGTATATTCATTTTATACATTTGATCCTTTTCATTCTATATATGAAATGTGATAGCTCATTAAATCGAAATCTATACTTTGATTTTAAGAGAGGAATAATGTGTCCATTCACTTTCATGAAACATTAAAGTAATCAATGAATTGAAGAACAATTTTCAATGAAAGTTACATTATTTGACATTACTAATTGAACATTATTTGACGTTATTAATTGAAAATTTTGCACTTTCAAGCTCCCTAAAGTTTGCCCAGCTTCAAATATTTTCTTTATATATATTTTTTTTTTAATTATATAGTTAAGCTTTTCTAACAGCTAAACCTATAACTACTTATTTTATTGCTTTAATTTTCAACTCTGTATCTATTCATTTTAGTTATTGATGGTCATATTATTAACTGGGTGGAAAGCAAAGCCTCTTTTGGTGATGAAGATCGTCACAAAGAATATCTCCGGGATCAATATTGGTGTTATTGCAATAGGCATGTATCTACATTTAGTATTTAAATAAATAATTATGATTGTTACTATTCTATGTGTGTACATCAGCTATACTGACTTTTGTAAGTGACAACTATATATATATTCTAACTATTTCTTTATATATTTTAATTATTTATTTTACCATCACTATTTTAATAACTGAAGCTTTGCTCTCAAATTTTTTTATTTTGAACTCTAAATAAATAATTATGATTGTTACTATTCTATGTGTGTACATCAGCTATACTGACTTTTGTAAGTGACAACTATATATATATATATATTCTAACTATTTCTTTATATGTTTTAATTATTATTTTACCATCACTATTTTAAGAACTGAAGCTTTGCTCTCACATTTTTTTATTTTGAACACTAAAATTTGTATTCGTAATCTGCAATTGTTTTCTTTAAAATTGATTTCTTTGTGAGCTACATTTTTTTTAAAAAAATGATACTTTCCAACGAAGTATCTTATTTTAGGTGATTTTTTATTTCAATCAATTATACAGAATGTGAAAGTCTCACTTGCCTGCAAGCCATTTGCGACCAAATATTTAGGGCTGGCGAGTAAATTTTGTCTTGTTACGTATTGTGTTTTAAACTACTATGTTTTCCCCAGAATTTGCTGTGTGTGTTGAATTCTGTTTTAACTCTGTGTCTCTTTTTTCTTCTTTTATTCATTAGAACTCTTTTTTGAATTGTTGCAAATCATTTGTATGAAATGTTTTTTTGTTACACGATATTGGGACCATTGCTGAAGTAACATTGTGAGATGGTGAAGTAAAACTATGTAAATGTGTTAATACAGTGGGTGATCGGTTAACGAACATAATCCGCTCCAAGACTATGTTCGCTATCCGAATTGTTCGTAAACCAATAATCGATTCACCATAGACTTCTATGTGAAATCGATTAATTCGTTCTGGAGACCCTAAAAATTAAATTTTAAAAAATGTATAATTTCTTATTAAGTTTTTTAAAAAATAATACATACATATAGTCTTGCTTATTAATCAGTCCTTTTCATTGTTTGCTTATGGGGCGTTAAAGAACATGTCCAATGTCGATTGCTTTTCTCTTTTTTTCAGGATTTTCCAGAAGTAATTAATAGCATTGTCGTTGTAAAAATCTCCAACCCTACTGATATCAGCTTAGTTTGGGTGCCATTCTAAGACTATTGCTCTGACATCCTCCCACTTTTTCAAAAGATCTTTAACTGCAGATGTCGGCATTTGTATCCTCTTTCATCTTCCTTTTGTTCAGAAGGAAGCACATTTCGCTGTGTTTCTTGGTGTTCTTCATTCAAAATTTCTTGGAGTTCTTCTGTTGTCAGTTAATCTACATGTCCCATTATGAGCTCTTCACCTCCAATTCCAGATCTCTAACAGTTGTCAAAATTTCATCTATAATTTCAGGGGTGTCTCCCTGATCACCTTGAACGAAGGATGGACACAGCTTCCGCCAAGCAGAAATCAACTGTCGCTGTGTGACTTCTGATCACGCCTTTTGAATGATACGAATAGCTTCAAGAATGTCAAATTTTTCTTTCCAAAACTTTTTTGAAGTCATTGTTGAGGAGAATTGGCTTGCTTCAAAACACCGACGAAACAGCGCGCAAGTGTACAATTTCTTGAAAGCCGCAATAACTTGCTGATCCATTGACTAAATCAACGAAGTCGTATTCGTAGGTAAAAACTGAACTGTCAGCCAGGGAAAGTCTGTCAACAAATTATCTTCAAGATCCTTTGGATGTCCTGGTGCATTGTCCAATAGCAGCAGTGCTTTCAATGGCAAGTCATTGGTATCAAGGTAGTCCTTGATGCTCGGGGCACAAACTTCAAATAGCCATTCTTTGAAAAGATACTGCGTGACCAGGGCCGGATTAACCTATAGGCACACTAGGCACGTGCCTAGGGCCTACGAAATTCAGGGGCCTACGAAAAACTTGGGAGAAAAAAATTTGTTGACAAAAATAATTTAGCTTTAAAAAGAACAAGTGTATTTTGCACAAAATTATGAAGATACAAATAAAAATATAATATTTTTCGGTAATAAATTATTTTGCAGAATCTTATGATCTAATATATTACTTTTTTGCGATTTTTGGATGCAACGAAATTTTGTATTATGCTGTCAAATTCCAAACTATGCAAAATGTCGTATTCAATAGACATAAGTGCGAGCGATGCCAAACGATCTTGATTCATTGTTGAACGCAAATAATTTTTTATCAATTTTACCCTGGAGAAAGATCTTTCTCCTTCTGCATTTGATCCAAAAATCGACAAATATATTCTTAATGCTGTTGTTGTTAATTTACGTCGCACTAGAGCTGCACAATGGGCTATTGGCGACAGTCTGGGAAACATCCCTGAGGATGATCCGAAGACATGCCATCACAATTTTGATCCTCTGCGGAGGGATGGCACCCCCGCTTCGGTAGCCCGACGACCTGCACGCGAAGTCGAGCACTTTACGGTAGAACAGTTTAACGAGGACCAATACCGCATACCCTCGGTCCCTACGCAGGCTGATCCAAGTGGTCACCCACCCGCACACTGACCGCAGCCAGTGATGCTTGACTTCGGTGATCTGCTGGGAACCGTGTCTTAACGATCAGTTCACTGCAGGACTATTCTTAATGCAATATGAACGTTAGGAAAAGTATTCACTAGTTTATCTTTAACATAGTTATCGATCGAACTAATCATAATGGTATTATCGATATCGACTGCAATATCGGCAGTATGTCGGTATTGCAGATAAAGTTCGATAAACAAATTTGTAAATTAAAATCCATATTAATAAAAATGTAAAAAAAAAATAAAAATATGCAAGAAAATTTTAGCATATATTTTGAAAAGAGGGGAGGAGTGGGGGAAGGAGGGGAGGGCCTAAAAACGGCTATGCCTAGGGCCCACGAAAGGTATAATCCGGCTCTGTGCCTAGGGCCTACGAAAGGTATAATCCGGCTCTGTGCGTGACCCATGCCCTCTGATTCGATCTCCACATTACTGGCAGTTTGTTCTTAATTATGGAATTTTTTTTTAATGCTCTGGGATTCTCAGAGTGGTAAGCAAGAAGTGTTTTAAGCTTTATAATAATAATTATTGAATGACCTTTATATTAAAATTCATTGTTAATTCAAGTTTCATTTAGTAATTATCAATACTAAGCATGCTTTAAAAATTTCTCCTTTTGGTGATCTCATTCTGTATGCAAAATGATAACATACGTTTAATAGTACTTTTTTTTCAGGCCGAGAAGTGTTCGTTAGAATTCATTTTGTTCATTATCCGAATATGTGTTCGTTGTCCCCGAACATAAAAAATCTTTCTTGAAAGTGTTCGTTATCCGAATATGCGTTCGTTATCCGAACACAAAAATCTTTCGTGAAAGTGTTCGTTAACCGATTTGTCCATTAACCGATCTGTTCGTTAACCGATTACCCATTATAAAGTGTTTTCTGTGTTTCATAAAGTTGAAATCAGCATAGCGACAAAAAAAAATTAGTTAAGTTATTGTTTAATTTTTTGCTTCATCACCTATTTTAATTTAAAAAATAATAAATTTGAGTAATTGGCCAGGGTTGTAACGCAAAGCCAGGGAAACTCAGTTCGTATCTCTTCATTTAAGTATGTCCAACTGCAGATTTTTCAGAGAATCCAGATTATTGTTTTCACTCAATGCCAAAATCATTTACTATTAAAAAACTATTAACTTAGGCACAATCCCCAGTGCACAGCTTAATTAAATTATTCTCAATATTTAATAAAATAATATATTTGTCAATAAGTTGCTATAAAAAATACAATATCAGTATTGACATTTTGGAGCGTATAGGTACAAACTCTATGGTCTAGAACTTGCCTATTAAGTAATTCCTATTAGATATAATTTTTTTAAAAAACTGTGAGATGAATTTTGCAGTTAATTGTATTTTGTTGTTAGTATTAGAAATTTATCTCTAATTTATATTTACTTTACTTAACTAATACATAAATTTCTTTTAGATTTGGTCCTGGTTTAGTTATTTATTGGTTTGGATACATTGAAGAGTTAAACTGCAACAAAGAGCAAGGAATACTTATAAGTGATATTCTTCCCACAGCAATTACCTTCATGAATCCTAGTATTTTAAACAGACAGATTGAAGATTTAAGATTATTGTAGCAGGAATACAGAACTTTTATTTCCATGCAATTATTTATTTATTGTAATTACTTTTTTTAAAATAAAGAATAAATCTAATTTTATTTCACTTAATTGCTTCAGACATTTTGATTAAATTATTTTTAGACAAATAAGTAAAATTTTAGAGTAATAAAATTGTAATTATTATTAATTGTAAAATCACTATTTTAATAAACTTATATGAAATTTATTTTAAGGAACTCTACTTCATTAACTAATTCTAGCTTTTATGCCATATATTATACTTTTCTACAATTTTATAAAATTCATATTCTTTTTCTTCATGAGCCACTCATATTTTCCTCATTGACAGTGTTAATAAGCGTTGCCTGTTTAGTAACTTAAAACTAGATGTAAAGAAACAACTTAGTATTTTAAATTAATCTTTAGAACGAAGCAAACATTTTTTAAAAAAAACTATAAATTTTTAAACTATAAGGAATCTTTAATTTCAAATTTTGCTTGATTAAATAAATTCATATTCTTTCTTTTTCTTCATGACCTATACAAAATTCATATTCTATTTCTCTTCTTCAAAGACGATCAAACAACATCTACATTTTTCATCCTCTCTCTCATTCAATTTAATTCTCTATTTCTCCTTTTGATTGCATGTTTGCAGAGAAAATTTTTATATTGACTGTGATTTACAAGAAGTTAATGCTAATTTTTTGATGCAAAGAAACTTTTATTCAGATTTGCAAACATGGATTTATACTTCCACATGCATTCATGATTTTAATTTGAATTTTACTGCAAAAAAAAAAGCCTAAAAATAAATTTTTCTGCCATTGCCTGTATTTCATTAACTTAGAAATCCTTGAGTTACACAATATTTTATTTCTTGCTTATTACAATATTGCCAAGAACTGTCCAAATTAAAAATGTGCACAAAACAATAATAAAAAATTGTGATATATTATTCTTCTATTTCTTTATATGCATTACATTATATATTAAATAATTAAAATGATCTAGTGGTTGTATTTCTATAATTGGACAAAAAAAAAAGAAGTTTCTAAATTAAAATTTTCCTTGCTTCACTTATAAAAGGAATCAAAAAATGAATTTTTTCTCTTTAAAACGATGATATAAACAAAAACTTATTATCAAAGAAATATAATATTAGCACTACAAAATGTTTACTGATTACCTTTTTCTTTTTTTAATATAAAAATTAAAATAAATATTGTCGTTAATTATTTATTAAAATTTATTTTTTAAGAAGAAAAATGTTTTAAATTTATGGTAATACATAAATTTTACTGTTCATTTAATACCAACTATCTTTTAAAATTGTAAATATATATAATATTACAAAAAATTGATTGCATTTGTATAGATTGAAGCTCATGTAATGTATTTTTTAATTAGTTATATTTGAAATAAGACGCCCGGTGGCCGAGTAGTAGCGCTTCGCGCTCTCAAGCCACAGGTCCTGGGTTCGATCCTCGGGCCGGGCAAGCCTTTCGTCCCTTCAGTGAGTCGATAAATAAGTACCAAGCAAGCTTGGGAAGCGTTTCGCGTTCGAAGCGAAGGGGTTTTGCGTTCGGCTGACCACCTAACCGAAACATCTGTTCCGGCACCCCAGAGCACAAGGTCAAGAAAACTGAGATGGGCACAGTAGACCTTGGCTCTCTATGGCTTTCGCGCAACTGAGTTTAGTTTATATTTGAAATAAAATAGTGCAAATTTAAATAAATATTTTATCTATGTTTCTGACTTAAGCATATTTTATCATAAAATAGAAAAAATAAAATAGCAAATAAATATTATTTATTAAAGCACATTATTTCATAAACTTTTTTATAACACAACAACAGCTCTAACTGTTATCAATTATCTTTGTATAATATAAAATATTACAAATTTGTATATCCAGGTATTTACATTTACTGAATTGTACAGAAGAGAAAGCCCCTCTGTATATATATATTATAAATTTTGCATAATGAAAAATAAATTTTGTCTGAAATGCATCGTTGTAATAACATAAATTTGGAAGCAAAGTTTTTTTTTTTTTTTTTAATTCAAAAAGCAGAGATTTATTTTCGTGTGAAAAAATAAAAAATACTAACACACTTATAAAAATAGAAAAAAAATATTTTGAAGTACTACAAAAAGTTAATTTCAAATAAATATATACTTATAAAATTACGAGAGTAATTCTTTGTGATGAAATTAAAATTGCAGAGTGAAAAAAAATTTGAAACTAAACAATTTAAAAATTATTAAACTATATCTAAATGACACCAAGACATATTTCACAATAATAATGCATTGAAAATTTTAAATAATTGACAGTACAATGTGAATATTTTTTTTTATTTTTACATTTCGTAATTTTTTCTGATATTACTTTATGCTTCCAAAATTATTCTCCTTGCTAAATCTTATAAAAAGTTAAAAAATTGCTCACTAAAAAGAATACATTTCAATAGTATCATACAATATTCCAGGGATGTACTACTTATGACCTGTGACAATGGCCTAAGTATATTTGATTTAATTTATTTACATTAATTATATTTTTCTGCACGAGAATAAAAGAATAATTTAATAATTGGTCGGTAACAGTTGTTTTTCAAATTTAACTGAGTTAAAATCTTTTAGAGTTAAAAAAAGCAAACTTTTCTAATTGATTATAATTAAATTTGCTGTCATTAGTACATGGTCTGTAACTTATTACAAGCATTTTAAAATATTTGAGCTTAAACCCTGACCATGCTGTAGCCCGATCAACAGGCAAACAATAATAGTTATGCTCCAGCTAACAGCTTATGTAAACAAAATATAATAAATGAATAAAACTTTCTTAAATTTTTTTGTGCTTCGTTAACTGCACCAAGTCTCGGTTCTCTACTGAGCTAATACATTAAATATCTACAAAATCAGGTAGAAGGCTATGTGAAAGTGCTAAATCTTTGTTTTATGTAATAAAATCAAACGTATTAACTAAACCTACATTTAAATTAACAAATATACATAATAACAATCATTAACAAAAACTTCATTTGATAACATTTTTTGCTTGTACAAAAAATTATTTCATATTCTCATATAAAAAATCAATTATGCATCGATAAATTTCATTTTTTTCCCAATAGCACACATGATTTAAAGTATCTCCATTTTGTTCTCAGATAAAAAAGGAGCAGATGAAACATTTTAAAAAATTTTCCCAGTCAAGTTTCTCTACATCTTTTACATTATAGTCACTTTTATAAATATTAGTTTTGCGGCACTGATCAACTTTCCTGTACCGACGATCTTTTTTCCAAGATAAAAAAATAGCCAGAAACAGACGACATTGAGAAAATTGGGCGCAAGTTCTGAAACTTTATTCGATGGAATATTTTTTTAACTTTATTCTATGGAATTATTCTATAATTGGACGCAAGTTCTGAAACTTTATTCTATGGAATTATTCTATAATTGGATGCAAGTTCTGAAACTTTATTCTATGGAATATTTATTTAAACTTTATTCTATGGAATTTATACTGAACAATCAGATAAACCTGTAATTTTTTATAGTGTCAACATAGAAAAAGTTCTCTTCAAATCATTATTATTCCACCTGAATGCAAATTAATTATTCAATATGCTTTCTTTAATTAATTTATTACAACCCAAAATGTATTATATCACATTTTTTTTAACCCCCGGTCACAAACTATCACAATTTTATGAATCCACAATCATGACATCATCTGCAGAGTTTCCAACAATATCATTATCGCTCAAAAAGCGTTCAATTTTACGCTTGTATTTATCATATAAAAAATCTATTTTTTTTCTATATGTTATATGTTCATCAGATTGCACACGTGTTTTAAGATATCTCCATTTTGTTCTCAGAAAAAAAGAAGAGGGTGAAACATTTTCAAAAGATTTCTGAATTTTTTCCCAGTCAAGCTTTACCTCATCTTTCACATAATAGTTATTTTTAAGAATATATATTAGTTTTGCCGTACTGGACCTTCTCCATTTTTTTCTATTAACAATGTCTTTTTTCCAAGTTAAATAATTTGCCCAAAATTGACGACATTGAGAGAAGTTCCTGTTGGGCACAAGCTTTGCAACTTTATCCCATGGAATCTTTTTCACCTGACTGTAATCTGTATAATCAGTTGAACCTATAACTTTTTCTAGAGCACGCATTAGAGCATTTTCTTCCTCTTTCGACCATTTCCCGTTATTTATATCTTTTTTATTCCATCTGTGCACCTGTTTGCAATTTTCTCCATTTCTTTCTAATTTTTTACCAATTTTAGTCCATTTGTTACCTATTTTTCTTTGTTTTTTAATTATGTAATCAATTTCATCAGTCTTTGCAGGATCTTGTTTTCTAAAAGGATCGAAAAGATATCTAGCTTTAACGTAAATACTTCGAAGTGTTCTGTTATTTAAATTTTTGCCCAATTGTACATAAAAACGGGTATTTTTAACAAACTGTACAGATTGTCTTGATCTATATGTTTGTCCCAAGCCTAGAAGAAAAAAAGGATCACTTACACTATACTTCATACAAAAATCTAGGTAGTTTTCTTTCAAGGTTAATATCTCTTCACGTGACCACTTTCCTTTATTAATGTAAATATTTCTAGATTTCCATTCATCTAACATTTCTTTCGAAGGTAAAGAAACTGACTCTTTCTCGTGTAATGGAGGTATATCAAAGTTAAGCCATTCTTTCTCTGTACAAGAACCAACGAAGCGATCACGTCCTTGAAAATAAAAATAGTCATCAATATCTTCTTCTGAGTCAGAACCACTACCTCTAAGAATTGGGTCATAGATGGATTTGTTATTAGAAGAAGGCTTTTCTGAGGAACTTCCAGATTGATAGGGAGAAACTGTTCTTACTTCATCTTCATCTGAAATATTTAATTCTAATACTGAATTATCAGAACTGTTATCGATATTTCTGTGCTGTATTACGTCAACACAGTTGCTATTAGTATCATTATTGGTTGAAATATTCTCTCCAAAACTTTCAGAATTCTGCAAATGGTTATTAGAATGTTTATTTTTCTTTGATTTTGTTGACTCTAACTTAACTGGAACATCATTATCTAAAACGGTTTCATGTTCATTATTTAGTGCTTCTTCCACAGGTAGGCTTTCATAAATATGTAAGTCCTTAATAGAATGTTTCTTTTTCTTTGATTTCAATCCAAAAGAAACACTATCATTAAGAAACTTGTCTTTATTATTTTCAGTTACATTGTCATTTAATGCCTCCTCTACAGGTAAGCTTTCATAAATATGTAAGTCCTTATTAGAATGTTTCCTTTTCTTTGATTTCAATCCAAAAGAAACACTATCATTAAGAAACTTTTCTTGATTATTTTCAGTTACATTGTCATTTAATGCCTCCTCTACAGGTAAGCTTTCATAAATATGTAAGTCCTTATTAGAATGTTTCTTTTTCTTTGATTTCAATGCAAAAGAAACACTGTCATTAAGAGACTTTTCTTGATTATTTTCAGTTACATTGTCATTTATTGCCTTCTCTACAGATATTTTTGGCTCATTAGAAACATTGTTTTGTGCCTTTCTTACTGGTAAGGTTTCATTACTATACAATTCGCTATTTGGATGTTTCTTTTTCTTTGATTTTGTAGAATTCAAACTAAAAGAATCATTGTAATTTAAGCCCTTTTCACGAGCAATTTCAGTCCCATTATTATTTAATGCCTCTTCTGCAGATAGATTATTATTATTATTTTCAGTGTCGAAAGAGTTTTTTATAACATCAGGATGCTGTTTGCTTTTTTTTCTTGGTGTATGTACGTATAATTCTGCCAGTTTATTATTTTTTTCTTGAGTTAGATCGGCAATGTTGCAGTTGCTTAAAGCATTACCAACCATATTTTTTAACTTTGTGGCTTCACAGCTGTACGAATCTAGATTAAAAAGTTTCTTTTTTTTAGACTTTCGCGATTCATACATCGGATCATCGTAAAAGTTTTTAGGTACATTATATTGTTTTTTTCCTTCAGATATAATTGGAGTGATTTTACTTGACGTTAAACTTGCACTGTTGCCTTGATTAAGGTCTTTGTTAGGGACTTGGAAGTTTCGAGGACGAAATTTCGAAAAACTCTTTGAAGAGTTTATATTTCTCATGACAGTACTCAAAACACTAGCCACAGTGTCAGATTTACCATTGTATTTGTCAGAAGAAGATGAATTTGATTTACTTTTTTGTAACAAACCATCAGAAGTACTCATGTTGATTTTTAAAAAACTGTGTATAGTTCGTAACGTGTGCTATATTTGTTTCGCTTAGATCCGTAAGCAGAAGAAGGGATTGTAGATTCTGGAAAAGTGAGACAAGCTCTATGAGTTAGCTTATAGCTCTGTATTTGCATTAGTGAGATTTATGGTTGAGGCTTAATAGATAGCGGAAAGTTGTTGTAAAAAGTCAGAAATGGCTGGGAAGAATTTGTAGAGGGATTGAAGTTTGGTCCGAGGATTGAAAGAGTTCACGATATCGGTAAATGCTGGATTAAGAAGAGATAATGATTGGCTAAGTTCTTTAAGAGCATTCTGGAATGAGGAGCATCCATATCAATATGGAAATGATCATTTGTGTCGACACTTCCGCAATACGGGCAGTTTGAGCTTGGTTCAATTTGCACTTATGTGAGATCGTATTAGTTGGAAGAGATTTAATTCTGAGCCTGGCTATTAGTACATCAAGATTTTGGGAGCTTATTAGTGGACGGTAATATTGAAATCCGTTAAGGTGAGGAAAGAAATCATTTTCTACCCTTACGTGGAAGGCTAGCCTTGAGGCAAGGGCGGAGCCAGTAGGGGGTCAGGGGGGGCTGGAGCACCCCCGTCGGGCATGGTCAGCCCCCCCATCGGGAAAAATTTAAAGTCTCGTCGGGAAAATAGTCTGGTCACATTTTTTTTTCTAAAAAATGTCAAAAATTCATTTACAAATGCCTAATAAAAATTTTTGTAGTTGACTTTTTATTTATTTATTTTTAAGAATTAGTAACAAAATTTAGTAAAATATATTGTAAATTCTATGTAATTGTAGTTTCACTGCACTACTCCTAACTTTGCTCATGCATTGTTAAACTAGAGTCCGGATGCGATTAGACATGGTTGAAATTGAAGACTTTTCGAAGACCCATAAAAATCCTTTCCCCTCAAACACATCTTGATTTTCTTGGAAACTTATCTTTCAAACTGCTATTCTTTTTTCTCGAGAACTGAGGAGGGGATAGATAATCACCCCTCTTTACTGGGAGAATAACTGACAAAAGCCTGAGGGACAGAGAGAGAGAGGCAGGTCCTCTTTACAAATTCTTTTTTATGTAACATGTTTATTAATGGTTTATGGGATCACATAATTGCTTTGTGAAATTTTCAAGCAAAATGAAAGTAAAAGAATAAAATAAAAAAAATTCAGTTTTAATTTTTTCATTTTTTTAATACTTTTAAATGAGGAAAATCATTTACTTATTCGGATTCAAGGTTTATATTTTAATCAACGCATTAAATAAGCAGTCGGGAAAAAAAGAAAAACAAACATTAACAAAATATTTGTAATTTATTTTAATTTTTTTGGCAGATTTAATTTATTATTTTTTTTTTTATCATTTTCTTAGTAGTAAAAAGATTGTTGATTGATTCAGAGAAACAATTAAACTGTCCGTATTCAATATCTTAAAATATATATTAATCAACATAATAGATTCTCATTGACTTATTTTATGTACAGTGTATGAAATGGAAAAAGGGAACACCTTGATTAACTTTTTATTTAATCGTATCTTCACGTATAAAGAGTCAATACCATACTTTTACGAAAAAGAGCACTAAAGCGCATTTTGTTCAGGATAAACATGCAAGTTTGTCAAAAGTTTAGTTTTAGGTTTTTAATTTTCAAAATGCGGAAACAGCCGCAATCTGGAAGATGATAGTGTCCAAAGTTATGGCAAAAAGAGAGATGGAAAGTTTGGGTCCTTTAATTTTAACTTCATGCTTCGATTATTGCGCATTATCTCGAGAACTTCTTGAGTGTATTGAAAAATGTATACATTAAATTACAAAAAAAAAGAAGAAAAAAAATTATGGACAAATTTTTAAGCAAAAATAATTTTAAATAATTATTTGTTATTTTTTACTAGTTTATTAAATAATAATAAAATATATTGAATTGCATGTTCTACATATTTTTACATCCTTTTAATTTCAAAACACAAACTTTCAGAGCAATCGATCGATTAGTTTCTGAGTTCAAATTTTAAAAACGTCGGTTTGTTTAAATTTCATTTATCTTTTATTCAATCAATTTTATTCAAATTTTGTATTTTACAATTTAAAATTACCTTCCACAAAATAATATAAAAATTTGTATATCTTGCTATTTTATTTTATTCTATCTGTCGTTGAACAGCTGACCTAATTTTCGGGTTTACGACTACTAAAGTTTAACTCCATAGCCTTGTAATTTTGAACCAGAGCCATTTTTAAGGATGGGCTCATTGGGCCCTGGCCCAGGGCCCCGAGTTCTGATGGGGCCCCCGAAAAGTCTAAAATCTCATTGCATTAATTATTATTATTTTTTTTTTTTAAATTCTAACTCATTTATTATTTATAACTCAAGAGGGCCACCAGATCCCACTTTTTTCTTCTTTTTTTAAAGTTTTATTCAGAGATTTATTCAGATTATTTTTTCTTTTTTACGTAGTTGGATGCTTTTCAAAATCTAATCGAAGTGCTTACAAACATAAAATACTTGTTATTCTTCACTTTTCTAACCAAAAGAGCAATAAAACGCTTTTTCTACTGATGAAAATATCCCCACTTTCGTAGCTACCACCCACAGAGTTGTTAAATAGCCTCCTCACTTTACACTGTGAGAATATGTTTTTAGCTTCTTGATATTGCCTAGGGGCTCTTTTCTCCTAACTTCGGAAATATCAGATATCCACAGAAACACCCTTTTGCAAGGGCGCCGGCAGAATAATATGAAAGGGGGTGCAACCCTCTAGCAAACTACCCCCCCCCCCAAAAAAAAAATTTTTTTAATACATTCTGTTATTACATTTTATTTTTTATTACATATACTTTCATCTGTTAATTTTGTTCAAGATACATTTCTGCATTGTTAACAAGATATTTTTTTTAAAAAAGTGCGAATTTCTTGTACTTGCAAATTTTATCAGTGGAAACTGTATTGATGGCGCTGGCTTAGCTGCTTACTTTGAAACACAAATACTAAATACAAACCGTAGTTTTGTATACTAACGTGTTTGTGCACGCTTACACTTATCATTGGTATTTATTGTGTTGATGAAGTTTTATAGTTGTGAGAAGTCAGTTTGTGTTATACACCTTTGTTAAACTAAATAACTAATAGAAAATATAATATTATTTATATTTTATTAAACGAAATTTAAAAACATAGCTTAGATATCTGCCAAGTTTGTGCATGCTCAGTGTGCATAAGAAAAGAATCAACGATGGCTCAGAATTCATTGAAAAAATTATAAACAGATTTGAACAGCAAACAAGACGATTACAATTCTTGTTTGATTAAACAATTTTTTAATTGTTATGTATCAATAATTACTTAATTATTTGTTTTTGAATTAAAATATTTTTAATAAAAAAAATTCGTAACAAAATTGTTTTCCTGTGTCTCTTTGTTTTTAAAAAAAGCCAGGGGGGTGCAAGTGCACCCCCTTGCACCCCGCTGCCGGCGCCCTTGCCCTTTTGTTTGATTTCTGGTCATAAATTTCTAAGAAGAAAACATTTCTAGGGCTGTAGATAGGGGGAGGGTCTTGTTAGAATCTGTCTTGAGATTTCCATACTGTCCTTAAATTGGGACTCGTTCAATTCGAATTTTTCTCTCTTACAAAATTTAGAAGATATTTTTTCTAATTTATTATAAAAGCTTTTCTTTCCTTTAATCATCCTAAATGTTTCAACTAGCATAATTGTTTACTTTATTTAATTATTGTAGTTGGTTTAATTCTGTTATTTTTCAAATCAATCGTAAGAGAATGAAATAGGAATTTCTATATCAACTTTTTGTAGGATATTAAGAAGACATAAATCTTTCACATGGAGGTAAGCAAATGTTTCTATTAAATCAATTTTGGTAAATCAATCAAAACGTGAAAGATTTGAGCAGTTTTTTATATATACATTGAGATTTTTTTGTTTTGTTTATTTATTTAAATGGCGGGCCACTATTCAATTCCCTCTTTGATTGGCCTGTTTGCCAAAACTCTTGATTTGGTCTGTTCCGGATAAAATTGATATAACAAATGTAATTTAATTTTAATTTTACTTACTGCTAATAGACAGAAACAACATATGATTTCGTTTAATAAAGCATTGAAATCAAATGATCATCAGCTAAAAAAATGTTACAACATGAGAAAAAAATTGTCTAAAACTCCTGTATGATCAAATTTTCCATGTTCCCCCTAAATATGAAATATGTTTAATTTGTAATATTATAGTTCGTACACGAAATTAATTAATTTAGTTAGCTTACGATTTTATTGTTTATTGATCATTCTATTTTTAACTCCTTTTTGTTGTTATTATGTGTTTAAAGTTAATAAGGCTTCTCAATTTTTTCATTAATAAGGCTTTTAAATTTCCTAATCAAAGTCGAAGCAATTTCTTAAAGTCATAAATCGAAACTATATATAAAAATTTGACAGCTTTGTTTTTATTTTAATCGTGTGCATTTAATTTAATGAAACAAAATTAAATAAAGAAGTGAAAAAAATGTAAATAAATGACTAAATAAAAAAAAAAGCTTCGTTGTCATATCATCTTTTGAATAATTTGAGTATTAATAAGTTATATAAAAATAAGCAAATTTTTAGTTTAAAAGGTAAAAAAAAAATTTGATTT
The DNA here is from genome assembly GCF_982258835.1 of Parasteatoda tepidariorum. Classification (NCBI taxonomy): domain Eukaryota; kingdom Metazoa; phylum Arthropoda; class Arachnida; order Araneae; family Theridiidae; genus Parasteatoda; species Parasteatoda tepidariorum. The sequence goes on along the minus strand of NC_141764.1, from coordinate 33,167,832 downwards.
GTTTAAAAGGTAATTATGCTCCATCATTCGATCATGAGACTATTTAATATCTGTTCCTAAGGATCAGAATTCTTTTTCATTTTACTTTATTGTAAAAGTGATATATACTTAATATTTTCATGTGATATGCTGCAGTTTTAAATACCTAAGAGATGATTGAAATTGTCAATTCAAAAATCAATTAATATTTAAACAATTAATACGTAAAAAAATAATTGTCGCAAGCAAATTAATATTAAGTAAGAACGAAACAAAAATGATATCAATATATGCTGAATCACTAGTGAGACAGGTGGGATGAACGACATCGAAACCAATTTGATTGAATAGTAAAACTAGAAGGTGTTTCTAAAATCCGGAAATCAATCAAGCTTCAATTTTTTTTTTTTTTTTTGTCACGAAATTTATCAGGGGCTATTCGTTAGATTTCAATATGTGTTATGTTTTTTCATAGATTAAATATTAAACATTAACAAATATTTGTCTTTTAAAACCTTTCACTCTATAATAATTATTAATTCTATATTAATTCTATAATAATCTTATAATAATTATTCTATAATTGTAATTCTAAAACTAATTGATATAAAGCGTTAGTGTGTATATATTAAATGTCTTCCATCGGCGGAACCCCGACATTACGATTAAAGTTTATTAAGGTAATTACGAATATTATAACCTAAAAACAGACTATTTTTAAAATATTTAATTCGAGGAATGTAGATTTTTCCTCGTTTTACCATTTTCAATCTTAAATAAGGTTATATATCCGACAATTAAGTTTGCAGTCCTTGAGTTATATCTAATCTAGTTTTGAATAATTTTTGGTGTATATATATATACATAAGCTGAAAATGAATAAGATAAGCCGAATTATGGTTTACTTCTAAATGAACTGATCAATTTGGAAAGCATTTTTCAAGAATGTTAAGTATCCAAATGACTTAATTTATTGAATTTAAAATTTTTTTTAAAAAATATCCGCAAGGCAGGTTTGTATCTTTGGGGCTGATGATTATGAAATCTAACACAAAACTGTGAGATCGGGGGCTCTATTCCAGCTGATGGCAGTTTTTAATTATTATTTCTTAATACTGAAAAATGTTTTTCGTATTTTTTTAAGTATGCATGTTAATAACTAGTAATTTAACAATTATTTAAAGAACTGGAAGGCTCCGCTACCTGTTCATTTTGCTCACTAACCCTCGTGGTTGCTTCTGCATTCATTGCAGGTTTAGAGGAAAAACGGTTTATTTCCCTTTTTTTCTACAAAAATTACGATTGAATTACCATTTACATTTTGAAGGTGATTAAATTTAAGTAAATCAATAAAATTGGTACCTGCCGCAGAGTTATTACTCAATAAAGTTGAACTCAAGGGATAGAGCATTCTCCTCCGAATGAGGTGCACCGAGTTCGAATCCCAGTGATGGCTGAGTGATATGAATTCCACACCCGGCTTTTACCGACCACAGTGCTGACGTGAAATATCCTCAGTGGTAAGCGGATCATTTCTTAGAGTTCCCTTGGTATCAGACTAACCGTAGGAGGATTTTATGGTTTTCCTCTCCATGTAACTCAAATGCGGGCTATCAAAACGTCCTCCACGAATGCAAAAATTTCTTCCAGTACTTGATCCTAGAGTTCTCTTGTCTGCTGGATTAGGTTCAAAATTACAAGGCTACGGAATTAAACGTTAGTAGTAGTGCAGCGGCTGCTGCGTTTGAGCCAATTTCAAGCTAAACGCCGAAATGTGGCAAACTTACGTCGCCAGCTGGCGATACGGACAATCACGATTGCAGACCTAACTGCACCTGTTTTTCTCCTCAGTTCGATCTGTGACGACGCCTGTGTATGTTACTGGGACAACCTGTCCGCCACGATGTTTAATCTAGAACTTAACCTGTAACCTTAATTGTTATCCTTTTATTAAATTTATTATTATCTAATTATGGCTGGCATTCTCATAATCGTGCTAATTGTTTCTATTCTTAATCAACTTAATTATTCATTATATGTTTTTATTTAGGAGTCGCGTTAACATCCACGTGTCTCCTCAGTAGTAAGCTCGAATTTTTGGAATTTTTTCTAGTTGTGCATAAATTTTTTATTGTTTGAGTTGCATTGTTTGAGTAGAATATTTAATTGAGAACACTGTAGAATCTTATGATGGATGTGCATATATTGTTTATTTATTCAGATATCACTTTTATATTTTTTCTTTGTTAATATTTGAATCATGACAGAACAAATATGTCTATGTCATATTAATTATTTTTCGTATATTAAAAATTATTGCTTATTTTCAAAATTATCTTAGCCCCCCTGTCGGGGCATTGCTGACCCCCTGTCGGGCTAAGTCTAGCGCCACTCTTGCCTTGAGGTGATAAAAGATGTGAAATGAAATTTTGGTTTAGCTCTTGTTTTGCGAGCTGGTTTGCTGACTTGATTTGGCTGATTGGTCAAAAAGAAGAAGAGAGATTCTTGTAGATTTTCATGTGCCTCTGGGGGCAGACTAGGATCGAAAGCTGTCCGTGAGACAGATAGTGGCTTTTGCTTGTAGCACAATGTTTGAGGGCTGATAAAATGGCCAATCCTTCGGCAGTAAAGACCGGTGTATGCGGATGAAGCTGGCCTGAGATCGTGTACCCATTGAAGGTATATATTTCAACTCCAATTTTGTCTGATTGTTTGGATCCATCGGTTGCCAGTGATACAGTTTGTAAGATTCTGATGTTGAAACTCTTCCAACAAGGCTCGAACCTGAAGTGGGGGTAAACGTTTTTTGTTTGAAATGAACGTGTCTCCTCACTGGTGACCCGGCTTTGAATCTATGCAATCTTTCTAAATTTATGCGAAGACCAGCTTAAAGTTTTAATAACTTTTGCTCCTTTAGAACTAAATTTAAAATTTAGCGTTATTTTTTGAAATTTTTTTTTATTTACAAACTTGTGATTGCAAGGAGATATGGATGGATGGACACATGGATATTTTAAGGGTATGTTATCGAATTTCTGCTGTCTTTTTGTGATTGGTCAATTCGAAATTACTGTTGCTTTAATATGTTTAAATTAATGTATTAATTTAACTTACTGCTAGTATCTTTGATTTAAACTTACTGTTAGTATTGATCTACGGCATGTACGGAGTCTGTTATCTTAGTGCATTATCTTCCGAAATGTTTGAAAATCACTTTCATTAGCAATAATTATTTAAATCTTTTACCATTTTTAGTAAATGTATTTGCATTATTTTCGAGTTTAATTTGATCTTTGCGCTTATCACTGCATCATACAAATTGTTTAATTTTATTTGCTGCCCTAACACTTTAAAATAATGCCGAATGTGGTGGAGCAGGTTAATGATGCAGATAATGCTGCACGTTCTTCAAATGCATCTCAGGTCTCCCATCTTTCAGTAAAAATTCCCCCGTTATGGAAATCAAAAATTAAACTATGGTTTATTCAGGTAGAGAGTAATTTTGAGTTAGCTAGAATCACTAATGATTTAACGAAATATAATTACCTCGTTTCATCAATAGATCCTGAAACTTTATCCTCAGTGTCCGATATTTTATTTGCGCCACCTGCTGCGGATAGATACAACACTTTGAAAGACCGGTTAATAGCCGAATTCTCTGCTTCGGAAAACGAACAAATTCGCCAATTAATTTCTGAATTGCATCTTGGAGACGTTAAGCCGTCCCATTTATTGAGAAAAATGCGCGAATTAGGGGGTAAAAGCGTCAACGATGATTTTTTGAAAACTTTATGGTTTCAGAGACTGCCTCAAGAAATTCAAACAATCTTATCAATTAGCTCTGAATCTTTGGACAATTTAGCCAAAATGGCTGACAAAATTTCAGAAGTCCGTACGACTCCGACAGAAACTGGCGTGTTTGCTATTGGGCAACACACTACGGAAAGCTCACAGCGCAATCCTCCGTCTGAAATAAGCGTTTTGCGAAACGAGATAGCTTCGTTGAGTGCAGAAGTTAAGAGATTATCTCGCGAGCGTAGTAGAGATCAGTCTCGATCACGATATAACAAATCTCCCCACCGACATCAAACTCCTTCAAGATCGCGAAGCGACCCAAAATTTTGCTTTTACCATAACAGATTTGGCGCTCGTGCAAAACATTGTAGAGAGCCTTGTGCTTATAATCAAACTAAAAACCCGGAAAACTAGATTCGGCTATCGAAAAACAAGTGTCTGCGACTGCAATCCCGATAGCCAAAAACTCATGTCGCCTTTATGTTTACGACAAACGTTCTCATTTAAAATTTTTAGTTGATTCAGGATCCGATGTATCTTGTATCCCCGTGCCTAAGGTATCTAAAAAATTAAGACCTGAGCCTTTGGAATTATACGCTGCAAATAACACGAAAATTAAAACTTTTGGCTCAAAATTAATCAATGTTGATCTGGGTATTCGACGAAATTTTAAATGGCATTTTTTAATTGCAACTATTCCAACACCCATTATAGGTGCTGATTTTTTAGAGAATTTTGGCCTCTTAGTTGATTTAAAACGTCGAAAACTTGTTGACAGTGTAACTAAGTTAGAAATACAGGGTATGTTTGCCCAACCTAAACCTATTAGTTCAATTAAACTCATCTCCGGAGAATCAGAGTATCATAAAATGTTAAAAGAATTCCCAGATTTAACTAAATTGTCATTAAAACTAATAGATTCTAACCATAGTACTGTGCATTATATAGAAACCACCGGACCGCCCGTTCATTGTAAGCCTAGGCGATTAAACCCTAGATTATACGATTCCGTTAAAAAAGAATTCCAATTCATGATGGAGCAGGGAATTTGTCGACCATCCAAGTCACCGTGGTCTTCTCCGCTCCACGTGGTTCCGAAAAGTTCCGGTAGTATTCGTGTTGTAGGAGATTATCGCAGATTAAATGCGTGTACAACTCCTGATCGTTACCCAATCCCGCACATACAGGACTTTTCAAACTCTCTCTATGGTGCAAAAATTTTTTCAAAACTCGATATTGTGAGAGCATATTTTCATATACCAGTGCACCCGGAACATGTACAGAAAACCGCGGTATGTACACCATTTGGCCTTTTTGAGTTTCCCTATTTGAACTTCGGTCTTTGTGGAGCAGCTCAAACGTTCCAAAGATTTATGAATGAAATTCTTGGTGACTTTTCCTTTTGCTACGTTTATCTCGACGATATTTTAATTTTCAGTGAAACTGAAGAAAAGCATAGAAAACACGTACGTTTGGTTTTTGATCGTTTGAACAAGTATGGATTAACTATACAAACTTCCAAATGTGTTTTCGGTGTACCTGAAATTTCATTTTTAGGACACCTTATTTCTCAAGATGGTACAAAACCATTACCCGACAAAATCAAACCAATTTTAAATTATCCCCAACCTCAAACCGTTAATGAACTTCAAAGATTTCTAGGAATTTTAAATTTTTTCCGTAGATTTTTACCGAATATAGCACAAAATCAAATACACTTGACGGCGTATTTAAAAGGAGCCAAAAAGAAAGACAAAACGAAACTTGAATGGACAGATCAAGCTAATAATGATTTTAAACAGTGTAAGGAATTAATTGCAAACGCTGTGCTGTTGTCGCACCCTAAACCGAATGCCAAATTAATTTTACACGTGGATGCGTCGGATTTCGCAATAGGAGGGGCTTTAGCGCAAATAGTTAACAATGATGCACAACCACTTGCTTTTTTCTCTCGAAAACTTTCCCCAACTGAAAAAATTTATAGCGCATACGATAGAGAATTATTGGCAGCTTATGCGGCAATCAAACATTTCAGACATATGCTTGAAGCGCGAGAATTTTCTCTTTTCACAGATCATAAGCCTCTAACTTTTGCATTCCGAAAGCGCTCTGATAATTGCTCTCCGCGACAAGCGAGACAATTAGATTACATATCTCAGTTTACGACCGATATTCATCATATAAAAGGATCAGATAATGTTTTGGCAGACGCACTATCGAGAATCGAAGCAATATCTATGCCCAACACAATCGACTATAACGAAATTGCACAGGCACAAACAACCGACGAAGAACTAAATGATTTATTGACAAATTCCGACGTCTTAAAATTTAAAGCAATAACCCTGCCTGATTGTAGTAAATCAATTTATTGTGATTTATCAACTGGCACAGCTCGGCCATACATTCCTGAAATATTTCGTAAAAAAGTTTTTACTACTTTACATAATTTATCCCATCCTGGGATTCGCGCTTCCTCAAAATTGATGCGATCTAGATTTGTTTGGCCGTCCATACGTAAAGATTGTGCAGAATGGGCTAGACAATGTGTCCCATGCCAAAGATCAAAAGTAACTCGCCACACAAAATCTGCAGTAAGTAATTTTTTAGACCAGTCACAAAGATTCGAGCATGTACACCTGGATCTTGTGGGTCCTCTTCCACCATCCAACGGGAATTACTATTGTTTAACTATGATCGACAGATTTACTCGGTGGCCAGAGGCTGTCCCTATTCCTGACATAACTGCACACACAGTCGCAAAGACCTTTTTTACTCATTGGATTTCCAGATTTGGCTGTCCTGTCCGTGTTACTACTGACCAAGGCAGGCAGTTCGAAAGCTCACTTTTCGTGGCCCTGTCACAACTCCTAGGCATCAAACGCATCAGGACTTCTCCGTATCATCCTCAGGGAAATGGCTTGATCGAGGAGTTTCATCGTCCGCTAAAGGCAGCCCTGAAGGCCTATAATACCGAGCAGTGGTCTTCAGCTCTACCTACATTGCTACTAGGTTTCCGTGCAGTCTTTAAAGAGGATCTAGGAGCCACAACTGCCGAATTGGTCTATGGAAGACCTCTCAGACTACCAGGCGAACTCTTCGTTCCTTCACCGACCAGTGCTTCCCAAAATCAACTTATCCTGGACTTGCAATCCCACTTCGAAAATGTGAGACCAGCCCCGATGTCTCGTCATGGACACAGAACAATTTTTGTTCACCCACATTTGAAGGACTGCTCACATGTATTTGTCAGACACGACGCTGTTAGAAAGCCACTCCAAGCTCCGTACGATGGTCCGTATAGAGTTCTGCAAAGAAGTAACAAACTTTTCGACATCGAACTTAAGGGGAAAAAGTATACCATTTCCATAGACAGGCTTAAACCAGCTTTCCTGCCCAAAGAGACTAATCAACATACTTATCCTTCTCCAGTCGAGTCGATTGAATCAACCGTTCCTGCAAAAAACTCAGAGACAGTGAAACCGATTGATCCAGCCAATACAACTCGTACCGGTAGAACAATTCGTAGACCTCAACGGTATGTCCATTTTTAACCGTTACACTGCGGAGGGAGTATGCAGCGGCTGCTGCGTTTGAGCCAATTTCAAGCTAAACGCCGAAATGTGGCAAACTTACGTCGCCAGCTGGCGATACGGACAATCACGATTGCAGACCTAACTGCACCTGTTTTTCTCCTCAGTTCGATCTGTGACGACGCCTGTGTATGTTACTGGGACAACCTGTCCGCCACGATGTTTAATCTAGAACTTAACCTGTAACCTTAATTGTTATCCTTTTATTAAATTTATTATTATCTAATTATGGCTGGCATTCTCATAATCGTGCTAATTGTTTCTATTCTTAATCAACTTAATTATTCATTATATGTTTTTATTTAGGAGTCGCGTTAACATCCACGTGTCTCCTCAGTAGTAAGCTCGAATTTTTGGAATTTTTTCTAGTTGTGCATAAATTTTTTATTGTTTGAGTTGCATTGTTTGAGTAGAATATTTAATTGAGAACACTGTAGAATCTTATGATGGATGTGCATATATTGTTTATTTATTCAGATATCACTTTTATATTTTTTCTTTGTTAATATTTGAATCATGACAGAACAAATATGTCTATGTCATATTAATTATTTTTCGTATATTAAAAATTATTGCTTATTTTCAAAATTATCTTAGCCCCCCTGTCGGGGCATTGCTGACCCCCTGTCGGGCTAAGTCTAGCGCCACTCTTGCCTTGAGGTGATAAAAGATGTGAAATGAAATTTTGGTTTAGCTCTTGTTTTGCGAGCTGGTTTGCTGACTTGATTTGGCTGATTGGTCAAAAAGAAGAAGAGAGATTCTTGTAGATTTTCATGTGCCTCTGGGGGCAGACTAGGATCGAAAGCTGTCCGTGAGACAGATAGTGGCTTTTGCTTGTAGCACAATGTTTGAGGGCTGATAAAATGGCCAATCCTTCGGCAGTAAAGACCGGTGTATGCGGATGAAGCTGGCCTGAGATCGTGTACCCATTGAAGGTATATATTTCAACTCCAATTTTGTCTGATTGTTTGGATCCATCGGTTGCCAGTGATACAGTTTGTAAGATTCTGATGTTGAAACTCTTCCAACAAGGCTCGAACCTGAAGTGGGGGTAAACGTTTTTTGTTTGAAATGACAAATTGTCTTGACATTTGAAGGAATTTAAGTGTGGGTATGGTATTTAATAACGTTGTCAAGAGAAATGTTCTTGCTGGTTATCCATTTATGCATGAATCGTATAAGCGGAGCCTGAGAAAATTGGAATGGAGGAAGATGTAGGTGGTGGTAAGCTGGAGAAGACAGTGGCTCACCCAGGATAAGATTTTTAGGGTTAAACCCTACAGTATCCGGTAAGGAGGGGGGCTTCCTAGAAACCGCAAGGCAAGCAGCGTGTTTTTCTTTATTATTAATTCGATTATTTGAAATTCACCGATGCAAAAAAATCATGACCGTAAAACTAATTTGCGAATGAAAGTAATGTATTCTTTCTTATTGAGTAAATTATCTTCAAACACAACATATTAATGAAACAATTCGACAAAATTTTTCTTTTCTTTGAATCCCTTTCATTTCTCAGAAAGAGGATCCTCTTTGAGGAAGGGAAACAAACTATTTTTTAAATACCATTGTAGAGAAAGGGGGATGACTTCTTTTGTGTAATTAAACAGGCTCAAAATCAACTAATGCAAAAAAAATAATAAATTAATTAATAAGGTTTGATCCTAATGATCGAATTTTTACGTATTAGGACTCAATCTTGATGGTTCAAGGAGTAAATTTGTTAATTTTAAATATACAACTTTTAAAGTTCGATTTCTCTAGAATTATTCGACTAATTTCAGTCAAATTTTGAAATTTGCCATTTAAAATTGCATTTTTTTAAATGATGTAAGAAATTGTAAACTATAGTTTATTGTATAGTGTATTGTAACCTATAGCATAGATGCTATTAAAAAAGTTTCCGCCAACGCGCTATCTTTCAGTGTTTGACAAAATTGTGGATGAAGAGGGCAGCTCTACCAGTAATACCGGGTTTTAAAAGTTTGAGGTTTAAGGCTTCTTGGTTGACATTGTCGAATGCAGCGTAGATGTCAAGTGAGCAGCAAATTACAAATTTATTTTCGTACTGAGTTCGAAGGATTTCGTGATGGAGGATGCAGCAATGATAGGGGTGGAAAACTCCAGTCCTTAGTGAAAAATTTGTGAGCCGTTTTTGGAGCATACGCTAGAGAGTTTTGCTCATAGTGCATGCTAGTGATATATGTCGATAAAGTTATACAAGATCCGATGCTTTACCTTTTTTTATGGATTGAAATGACATGTGCTAGCTCCAGGACTCAGAAGGAAAATAGAAAGGAAATTCGATTTCTATTTTGCCACTTAATATTGTGATTCTGCCATATTTACATTAATTGTAATTATTTAATAAAAAGTTAAAATAAAAATTTTCTTCGTTGCCCTAAGCGTATTTTCTATTTTTGTACTGATAATAAAATAGCTACATAATTTGTTTATTATAAATAATGCTTTTGAAATATATTAATATTTTCATATACAAAAGCAAAGTGTAAAAAATCGAAGAATAATTGAAAAACTTAAAATTTAGAATAATGGTTTAACTAGTATTTTCGCCGCACTATCACATTAACAAAACTGCCAAAAAGTGATTTTTTTTTTAAATAACAGATGTTATTTAATTTGGACAGATTATTTTTTAAATTTTCCTCTCTATTAACAAAAAAATAAATACTCAAAGTTATCAAATCCTTCGCTAATTTCTTACTTCTAAGAGCTATTTAAACAAAAATTTCTTTCAATGCTAGTAAATCATCTTATACATAACTTATAGATACGTAATTTACTTTTAATAACTATTTATTAATTTTTTTTAAGTATCAATAGACAGCAACATATTAATTTTAAGTCATTATAAATAAATATACATGTTAGTTTCTTGTTAAAACCAAGTACATTAAAGTATCACATTAATACCACAATATTAACACTTCAGTTGAGTCCAAACTTCTTCAATTATTCATGATAAAAATTGCAAAAACAATTTATTTTTAGTATCTTGCACAATTTTTCACTCACTCTATCAATGAAATATGTTGCATAATTATTTATAAAAGATGAAAACTGGAGATTCATATAAATATAAAAAAAAAATATAACTTTTATTTAATTTTGTTCTTGTAAATGCTTATAAAAATCTCGAATTACTATTCTTTACTTTCTTCGGCAATCAAACATGTTTGCTGATATCAGTTAAACTTCTTCTAAAACTTCGTTAAATTTGATTTCATATAAATACCCCTAAAGTGTGCATTTTTTTACATCATAAGGACTATTCATACATTACGGGTTATAGTTATGGCAGTGGCGTAGCGAGGGGTGAGCAAGGGGGGGCATCATGCCCCGGGCGCTACTCACAAAGGGGCGCCAAATGGTCCGCAAAGCAAAAAATTACTGGATAATTTTTTTTAATTATAATTGATTTCTGGAAAATATATTTTAAATAAGTGCCAGTGTAATATAATAAAGGCTAATTCATAAATATTATTCATAATATTTAATTCATATTAAATATTATATTAAATTCATATTCATATTAAATATATTTCAATATTTAATTCACGTCCTTGTCATCGCGCTCTGCTTAGAATAAAAATGAAATGTTATTAAATGCTGTACATAAGTTTAATGTCAGCATAAATTATATTGTATATTTCACTATGTTATTACCTTTCAAGTGCAAGGCATTCTTGGTAAGTAATAAATCAAATAAGATTACTTACTACATCTATTCGACGATTCTATTAAGTGAATAGAGTATGAAAAAATTTGTTAACAGAAAAATTTGTTGTTCTCAATTTGTCACCACATATTCAAAATGAATTCATTCATCTTCTGGCATCTACAGTTCGAAATCAACTAATAAACGATATCAAAAGAAATAAATATTATGGACTTTTGCTTGATTCAACTCCTGATATTTCTCATCGAGAACAAATGTCCCAAGTCGTTAGGTATGTAGATGCTGATTTTATCAATAAAAAAGTTTCCATCAAAGAATCTTTTTTGAGTTTTATTGAAATACATGCTAAAGATGCAGCCTCGATCGAAAATACAATTTTAGAGAAATTAAATTACGATGAAATTTCATTAACAAACTGCAGATCACAATGTTGTGATAATGCTGCCGTGATGGCAGGTCACACATCTGAAACGCGATGGAGCGCCAGAATAGAAGCGGTTATCGTTATCATCTATGGGCTATAGAATATAAAAGAACTAATAGAAAAATTAGCAGAGCACACTACCACTACAAGTGACAACAGAAGTGAAGCTACAATTCTGTTGCAAAATATACTAACCTTTAGTTTTATAACTTTAGTTCATTTCTGGTACGAAATCTTAAGAAGGATTGGTCGTGTGCAGCTCAGATTACAAGATCCTAGAATGAATTTTAGAGAAGTGTTCCATGGTCTTGAATCATTGGCGACTGAACTAGCCGAAATTTGAGACAAGCTTTGTAAAGAGGCAATAGAAAAAAGCAGAGTCTCTTTGTGAAAAATGGGATATGGATACAACAATACGCGCCTGGAGAATTGGCTATGGTGGTCTTTCCGCAGAAAGTGAAATTTCTCGCGTTATGAAAAGCACTTTTGATCGTCTCAACAAGAAATGTGTACACGATTAAGTGACCTTAATTTCAAATTTGAATTTCTACTAGACGTTAAAAATTTATTAAACAAGGATAATGTTGATAACGACATAGAAAAAAATTTTTAAAAATCTGGGTGAATTTTATAATACAGATTTCAATGTAATCGAACTTTTTATCAAAATATGTGACAGCAAAATGTTACTCCGCAGTAGAAAAGAAATTAAACCTAAAACTCCATTAGAATTTCTTCCTTTTATAATCAATCTCGAATGGAGAAGATGTTTTTCCAAAACTGAGAGCGGCATTTCAAATACTCCTGACTATCTCAGTATCAATTGCTAGCTGCGAACGTTCATTCAAGCAAATTAAAATTAATTTTGACAGATCGCCTAAGTGACCTAGCATTTTTAAGTGTGGAAAGAGAAAAAGTTTAAATGATCAATTTTGATGATATTATTGATACATTTGCTTCATCAAAAGCACGGAAAATTCAGACATAGTAATTAGTTTTATTAATGTATTATAATCATATGATTATTAAATATATGTATCACCTTAGAGATAATAAATATTTACTTTTTTATTGTTTTAAAACTGCGTGTTTTTAAAATATTTCTTTATAAATATGTAAAATAATAATAGGCATCTTTTGAACTAATTCTAGATGATCATATACATTTCAAAATCTAGTCTTGTTCTCTCAACTACATTTTTTGTCCCAAATTTAAAGCCTAGCTTGAGTCTATGACTTTATTTATTTTACTTTATTTATTTATTTATTTGCGAGTATATTTTACTTATAATATTATATGGTTTTCGAATGGGGGGGCGCTAAAAGGGTATTGTGCCCCGGGCGCGAGTTAAGCTCGCTACGCCACTGAGTTATGGAACAGCCAGAATATTTAATTATGGAAAATTTTTTGAATTTATATCGTTAAAGAATATAATCTTTTTCATAATTTTACATTCCTCTTTACTAGTAAACATACGAGGAATGATTTAAATTAAATTTCTCTTTCACCCCCTCTCCATTAACAACACAGATACATGCGTTCCAGAGATAAAAATTTTAGCATTACAATTTTAAGGGAAAATTTCTTTTTAATTTTCCTTTTTTTTGAACTCACACCAAAACTAGCCAACGAACCCAACACTCTTAATTGAAGGAATTTGTCTTGTTAACCAGCAACCTTGTACCAGCCCTATTAATCAGCCAGCTGCTTACCAGTCCAGGGACCAGGAGTTGCAGAGCCAGGGGGACAGAGGAGACTTTAGACCCCTCTGCCTCACGTTTGATAAGTAAAGGGACACAGCCTTTTCTATGATTACAATTTTTCACTCAATATTTGTGTAATTAAATTTACAATTAAAAAAAAAAGATAATTTTTTGTCTGAATTCTAAAAACCTGTTTCTATTTTAAGATTTCCTTGTGGTGAAAACTGATACCAAATCATCTTTTTCTTATCCCCTCACAGACGAAAGATACAGCCCTATCGCTGACCGATGAGGAAAATTCTTGGCTTCAAATATCACAGTGAACAAAATAAAAAAAAATAAAGCAGTGAAACAGAATAAAAAAAAATCTTGTTAAATGACAGATAAACAATTTCTTTTATTTATTTACTTAAAAAAAAACAAGTTGAATCATAGTTAAAATTGCAAGAATTCTTGATTGTCCTTTTGTGAAGTTCAGATAATTCTGACCCGGTTAATACTAATATATAACAGGAAAGAAAGAGAGGCTCCCCACTCGAGATACTTCTGCAGTCACTCTCTGGGGTGATTTTGAAAGCAGGACAGGATTTTTGAGATATTATGCATATTAATTTAAATGTTTATTCTAGCTCATAGATATTGCTACAGAAAATAGCTTATTAACAGACTAAAAAATTATGCTTTTAATAAGTCTTGTTACGCGAATGTAATGATAAATTGATGCCTATACCTAAACTGATGCCTTATTACACTCATTGAAAGAGAAAAAAATTAAATGCTATACGGCCTAACATGGAACTAAATTATTTATATTAAAGTTTAAAATGAATGTTCCCAAGAATGTAATTTTAGTTTGAATTAATTTCAAAGATACCTATTTTAAGTGGAACTTGTTCATTATTTTAATACATTAGAGATTAACAGGTACGTACCACTAGCCAAACAGTGCAATATTTGCATGTGAAAACACTGATAAAATTTATTGATATTAATTAATGACATAAACATATAGTACCACCTTAGCCATAATATACCGTTGTTTAAAATTGACTTCATCAGAATTGCGGGAGGGATATATTATTTACTTTGTAACTTCTTAATACTATAAATATGTGAAAGTTTCAGTCATTAAGTTTGCAAGTGCAGAAGTTGAGACGAAATTTAAAAACAAATATTTATTATTGATAGATATATATATTTTACAAAAAAGTAATTATATCAAAGTACTAGAAAGGGATGGAATGCATAAATAGTTTGTAATTAATAAAAATGAATAATAGACAGCAAAACTGTTCTCATAGAAATATATAGCACAGATAATAAGAAATCAATATTATGTATAAGAGATTTCACATTACATGCATATAAAAAATTAACCTACTGTCTTTTAAGTATAAAATAATTTAAAGCTGAACTTACTGATACAGCTTTAAATTCACAAGCATTTCTTTTATCACCTTTGCCTTTCAACGTTTCTAAACGCTTAACAATTCCTTCATGTATACCTTTTGATATTAGAATAAATTTTTAAAAATACAAAAGTTTTAAAACACTTCATAGAATCAATTATTCAAATGATGTCTATATTTACTTCTCTGTGACATGTTTAATAATATACATCTCAAATAACATGCTTACCAAAACTATTGAGTTAGAAAAGATAAATTTATGCAGATAAATTTAATTGATAAGTAAACATGTTCTTCAATGTTTTAAATTTCATTTTCTTAAACAAAACAATATTATCTCGATCATTATTCTCTCAACTATAAATTCTTTACATAAAAGCTAACACATACATAAACTATACTCACATATCAACAAACTACCAATAACCAGTTTCCAATAATTATTTCACCAACAATTATTCACCATTATTTCTTCAAATAGTAAATCGGAGCAGACACACGGAAACCAGGTGGCGTTTCGTAATCATTATTTTTTAAATTAGTTTCAAGTACAATTTCACAATAAAGGTAAATTTCGTCAAAAATATTAGTTTAAATTGCAGTAGTAAAAATAAATTAACACTATACTACAATACCATGCAATTTTAAACATTTTTTACACATATAGGCACAGTTTAAATATGTATATTGCACTCACTAGTTTCATCATTTGATTTAAAAATAAATTTATTAAAAAGCTGAAAATAGTTCTATATCTTTTAAGATACGTAAATATAATAATACAACTCATGTATAAAAATGAAATTTAATAACCTATATAAACACAATAAAAAAATTGATTGTTGCCTAATATTTTGAATAACCTTTCAATTAACTCATATTTGTTATTCAATCAACTCATTATAATATTTAATGTGCTTTATGACAGATAATTATAGTGTTCTCATGAAATTAAAAAAGGTTATAATAAACAAAACATTTATAAAAATGCATAACCAAATAAGCAATTTCAAACAATCAAATCTAGACTTGTGACAAAGGGCCATAGATTATTTTCCTAGCTAAAAATTCACTAGTTTATGATAAAAAAATAAAAAAAAGGTTGAACACATAACTTAAAATATATACATAATACAACAATATATACATAATAAAAATATGTTTCGAATAAAAATAGATAATTTTTGCCAACAAAATATCAAAATATGTTTTAAAACTTTTTATAGTTTTGACACAACAAATAAAATGCAATAATAGAAAGCTTAATTTTGAATTTTCAAGCAGCAATAATACATTATTTAATCAAAACATATTGTAACAATATATACAAAGGAAAAAAAATATACAAAAATGCAATTCAAATGCAATAAACATGTGTGACAAAAGCATCAAATATGGAAAAAGTATTCTCCACATTCCTGTTTGACTTAATATTTTAAACAACCAAGTGAAGTAGGAAATAGAAAATTTTGGCATCCAACTTTTTAGAGAGCCTAACTCACGCTTACCCTTTACAATATTATTCATCGTATCCTCTGAAAGAATGATTACTGCTAATTTCAATTTATATATTTCTATTTTTTCAAATTACAAATAAAATTTAAGTTCTTGAACTTAAAGTAAAATTGCCTTTTATAACATTATTATTTTGGAGATTTTGTTATCATTGCCATTACATTCATTGGAGTATTATTTTTTTGTTGAATAATCATAAATATTTGTCCAAATAATTTTCATGAAATCAAAAACCTTTTTTCTTCCAACTTTAAACTAGTTAGAGTCAGAGTCAACTTGACTTAAGATTCCTACGAAAAATTTTTAAATTTTGTTTTTAAGACACTGACTAATAATCAAGTCAAAAGGTAGAAATGCATAGAAATTTAATTTAAAAAACTTTCACTGCATTGAATGCAATATAGGTAGCAGTTTATCTAGGGAAAAAAAATCTGGTAAGTTTAAAGTAACCAGTCAAAGAATTAAAAAAAAGAAAGAAAAAAGAATTGTAATTAATTGTAAAGAATTTCAATTAGCTCAAAGTCGCCATGCCTGGAGGCAGCTAATTGAGAAAGCCTTGGCCTGCACTAGGCTGTAGTGCTGACGAAGAAGAAATTAAAACCAAATTTTAATAAGCAATTTTTTTTTATGTCTATAAAGACAATGATTAACATTTCAGGTTCCATTTTTTTTCTGAGAAAAATGAATAATGGTTTTAATTTAAATAAAGTACCAATAAGTAAGTTCTGCTGCACAAAGTTTCCTGATGCAGCTCCTAAATTTGTCTGAATTGAAATATTCAAGCCATAATCAATTTCTACCCAAAAATATTCCTACATATCTAATAAAAATGTTAGAATGTTCAACTCTCAATTCACATTTCCATTCAACTCTGAGAAAAAAAAAAGATAGAGGTACTTTGTCAAAAATTATGGAAGAATCCTAAGCATTTACAAGTTGATTGCACGAAAAAGTTTTTAATAAAGAAACAATGACATTAGTCGATAAGACATAAATCAGGGTTCCCACTCTATGATGAGATTGAAATTCAAGGACTTTCCAAGGACCTCAACAAAATTTTCCAAGGACCTTAATCTAAGACCAATTTTAAAAATTATTCTCTTCTATCTTACTAGAAGCAACAATGCTTGCTGTGGCAATAATTAATTTCAAATATAATACCTAAATGCTTTGCCTATATAGAGAGAAGAGAGTATATGTATTATGGACTAAAATTTATATTTTTTTAAAAACAACCCTACTGGTTTTACATATTAATTCACAAAATCATTTTCAGCACAATCTATAACTAATGGTAATGAGGTGTTAATGGTGAAATCCTTTAATTCTGTGTATTTCCATGTGAAGGCTGCATGAAAGACAGAGCTAAATCTTAGGTATTCCATAACCCCCTCCTCTTCTCTATTAAACATCGTTTCTGAAATTATTCATCCATAATTTACACAACCTTCTCTAAATGTTATGCAGCAACAATTCTTTCTAAAAATAAAAATTAGAAGGAACATATCCCATTTTCACCATGTTTAAAAGCATTATTCGTTACGAGTAATCCACAATTGCCAATGAATATGACCTGGTGGAAATATTTCTCTTTTAATTCACACTGAAGCTTCTAATAGAATTTCCAATTGACATAGGGTCCATCCATGGATAATTGAAGTATTTTAGAGAGTTTTTAACCATCATCCATGCATTTGTAAAAAGAGGACAAAATATTTTCTGCAGTTCCATGACCCATAAATTTGGAGGTAAGATACTTAGTGCAAACTTTATTATCAATTCCTTACCATAATGTCCATCTGCTTAGATTGTAGAGACTGATTTAACGTCTCATCAAAGAGTACAGTGTAGCAATCAACATTCTTCAGCTCATTTATAAGAATCCCTTTGAAGTATAGTGCCAATCCAAAGGAGCCCAAATAGGCTCACCTTGTGGTACTACAAAAAAATTGTCTCGCTATACAGCTATCAGTAAACATTTTGGAGAACAATTTACTAATCCCTTCACAGGAGTTACATGAATAATTACTAGTGATACACTTCAAACTCCAGAGAATTTCAGCATCAAGCACATTCCTTTTGACCAGATAAGAAGACAATGTTACCTCGGCCACTAAGTTTCTGTTTCACATGGGGCACACGATGTTGAAGGAGTATTTACACCAGATGAATTAGATGTTGATGTCTTTGGAAAAAGAGAACTCAGGGCATGAGACTGCTTTTTTGTTTTACATTTCTTTTATGTGTGATTTCAGAGCAGATTCTTCCATTTTCGCGATATCGATCTCCTTCATGTATAATCGGCACTTGGCTCTGAACTTCTTTTCGGACATCGATAAAATCCATTCTTTATAAGCTTGATTATCCATCCATTGGGGATTAAAATAGCACTTTCCAGGCATGACTAGTCTAAACTACATAACACAAATACGAAGTCGTGCCTTTGCGAATACGCTTTACAATAAAGTTTTGAAATGACGCAAACGTAAGGACAAGTGCGGATGGTAAAACGGCAAATTTATTGAAAACTACAAGGTACATATTGTTACGAAATTCGAGAGTATTCCAGTTTTGATAAGAAAAAAGAAAATCTAAGCATATGCTACAGAAAATGAAGTGGAGTCTCGCCCCAAACGCATTGATTGTCTGCTGTGCTCCGCGCGCTTGGCAGACACCAAGACGCTAGGCCCGGTTAGAAACGGTGGCATTAAAAACCACGTGAGAGAGCTCGGGAACAAAACAGAAAGAACGAGAAAGATCCGCAGGTGTTTTATAAAAAGGGCCGTCGGCAGTATTGGACAAATTCAAGGACCTATCAAGTTTTTCAAGGACCTAAGACGTTTTTCAAGCACTTTCAAGGACCTAAATTTAGCCAAAAAAAATTCAAGGACTTTCAAGGACTCTCAAGGACCGTGGGAACCCTGTAAATGCAAGTGAACTTGTTTATGAAAATTAGGAGCAATTATGCATAAAAAAATGACATAAACACAGTATTTTTAACCCTATTTTAAATAGTTGCATTGAAAAATTTGCTTAAAAGTAAACTAATACTTTCATGTCAAACATTTTTAGAGAAGTTAATTTCAGAGATTTAAAAAACAATGAAATTATAAATTGCGAAATATGAAATTCATTGGTAACTTATTTTCAACAAATGTGAATGAAAAAGAATAAAATGATTATAATTATGGCACAATAAAATAACTGACTTAACACATGTTTTCATTACTAAATATTTTTTTATGATTGTTTTATTGCTACTATTGCAAATTTAAAGCAATAAAAAATTCTAAGCATTTTGTTCGGTAAAATTTATGCAGCATTAAAACAATTTGTTATTAATTTGCTTCTGTAGTTTTATGAAATGGAATATATAAAATTGAAATAATATTTTAAAACAAAATGGTAAGTATGATAAAAAAATAATTATAAATTAAATCTTTTAAAAAATTTCTTCATTAGCTAATTTTTGTTTTGTGTACAAAAATCAAAACATAAGAACAATTAATGCAACTTTTTTTTAAAAGAAAATTTAAATTAACATTTTTGTATTTTTTAAACTTTACAATTTAAAACTTTTGGTCTTCAACAATATAAAAACTGGAGAAAAAAATGAAGTAAATCATTTATAATTCGAAGCATAAAACTAGAGAAAAAAAAGCAAAACATTTGGTTGTGTCTAAAATAAACAAAGGCGGAATTAAGTAAAACAATTCCAACCTAAAACCAATGCAACAAAAATAAAAAGAATATTTTTATTTTTGTTGATTGAGTTCTTCTGACGGGTCTTGGAAAGTAGGTTCTGGGATACTCGGTGCACTATCAAATAAACTGGCAGAAAGATTTTGAGTCAAATTAAGGTTTATATCAATATCTAAGTCGAGACTGTCAAATTTCTCTATGATGGCATCATCCACTGCAGCCTCCTGGTTGGATGATTCTGAGACAGGCATCATTTGGTGCATCACAGGAGATGACATAGGTTCTAATGGGGGTGTGGCTGATGAATGGCTGTGAGCACTGGGTGAAGTGGCGAAATTGGGTGAATGTGCAGGAATGAGATGTGGTGAGGTTGATGGAACTCCAACAGGAACTGACGATAATACTGATACTGCCGAAAAGTCAGATACAAATGGTGCTGATGCTCTGGCAAAAAGGTCATCTCCACAAGATACCCCACTCACTAAAAAAAGTGCTTAGTCTTAATAAAATAAATTAAAAATATATTTAAAATTATTTTAATTTGGTAAAATTTTCTTGGTTGATAACACATTTATTAATATATTATACATTTTTATTTAAATGAAATTGTTTCACTTATTTAAAAACTATACTTTATAACTGAAATAAATTTTTTTTAGTTTGAATGTAGTAAGAAAGTACACCTTCTGCCCCAAATTAATTGCTACATTTAGGTCAAAAAATTTTGCCCCAAATTAGTTGCTACATTTCAAGTAGGTGGAGACATAAATAATAATTTATTAGATCAACACTAGTAAAATTATATTACTAATGAATTTATGATTCATTAACTAGAAGATAGTCTTATGCAATCACTGGCGAAAGATACCAGACAGCGTGGAACATGGATTATGAGCGTGCAAAGACTGGATTCTTGTAACTATTTTGGTACTGATTTAAGGAATGAAGAGAGGAATGCTCGGTAAATAAATGTAGTTAATTGATAGCATATCACCCTCAAATTTCTGAAAAATGCTCAAACAAAATCATGAAATCATCAGTATCAATAATCAATTCATAAGTATTCAAATGTAGCAATGAATTTTGGATAGAGGTAGTAATGAGACAGAGGGAAACTTTTTAATGAGTTTGACAGCACAGGTCTAGCTTCAGTTGAGCAGAATGTTAAGCACAATAAATTTGTGCCAAAATCAACATGTAAGGAACATAAATATTACTGAGTAAAACCATTAGAAATTTTTATGCTAGTTAGCTTGCCAAACATAAAAGGAAAAATTAATTTTTTTTTTTTATTTATTATCTAAGACAAATTTATGTGTAATAAGTATCAATTTTCTAAGTCTCATTATGAATGAATATTCATGAAAATGTTTCTTACCCATAACAGTTTCTGGTTTAACTCTTTGTCTAGTTGCTAATTGCCTAGAGACCCGTGGAATACCAATAGGCATTTGTTGCTCTGGAATAATTATAGTTTATGTCTATTAAAAATGAAAAAATGTAACCATGAAAATCACTAACCATTTAAGTTTTATTTTACCTGGGAAATTAGATCCACGACCATGAACATTTCCTTGAAAATAACATTCAAGATCAATGCGGTCTTCTACTTTAAGCTTCTTTCTTGCAAGACCTTCAGGATCTTAAAAATAAAATTATTCAGTGATAAGTATTTTAAAATTTTAAAAGAATGCTTGCAAAGATAAACCATGATATTTGCATTTTGAGCAAAGTTAAATGTTAACCATTAAGCTTTATTATCCATAATTTTTTAAACACACACACATTGCTAGAGTGATATAACTAGAACTGATTAGGCATACGATTATACAACTATGTATGTATGTATGAATAACAAAATGTAAATAAAAAAAGTCTGCCTTTGGAAGATGGCTATCAAAGAGAGCCTCTGAATTTGGTTACGTCGTTGAAATATTTTTTTTTAAATTATAAATATAGAAATTCATTTGGATTAGGTAATACATTTTTAATATGCTTTGATTATTTTCGTGCAAATATATATTAACTTTCAAAATTGAAAAGTTTGTTATTCAAAGTAATTTGCTATTTGCACAGATTTTTCCTGTCAAGCATGCACGTTATTTCCATTAAAAGACTGGTTTTCTCTGCAGCAAAGCAAACAGCTTGTATCCCAAACTGAGTTCACAGGGTTAAGGGTTTAAAAAAAAAAAAGTACATTTGAAGATATTTAAAGTTAAACATTGATATAACGGCTATAAAATGCAAAACTTGTTTGCAGTTTTTTTTTGTGTATGTATGTGAAAATTAATGTATATGTATAAAGGTTTTCAATTTTTTCACAGCTACACAAATTTTTCAAAAGTTGGGCTTTTTCTTATGTAAAAAGCAAGTTTTACAAATTTCAATTTACTTCTTTTCTTAAATAATAATAAAAAAAATGTTAATGTAAAGAGAAAAAAAAAAATACCTCTTTCCATTGGCAAATATTGGAATGGTCTTGGATCTCCTCTTTTGTTTTCACTAGGTTTTCGAAGTTCGATATAAACAGGCACTGGTTGTTGAATATTTTCATTCTGATAACGGGGTGTTCTAAATGAGATGGCCACTTGCTTATGAACATCACTAGGTTGGAATTCAGCTGGACTTTCCCACACTATCCTGGAATTTTGTTCTTCATAAAACCAAATTTGTATATCCTCTAAAAAACAACAAGTTTTATAATTTAAAATCACATGTTAGTTTAGAAAATACATAAATTCTTTCTCGCTTATAGTCAACCCTAAATTTTATGAATTTCTATATCTATTTACTTAAGCATGATCTTGCAGGAACCCTCATTCAAATTTTTAACTCCTTAACTTAATAATTTGCTTCTTCCACATCATACATGTATGCTTAAAAAATTATTTTAAAAATTCTGAAAAGGAGAAAAATAACAACTTTTAAGCCAACAATTTCATATATGTAAAGTTTTTTGCAATTATTATTTAGTAAATTCAAAGCGAAAGCACCATACAAAAAGGGATTATTTTTGTAACCAAAATGTTTGTAAGTGCAATAAAATAAGCATTAAAATGATGGAAAAAATTTATTTAAATTTTTTAATTGAATACGTTTTTGTGTTTTTATATTTTAAGAAACTATTTATAATTAAGCATTTTGCATGCATTACTAATAAAATAAGATTTTTACTTTTATTAGTTTAATATTGAAATTATGTAAGAAATAAAAATTTGTTCTGCTAATTAATCTCATTTTAAAAAAAATATACATTGGAGTAATTGCTAAATAATATATTAATGTCAGGTTAAAAAAGTAATAACATTCATTTGTACCATTTTCATTGGTGGTACAATAGAAATAAATATATAAAAGCGCCATGATATAAGAAATAAAAACAATGACTGCTCCCCTTTATAAGTTGACCACCTATCTAAGTTGACCACTGAAGCAGTGAATCACAAGTGGTCTACTTACACAGGTTTCACTGCAACATGAAACAAAAGACAATTGAAAAGAGTAATGCTACATTTGCATTGAAATATAAATTTTAATAAACAATTTCTACATAGAATGAGTTAACTATACAAGAAAAAGTGATTAATTTCAGTAGCAAAAAAAGAATTACCTTTAGCAACTCTATCACACAGAAGTATAACTTCTGTACCTCCAGTTACCGGGGCTGAATAATGACTCAGTTTCATTATGGTTAAATCAGACATGGCTTCTATAAAACAAATTTAAAATAAGTATTTAAAACAGAGTTCTTACAATAAAAATTTCAAAATGTGTAAATTATCATACTTTTGTCAAAGATTGGATCTGAAACAGCTGATGGAATTGGTATTGAATACCTGTTCTCAGAGTCTTTTAGAAAGACCTGGAAACATAATCTTAGAACATTCAGATCAATGCTATTGGGGTGATTGAATCCAGCTAAAAAAAAGTTCAAAATTTTATACACAATAGTAAACAACTTATTTTTAATTGTAGCAAGGAATTAAAAACAACAAGTTTTTTCAGTTCTGCCTATGGGTAATACATTATTTTTGGGATTATACATCAAACTAAATGACATACCGATGAATAAAAATGCCAAAAATTAAAAAGACAGAAATGCGATATATGGAATGGCAGCCTTCTGTAGAACTCCCAGTTTTTATAATAAAATGCCCATTATTTTAGCATAAAATCCAAAAATCATTATCCTATACTTTATCTAAGCATTGTGTATAACATCTAGGCATTTTATAGATTAACAAATGCTTTATAAGCAAAGTATAAGCTATGATTTAAAAGGCCTACATTCTTTAAAAACAAAAATGTAATAATCATGAAGAATAATGAAAGACTAACGTTAAAAAGTTTTATGATAAATGACATTGGCAATGTATAAAAATGCCAGTATTCTATAGATATTACATACGTTGTCAGCCTATTTTTTCTTCTTTTTTTGGTTTTTTAATAAACTGCCAAATTTGATAACATAAACAGTACTGAGATCATTCAACAATTAAATACACTTAATCTGTTGTATATTTTATTTTTATAAGAACATCATTTTTCTTACATAGAGTTTCACTAGAAAATTTAATGTTTGAAAATCACTTTCTGGTTTTGAAAGGTCATAATGTAACTTTCAGAAACTTAGACACAAACATTTACAGAGATTCTAACTAAATAAAAACAATTTTAAAAATACTGAGTTTCATTAGAATTCAGTTACTTGGTGAGAAATAAAACTTAAATTCATGCACTGTGAAATATATTCTTATTAACTAATAAAGATGAACAATAATTAACAAAAAAGGCAATCAAATTTTTTAGTTATTTAGAATAATAACTACATAACTATACATAACATATAAAAGAGAAGTACACATTTATACATATATATAAAATGGTCAAATAAAATATAACAAGATATAAAAGTTAAGTACTAAATTATAATATAAAATATAAAATCAAAGGGGTAAAATGAAGGAAATTGAGATCAATAGTAGTTTTAACGTCCTCTATGAAAAATGTGCTATATAAAATATTCATAAGTTAAAATATCAATAATAAATTACATTAAGAAAACAAAAATACAAAGAAATAAATCATTAATAACTCATAGAATTACAAATAGCTTACTTCCAAATGGATCAATGCTATGTTTTTCACGAATTTTGAGCGACTTTTCAATATCTCGCTTTTTTACACATTGTATCCCAAGGCTTGGAAAGCTGAAATAAATTATTTACAATATTAAGGATTTGAAATATATTAAATTTCTTTATTATGTTATCTAATATTAAATTAAATATTATATTATAATATAATATTAAATTAAAATAAAATTAAACATTATATTATAATAAAATATTAAATTAAATATTATATTATAATAAAATATTAAATTAAAATATTTGAATTCAAATATATAAATGTATTAAATTTTTTTTGTCTCAATCGTTTAGAAAAAACCCAGTGTCTGGGGGTATAACCGGGCACCCTGCCTCTGGGAATTATACCAGGGGACTGGTCCTCTAGGTTGGGGGTTGGGTATAGGGTTGACACCTCTATCCTGTAAAAATTTTGTTACGAAATTCTTAGAAGAAAAATCCAGGATGACTTCATGGAAACGATTTGGAAAACGAAGGCCGTGGTTGAGATGGGCTGACTCAGTGGAGTAGGATTTTTTCGCAATTAATGAAAAGAATTGGAGATCAAAGATAAATCAGAAGTCATCATGGAGAAATCTTCAGAGGAAGGCATTGGTTCACATTGGGCTGTCTGGCCAACTATGATGATGATGATGGTTTAGAAAAAACTTAATTTTAATTACTTAAAGAAACACTATTAGTATAATAGCTATATAGTTTCACAAAAAATGACTCTTCTCATAGATTAAATAATTAACAAAAGTTGTGAAGTAATAAAACCTTGTCAAAACAGAGCTCCTTACTGCCAGAAAAAAAAAATTTAACCAGGGAAGCATCAGAAAAAATTCTATAGCACAGTTAATTTTGTTATGACAAAGTAATTTTTTTAACCACTTTCAGTCAACAGAAAAACAAATAAATCTATTTTTGTTCCCATTAAAAGAAATCATACACTCAATGTATACTATAAACAGAAAGTACTAGGTACTCAACTGAACAGAAAATACTGTTGACTAGATTAAATTTTTTGCCTTTAATAAAATAAATCAAACTGAAGGTAAATTAAAATAAACTATATTTAAAGAAACATTCTGTCAATGACCAGTGTTGAACAAAAGATATTCTTTTCCTATTAGTTTAACTCTATTTGTGAGAAACATGAGTATTTCTCCTGACAACTGAATTGTAGAGATATGGGTAAAATGCTATTGTATTTGAAGTGATTAATAAAGAAAAATATTTTATACCTGCAAGTCATGTCAGGATTATTAACTAACTGAGTACAAACTCCTCTTTTACAGTTCTCTTTTCCAACTAAGTTATGAGGATGAGGTCGATATGGAGGTCCATCTTTAGACACACAGGATACAACTACAGCATATTGGCCTTGGTAGTTCATGACCTAAATATATAGTAACAAACAGAATTAGTTTTTGGGAGATGCTGTTTAGAAGATAGTTTTGGAAAATGTACAGAACTTTTAAAAACAGTCTGTTAGAAAAAAAATTGGGAAGAAACACTCTGCAAAGTTTTTATTTTCAATAAAATTATAATTTGTATACAGAAAAAATATAAATTTTGATGTTTTTTTTTCTCCCTTCTCTTATTCATTTATAAAATTAAAGACATACTTGAAATTCTGTCCTGACACTAAAAATATTGAAATTTATAAAATGAAATCGAAAACTTACAATCAATTCTTAAATTATGGCTGAAGCTAGAAAACTGTTAGTTTACTCATTACTTAGCTAATCCGCAGATTAACTAGAGCGATCCATTAGCATAGGAAGTTAAAAGTTTTCTCTACTTTACCTAGGTAATGAGCATAATTACACCTTCCTAAGTTCAAATACAATAAAGTTCAATATACAAAGTTCACTTTTTTCTCATTCCCCCCCCCCATTCTTCCACTAGTTTGGTTTTCGCAACATCTTGACAGTGTCGGATGCTTTTATTTCTTGTAACTCGTAGCATAGCTGATTCCGTTTCCTAACTTGTTCTCGTCTGTTAGTATAAGAATTCGAATCATACATTTTTTAAAAGGAGACAAATTTACTTTACAAACAAGCAACGAATTGGGAAGTAAAATGAAGAAATGATTCTTCGCAAACCTCTTTAGCTGCAATCCAAAATATAATAGTGTTGGCAAACAAAAGTATGATTCCATTATTGAAGATGCAAAGCAGATAAATGATTCTAAGAAGAGCGTATTATTTTGAGATTATTAAATAACTAAAATGAATGATCTCTTGATTGTACAAAGCTGTCAAAAACTCGTTTAGCTTATAACATGTTGATTTCAGCGTACACAAAAGTTGCTGTTGTTCTAGCAAACAACTTAATTTCATTTTAATGCATGTTTAGTTGGTAATGTATAAATTATCTACGTTATTTACAGCTTACTTAAGAATTTAGGAAATCAAACAGCTTTTGGTCCTTTAGATGATCATCCTAGTTAGTCTGCACTTTACTTTTAGAACAATGGATTTTTCAAAGATATTGCAAAATTTGGATAATTAATAGAAATATTGTACTTATAATAAGTTTGAAAATATTCTGGGGGAGAGAGGCTACAAGAAACCATTGCACTCAGGATTGAACCTTAGTCATTCACAACGAAAGCTTAAAGCCTTTAAGGGGTCATAGTACCCTTGCAACAATTTTTTAAAATGAAGGTATAATCATTCCTTTTGTGGGTGCTTTAAATGCTCATTTAACTTATAATCAATAATTTATCTTCTATCCCTAAGGCTTTTTATTTTAACATATTTTCAGAAAAATTTGTTTTTCTTAGTGCTTACAATATTCATCTTAACAACTTCGTGCATTCATTTGTTGAAATAACTATTAGAATATTTTTTATTGATTATTTTGCAAAAAAGTAGCAAAAAAAAAGGTTAAAAATTCCTGTCAGGTATATATAACATGCTGTAAAAATTTTAGTATCTCATAAAATGCTTATTCCATGCACAGTTTAAACTTCAAAACTTTATATTAAATAGAAAAAATTCCTTAGGGATTTAATTAAGATTAAAACCCGAAATTATCATCTATGAGAAAAAACACTTTAAAGTCTGTCTGCTGTGCAAGTTTCTATATTAGGGCAATGTAAAAGCACTCATAACTTTTTTAAAAATGTAGATAGAGATAAGATTTTTTTCCAGTGCATTTGAAATAATTTTAAGCTTAATTATGAGCAATAAATTTTTTTCCGATGTTCTGTTCATTTTTTGGGTACTGTGACCCCTTAACCAAGCCATTAAGGGTTTAAAGTACAAGTGGCTATTATGCAATTTGTACTTTAAACACACACACACAAAACTTTAGAAATTTTTTTAAAATTATATATAACTAGTTTTTAATGATAATAAAGTATTCCTTAAGCTACTTAAGGTAGAAAATTTACAACACAGTTTAAAAAGCTATTTTCAAACCCAATAAGAAATACCAGAAATTATTAACACTTCACCTTAATAGTAAGCTAAAACTAATATTTTGTAAATACATTAAGAAAATTCCAAGTGAATATTCTTAAATTCAAATAACAAACAAAATAATCTTAATTATCTTGAGTTACAAATACAAAAATAAAAAGTTAATCATCTAAAAAATATATAGGAAAAAAAATAACCTGAATGGTAGGAAATGTTCTTTTTTCAGAGGTATTATTAATGCCAACAATACTGCCAGCAGATCGCCCTTCGATTTCACATTCATATCTAAATCTAAGGCTCCGTGGTGCTGGTTGTTCTAAAATGCGAACATAGGGTTGGTTTGAGTAGCCCACAGCATGAGTGGGTGAGATAGATTGATCCATTAACAATTGTGTCTTAATGATCTTATCTGAAATACATATGTATATATGAAATAAGTACAAATACACAAGCATTATATAAATTATGGGGATATTTTTGTATCGTAATCTGTCATACAAACTATAATCGCCAAGGTGCCAAATGCTTAAACTTGTTAGGTTAAACTTGCAATTTTAGAAAAAAAAAAAAAGAACAAAAAACATGTAAAAATTGATTAAAAATGATTTGCCTGAGGGAGGCAAAAAGTTATAATTATCCCTCTTTAAAATTATCCAATCCTTCTGTGATGTCTTTTTAAAATATTGTTTGCAAACCAATGCCTAGAAGTTGCTAAGGCATGTCGATTATTCAGCCGCAAATCACAATACGGAAATCTTCCCAAAATTATCAAGAATTTAAAAAAAAAATTCAACAAAATACAATTTAATACGTAAAATATTGTAAATCTATAAGTGAAACACAAATTTAAAGAGGATTGGATTGGTTGTATAATAGAGTTTAATGGTAAAAAAGTTGGAAGCAATATATTGCCAAGTCAGGTCGATTATTCAGCCGCAGATCACAATACGGAAATCTTCCCAAAATTATCAGGAATTTGAAAAAAAAAAAAAAACATCAAGGAAATACAATTTAATACGTAAAATATTGTAAATCTATAAGTGAAACATAAATTTAAAGAGGATTGGATTGGTTTTATGATAGAGTTTAATGGCACAAAAATTGGAAGCAAGATATTGCCAAGGCAGGTCGATTATTCAGCCGCAGATCACAATACGGAAATCTGCCAAAAATTATCACGAATTTAAAAAAATGAAAATATCAATGAAATACAATTTAATACGAAAATATTGTAAATCTATAAGTGAAACATAAACTTAAAGAGGATTGGATTGGTTTTATAATAGAGTTTAATAACACAAATAATGGCACAAGTTTAATGGCACGAATTAAAAAAATCAACGAAATACAATTTAATACGTAAAATATTGTAAATCTATAAGTGAAACATAAATTTAAAGAGGATTGGATTGGTTTTGTAATAGAGTTTAATGGCACAAAAGTTGGAAGCAATAACTTTTTAACTAAAAAAATAGGCTACTTAAGAAAATAATATCGAATGGTGTTACAAACAAAGTTTGACACAAAAAAACATGAGTGCAAACCTTTATTTTAACTATCAAAGTTTAAATAAAATTAGAAACAATTTACATTTTGAACAAATGGATATAAAATCAAGACAAAAGAAGGGGAAATTAAAATGAAAGTTAATTGAGAAAATTAGCTAAATAGTGTATGTTAGTAAAGCAAGAAACTCACCAACATCATCTAAGGTTAGTGGGTCAATAAGAATTGAGTGCATCATTTTTTTTTTAAAACATAAAAGGGTTAATGAAAGAAGAGAGATTCAGGCAATATTTTCCATCTTCATCACTATAGTATTAAAAGATAAATTTATATTATTTATTTAATTTTAAAAACATAAATACATTTGAAACAGTGCAAATATTTAAAATAAAATAAAAACAACATGGAACTTCAGTGATCAGAAAAAAGGAATACAAGCACAATTAGGACAGTCTCGAAATTGCAGAATTTCTTAAAAGAAATCATAATTTTCTCAGTAAATCACATAGTTCGTGAAATTGTTTTTAAAGTTTCTATGGACAGAGCAAGTCTTTCTTCAATATTGGTAAACACTAACACGCATTTAGTGCTTTACAAGTACTTGAAGTATTTATATAAACATAATAACTAAATGGGCATAACTGAAATATGTTTATTAACAGCAGATTATTTTCCACACAGCTTAGTTTACATTACTTTTAGTCTCTAATTTTATTTACTTATTAGACTATTTTGAAATAGAATAATTTACTCTTTAATTATTTCTTTGGATAAAATCTTCATAATCAAAGGAATCAGACTTAAGAATCCCACTCTTAACGAATAAATTTATAAAAATATTTTTGACTTAGCGACTTATTTAAGAAAAAAAATCAAAATAGATTTAAATCAATAAATTAAAAAAAAAAAAAAAAAAAAAAACAAGTGATTAAAATCGCGATTTTAATCATGATTTAAATCATGCCAACCCTGGATGAAAGTAAACAGAAAATTTTGTTTAAGTTCAGAATAATAATTACTTAGAATGCTTGCTAATGTAACAAAAAAACTTCCCTAAGTATTACATTGTATTATTAAGTATAAAATGAGAAATAAATCAATTGATTTAAACCAATAACTTTAAAAAAAAAAATAATAATCAAAATTGATTTAAATCAAGAAATTAAAAAAAAAAAAATCCAGTGATTAAAATCGCGATTTAAATCATGCCAACCCTGGATGAAAGTAAACAGAAAATTTTGTTTAAGTTCAGAATGATAATTATTAATAACAATTAACATTTAAATTATTTCAACACTTTTAAAATTATTTAGAATGTTTGCTGATTTAATAAAAAAAAAAACTTGCCTTAAGTATTAGATTAGTTTCTAAAGCGCACTTACAAAACAGAAGAAAAATGACAGAGCTAACGAAATAAAAATATCCTACGCGGTAATAAAAGCATAACTAAATCTATAAAAAGATAATTCCTTTTTTGACCCATGTCCAGTAAAGAGGAAAGAAAAAAATCAGCTGCCCGTCAAGCAGTTTGGCGCCCAACAAATGAGTACTCCGCCTTTAATCAATGAAAAGGTAGCCGATGATTCAGTGAAATGACGGAATGACTGGCGCAAATGTGGCGCCCGTGTGTGAAAGAGAACCCTATCCCCTTTGAACGATCGGATTACTGAAAGAGTTATCTTTAGTCAAAAAATACCCAACCTACTTATTTCACATCAAACATATAATAAGCATTAAAATCAATACATTCAAAATTTAAGTTTTTCAACATTATAAACAATTGCAAATACGTATGATCACTCAATTCATCAAAAATAAACAAGCAAAAATACATTCTGAATTTGATAACACATTTTTAAAATTTATGTACTATTCACGAATTTGTAAGTTGCTTCACGATAAAAACTGAGATTAATCAAAGGAAACTTGAAAGTAGATATACAAAAGAATTTTTTTAAAGTTTATAATATGATAAAAAATATTCATCATTAACAATTTTTTCTTGTGCTATACTGAAGGGCTAATTAAGAATAAAATTATCAACGATTTAAAAATTTATTTTGAAATCTTTAAAAATTTGAGCCAAGGTTTTGAATTTTTGTACGAATTTGATACGCTACTTTTTGTAATTGTAGCTTTTATATTGATTCGAATATGCAAATATTTTACAACATATTCTACGTTTATGGTGTGTGTGTGTGGGGGGGGGGGTGTTAGAGGGGTTCAACGTATTTTTAAATGCAGGTAGATTGTGGGTATAGTTTTTGAATAAACAAACAATAAACCTTATCCTGCTTTCGGGTTTTAGCAAAATTTCCTAGCACAAATAATGCGTATTCTAATTTTGGAAAGACATTCAAGATTAAAATTGTTAGAACGTCGCGTCTTCGTACTTTTTTAATAGCTCAGATAGATTTTTTTTCTTAATCAGAAGAAAGGTTCTAATTTTGATTCGAAATATTTATTCTTATATCCGTTGCAGGAAAAGCATATTCATAAGGGCAACGTTGAGCAGAAAAATAAATCTTATTGAAGGTTAGTTTAGATAAGATTTGGTAAGAATTATAAATTCAAAAAAAAAAAAAATAAGGCACCTTCTTTTTTAATTAAAAAAAAATCCAAAACAAAATTACAAAACAATAGCTTTAAAACAAATATAATAACATATTTTATTTATTTAAATCTTTGAAATGAAATTTTTGTATTATTGCTTTAATGATAGGCTTTTGTACCACAACAGCTGGAAATATAGTCATATTGCACCAAACTCAAGGTCACCAACAATAAGTGACCCTATAAACTATGTCTGAAAACAAAAGGAAGAAAAACAAGACAATAAAAAGATTAAGTAGCAAAGTTGCCATATACATGATGGGATTTAAACCTAATTTAAGAAGATTCTCTTTGTAGAATAATCATTGACATGAATTGCCAGGGCAAAAGAATTCTATATTGAAATATTTTACTTTTTGCAAAAATATTGAGATTTACTAAATATTGGGATTATTACTAATATTTTAAAATATTAACTTTGGCCATTAACTTTATTCTGCTTAACTTTGGCTTTTGTTTAGTATATATATTTTATAAAAGGCCATGCAGCATCTTGATAGTAAAAAAAATCGAGAACAATACAGCATTCAGAAAATTGGCGAATCAAGCTTGAGCTTTGTGAATGATTATTCAAGAAAATCCTACTTTAACCCTTTATAATATTGATTTCAAATGTAAGAAGTTAATAACTAACTGGAGTAAATTTAATTTAGTACTGATTACTTTGAATAATTATAGCTATTAAATAGTTAGATTTTACATTTGATGCAGATACATATGACTTCACTTTGAAATTAATAAATTAGTAATTAAAGATAATAATTTTCAAAAATAATTATTAATGTTAAAAACATAATAAACTCACTAATTAAGTAATTTATATTATAAGCTGATGCGTAAATATTTTTAGACATCAGTTTATTAAAATATCATGTTAAAGAAATAGTAAACAGTTTAGTTTTGCAAAATTCCTCGTCATCGATGTAACACAATGTGTCATGTTCAAAACAGACTTTTACTTTATTGCATTATTTTTTTTATTTTGTAAAAATTAAAACCAATTTGAATAAGGGCAAAACGACACCAAAAATATTTAAACCTGCCACCTCTATGTAAAAAATTTATAACTTTCTAATACAACATAACATTTTGTTTAAATTTAAATTATTTTTTAATTACTTATCTAAATAAATTTAGAGGTCATATTTTTCTACCCATTTTTTCAGTGTTCAGAAAAAAAAAGAAGCTTTTTTTTCTCCCCAAAAAATAATCTTGGTTTCTGAAGTAGATTTTTGTGCAATTAAAAAAAATTAAACTAATAATTAATAGAAATATCACAGAGTTCTCCTTAGGAATAAAATAGGTAGGGTGCTTCCGCTCAGAAAAGGACACTTAAGAGTTTTAGGAGGGGTCTTGCTTAGTACCATAAAAATTTATCAAAATGTGTTATGTTATGAAATAACTGAATTCCTCAACAATTTTCAAATTACCCTCTCAAAAATTTCTTTCTTCTCATTATCAAAGTAAGAGAAAAATTTGTAGTTTACAAAAGTAATTAAAGGCACACTGAAGTAATTAAAGGCACAATTTTAACTGAAAATTATATGAAAATAAACATTTAAAAAGTGATTAAAAAAAAAAGGCATTTGTTTGAAAAATAATTTTAAAATTTTAAGACGCTAAAAAAATCTAGTAATATCCCCCCCCCCCAAAAAAAAGAGATACTTATAAAAATTCATCTAGTTAAGAATAATCTGAACAAAGTAAATATTTGTAATAGTAATCAGAAATAAACCTGTAAACACAGATAATTCTACCAGTGTGTAATTATCATTTAAACAATGATTTTTTTTTCCAAAATTAAATATGAATAAATGTTTTTAAGGGATAACAGCTAATTTTCACAAAAAAGGAGCATAGAGGGTGCATTTATAGGGATCAAAGGGCAGACAGGGCGGGCCACCCTTTTAAGAATGCTTAGGAAGAACACTGATATCACAATGCCTTCAGTGGACATGATGAGTAAATTCTTCACCTATCATCGCTGAGACCAATATTTAATTTTTCACAATAATGGTTCAGTAGTCTGATTAGTATGCACTTTCCTGGATTATGTTTCATTGGTTTGGAACCAACTTTAATATAACGTCTCCTGCAGTTTCAGAATGGGGGAAAAAAATCTGTGCATGGTTGAGGAACAAGGTGAGAAAACCATGTTAACCAGAAAAAGGGAGCTAAGGACTAAACCATGGTTGGGTGGTGTGCTGAGAAGACCAAATGATTGCTGCAACCATTTTTTTTCTTCTTATCTAAATGGTAGAAGTGTAGTGTAGACATGTGCTAGTATTGTTTTCGGATAATCACGAAAACTTAATGACAGATAGCCACCAATAGCCTATTAGTATTACATAAACAGTCAAACTAACTCTTCCTTCAATTTTTCTTTTGCTTGGAATTTATAGAAGCAGTTAATATTTAAATTGTACTTTTCTGATAAATTTAAACTTATCCTCAAGGAACCTGGAGTGGAAAATTTTCTGATGTGCTCTAGCCCCGGATAGGCTCTGGTGATTTTATTATATATTGTAAGCGCACTTTAGAGTTTCAGACTTTAATTTTAAATTTTTATTATGAAAAGGGATATTAAAAAAAAAAAATAATAATATCACAATCATCAATTCACAGAAAATACAAAAATTTAATTAAATTTACAATTCAGTTATGGTCAATTCCATGGAAAAGAGACATATGTCAAATTTGTTACCAATTTTAAAATTTTAGTAAAATAAATTTTTTGTACTAAAACTGAAGAGAAAAGTTTCGATTTCATGAAAAAATAAATAAAGAAAGAACATTATAGTACTAAAAGAATTAGATTTTTTATGAATATTTATGTCAAGTTAAGTTTCTACAATACCTATCATGTCTGCCATAATTGCATGTCATGTCTGTCACACTAATAAATATTTTTTTAAAAGGGCACTTCCTTGAAATTTTATGTCTTTGAATTTAGTCTTTATTGTAAAGCAATATCCAAACCTTTTCAGAATAATTAGACATATAGCTAAAAGACATTCTGTATTCATGTCTGTTCTCTGTTATGCCTGTCACAGCATATTTTTATTTTATTAATTAAATTGCTTTCCACATAAAGCAAATGTTTTTCATTATTTTTAATAAAAAGGAGTATGAGTTGCTACAAAAATTTTTTTGTGAAGATATCTTAATATTTAGTAGCTAAAAATAGGAAAAAAAAAGTTGCCTGAAATGTTTTGTTAAATTAAAATAACCATATATGTTCAATCTTCCTTACATGCTTAAATCCTTATAAATGTACTTAAATGCTGAGAATAATCTTTAGACAGCAACTTGGCTATAGGGCAATAGTATTACAGTGCGGAAAGCCTCTTGAATGTCGGCAAGATACAATAAAATTGCTGGAGCATTTGAAACTTTAGAGTTACAGCTCCTTCTCATATATTATACCCACAATTGTCTTATTACCAATGGCTAGAAAATACTCTACAGTAGACCTACGATCATTTGACACCCTCTGATTCATAGGTATGCAGGTAATTCGGGAATTTTTTCAATTTGATTTTTTATGTGTATAAACAAACTGTCAAAAAATAACTCAAAATAAGTGACTATAATGAAGCTAAAAGAAAAATTTGTGTAATTTTGTCATTAATAATGCTCATGTAAATATATCACCGATAATTCTTTTTCTATTTGCCATTTTCTAGCAGCCAGAATTTATATCCCTCATTAAAATAATGAATAGAAATCATCAGCAGTTATAATGATGAAACATGAGTAAGAAACTTTCGAATATCTGATAATTGAGATTATGTACTATTTGCTTAATTTTATCTTTGTGTTTCTTCTCATCAAAATTGATCAATTTAAAATTCTTCATATTGTTTTTTTTTTAATTTTTGAACAATTAAATGTTATTTAATAAACTTTTAATAGTAATATACCAGAAATTTAATGAAACTTGAGGCCTGTGATATATACTACATACCTGTGCTACACATATTTGGTAAGAATAAAAAGAAATTAATGAAAAAAGTGGTAAAAATAAACAAGTTAACAACTGTCAATTGTCCTAATTTTCTTAAAAATGTATTTTTAAAAAAAGATATCTAAGGATTCCATTAATATTATTCACCAGTATCAACATTATATGTAGGTATATCTAAAAAGAATTGTTATTATAAATACAATAATCTAATATTTTTTTTATAACACGTTTGGATTAAAATGCCTGACATTATTTTACCCAAATATGTAAAATATTTTGCATTTTCAAATTAACTTGTGAATTATAACTGCAGCTATGATAAAAATTGAAAAATAGCAGTCTTCTTGAAATTATAACTAAAATTTATTTTAATAGCATTATTTTAGGCCATAAACGTAACTGTAGTTTTTGTTAATGAGGATTGTATTACATTATATCAGATAATAACAAACAAACAGCTACCCATTTGATAAAACCTAAATAGGCTTTCACAAATTTGTTATAATCTAGCATTAATAACCAAAACTTAAATTTATAATATAAAATGATAATGAATGAATAAAAAGGTTACATTTTCTTATGCTCTTTTTTTTTGTAACTTTTAATTTTCTTATTTAGATCCTGAGCTTCCTAGTATATTTTTAATTTATATAATTAAAAATAATATTTAAACTATCCATTCTACTTTGTTATGTTGATTTACAATAGTTTAACAAATTAATGCTTATATTTACACTGTTTAACTACCATGACAATTAATATATAACTATTATTGGCTCATCATTTTAAATAAATATTGCTATGTAATTATCGTAATGTATGTGCTGTTTTTAGAAATGTCACAACAAAACCTCAAAAAATGCTAAAATTTTTAAAATTTAAAAAAATAAATAAATAAAAACCTTAACTCAATATTAAGTACAATAGGGTAGAATTTTAAAATATACATCATCAAATCTTTAAAAATGTTAGTATTATTTAACGATTACGTTAAACAAATTGAAATGTAGACAATAAGTCAAGTTTATGCAGCACACAAAACAGTTTTAAGTTTATTAACATTGAAGTAAAAGTTATATGAGTAAGAAATTTATTAACATAAAGAATTTACATAACAACATAATAGGAAACACAATAAAACTTACACACATTAATGTTCAACTTAAAAGTTGTCTAAAATTTTTTTAAGTTTTCTTTTTTTCCTGAGAATTTGATTTGAAAAACACTTTTTGATAAAACAGTTGTCTAATCAAATGGAAAGAAATTTTAAATATCTAGTAACAAATTCATAATCTATTTCATCCAAAAAGACCTGAATACAATACGAAGATAACTCTGAATATTTTATACAATATTACTAAATTAGAGCCAAGTACATACCTGCCAACTTTTACGCATTTGGCGTAAAATTTCATTTTCATATTTAAAGTGGTAGTACATATATGCTATTTTTTCTTTTATAAACTTAATTTTTAAATGATTTTGATCACCATTATTCTTAAAAAAACTAAGCACATATATTAATGTGTGTTTCAAGCATGGCTGACAGCATAAGTTTATTCAAATACAACGTATTTTTTTACTTAAAATTGAAATTTTAATTCCATTTTAATACCACTGGGAAAAATGATAATGGAAAGGATTAAAAGTTGGCAGGTATGCAAGTATATATTATGTTATTATAAATAAATAACATTACACATCAACAACTTTATCACCACTAAAATTCCGTTAAATGTAAACATTTAGAGCACTTGACAAGAACATAAAGAAAAACAAAGATCGTAAGAAAGAAAAGAAAAGTTCTCTGTGGATAACATCCTATTACAGGTACAAAGAATAAAGTATTCTTCGTTTTTTTATGCGTCTGAAAGATTTTTTTTAACCCTTATTATTGGAACAGAAGTTTTGAGATTTATGATCAGAAATTATGAAGTCATAAACAAAACTGATAGAAGAGAATCGTATTACCAAAGACAGTACACAACAAACACAGTGATTCATTATAACTTTAGAATTTTAATTTAACATAAAAAGAATGTTAATTATGTGAGGCTTTAACAAGTCCACAATTATTTAAAGAATCTAAATTGTTATAAAAAAAGAAGCGAGACAAAATTAT
Organism: Parasteatoda tepidariorum; assembly: GCF_982258835.1. Taxonomy (NCBI): domain Eukaryota; kingdom Metazoa; phylum Arthropoda; class Arachnida; order Araneae; family Theridiidae; genus Parasteatoda; species Parasteatoda tepidariorum. Next base: position 33,129,243 of record NC_141764.1, on the reverse strand, counting down.
AAACATCATAGTGAAACAAAGTTTTAACAATTGAAACAAACAAAATTTACTACTCACAGATAAATAATCGTCGATCGGCTTTGAATTTGAAGCACTACATTTCTAGGGCACGAAAGTTTTCAATGAATTTAGTTGTTACTATCAAAAACGGAGAATCTAGATGACTCATAATTACAAATTTAGCATTGCTTCCATGAATTTTCGTGCAACTTTCTTTTCTAACTGTCAGCGATGTTTACCATTGGTCATTCAAAAGTGTTACGTCATGAAATGTGTTTTCCCCCAAACAAGAGCGTTTAAGATTTAAATTTTTATTTAATTATTGATTTGAATTGGATCTGGTTGAATATTAAGTTTTACAGATTTTGTAATTTAATAAGAGTATAAAACTTGAGTGATAATGTGGTCAAAAAGTGATTACGTAAAACTCAATCAATACGAGCGGGAAAATTGAAGAAAATGCCTGTGGGTAGGGAAATTGTAATTTAGGTCGAAAGGGAAATCCTTATAAAAATGGTATTTCTTCTGTAAAGATACGAGTCAAGAGAATAAATTTTTGCTTGCGTAGGCAGAAGATGGATGTATAAATAATTATAATAATAAATTATAGCAATCTGAAGTTTCAACAATAATTAAAAGAAATTGAAATTTTGATCTCGAAATGAAAATTGGATTTTAAAATTAATTAAAATAAATAGAGAAGATAATTATTATGGTTTTTTGTTTTCAGTTTATGGTTTTTGTTTAATATAAATTTATTTTTCAGTTTCAAGGCGAGAGAAAAAAAAAGTTTGAAATGAATTCATAGACAATCTTTTACAATATTTTAAGTATTTGCAAGGTCAACGGAAATTATTATCATGATTTTTGAAGAGAACTTCGAATTTGAGTTAGTATTTTATTATAACTCTTTAAAATCTATTATTGATATATTAATGTGAAAAATTAAAAACGAGTTGGAATTTTTTTATTTTTTTTTTATTTTAGCCTGCAAACATAAATTTTTAACTTAAAAAAAAAGAAAAAATAATCAAATTAAAGGATAAATTTTGGAAAATTTTAAATTTACCGATATTTTTCATACATTTTTGACACAATAACCGTGGTAAAATAAAATTTTAAAAAAATTAAACACCTTAATAACTTTTGATTTAATGTAATTTGAATTGTTGGTAGAATAGTTTGAAGCATTGATATGCAAGATCTTATATATGCAAATTAATTTAAGCAGAAGATTTTTAAAATAGCAAAATCAGACGCAATAACGTACATTTTCTGATTTATGACCCTAAATATATCGTGGGTTAATGGGTAGCAGCAATCTGGAAAATATGGTTTCAATAGGGCTAGGCAGGAAAATGGTTTAAAATTTTGGGCCCCAAAATGTAAGTTTCTCTGTATGCGCATTTCTCCTAACCTCACGGAACTAATGAAATAAATCAAAACGTTTAAAAAAAAAAAGTTTTTATTTAGTGTATAAAATAAAAGACATGCTGTATCACCACGTGGAAAATTATTTTAGTACAGGGTAGTGTAATCACGATTATCCGAGTTAATGTGAACCACGACTAACTTAGATAACTGAAAAAACTAGGTTATAGCGAAGAGTATAAAAAAGGAAAGAAAAAGAGTAGGTATAAATGTAATATGTTTAACAAATATAAAATTTGTTCGAGTACACCGCATACAATTCATATTATAATTAAAAAACTTACTTAAAAACTCTTAAAGAGAATACTTTATGAGAATTAAAGAGTTTACTTAAATAAGTCCTTAATCGTTTTTTTGTTTTACATTACTTTTGTTTTACATTACTACAGCAATGTTTTGCCATTTTTTTTTTTTTTTTAGTTAACAGGAAGGCTCATGTAGCCTTTTCTTGTTGTTTTATATATTCAATAGCACTCTCGTTAGCTTTTAGTCCATCTGTATGAGAGATTTTTATATGCTGATTTTTCATTGTCACTGTTTTCATCATCTTCGCCAGATTAATTTTCATTATTGACGATATTAAGGATCATTTCATCGGTAATCTCGTATTGTTCGTCAGCTTGCTTCCCGGAGTGTTTGGAAGATAAAATTCAGAATTTTTTTCGGCGGTAATTTTGAAAATAAAAAATAAACTTAAAAAAAAAAAATCTTGAAATATTTAATAGCTCGGTTTAAGCGAAAACTCGGATAATCGGGACTCCACGATAATTATCTAATACTTTTTATTATTTAATTTTCTATTGGTCGAAAAATGTTGAATTGTAAGGTACTCAAATTTTTATATCAATTTAATTTCATATGAAAATATCTAAAATTTGAAAGAAATTTGTTGAATAGCTTTTGAGAAATAAAAACTTAAAAATACTACAAATTTTCCGACTGCAATCTGGAAAATATAAGAAAAATACTTTGAAAAGGAGAGCGGTCGAAAATTTTATGTTCTCAATATTAATCTTGTTTTTTGTGTAGCGTATTTCTCTGTATCTCTATTATTTAAGATACTTAAATAATTTTTAAGCATAATTATGAAACTTGTTTATCTAAAGATAATTCTATTTAAAAGATAAATTTTTTAAAGTATTGTTTTCATTATTTCGTTATTCATTTCAATAATGGTCAAAAAGTTCCTGCATCATTTTTATAAGTCAATTTTAAACAACAAAATACAAACTATGAACAGAATCGGATAAATAGTTCTAGAGGAATGAACATTTTTAAAATACTCCTTTTTTTTAATACTATTTAGTGTGAAAAAAGTGAAATCAGCTTTAAGGAGTTCAAAACTTCCAACTTATTTTTTGCCTACACTATTGGGATGACATTTTCCACAACCTTGTATTTTGCAGGATGAGGCTAACCCTATATTTTGAAGGTCAGGAATATAAAAATCAGGAATGAAAAAAGATACGTTTGTTTAGTTAGAGAAAACACGTTTTTGTGTCTAATTTCGTAATAGTTGTCAGAACACATTGATTATCACATTTAAATTTATCCTGTACGGAACCATTAATATTGCATCGAAGCATGCGAAAATCTGATTACTAGATCAAAAGTTACTAGATTAGAAACTACGTTCGCTTCAAAAATATACAAATTGGAAATAACAATCAACATGTTTCAGGCGCTCAAGAAAAGGAGCCTATTTTCAAGATTTGTCAGACGTTATGGGAAGAAATAAAAGTGATTTGAGATATAAAACGTAAAGTTGTCAATGAGAAACCGGAAAGTCAAGGTTAGAAACAGAACTAGAAAAACCGCAGTAGCCGAGAGAGAAAAAAAAAAAATTTAAAACAGATCAAGAAAGAAGTGGGGCAAATCAGAGTAAAATGCATTTCTATGCCTTATGGGGAGCTGATAAGGAACTAAGGTCGTTAACAAGGGAATCACAATTTATATGAATGAAATAAGATTCCAGGGCTTCAAGATGAGCTGATGTGACTGGGGTGGAAATAGTTTTGGGATTGCTGAAATTAAATGTGTGCCCACGATTGCAACAATGTGCAGCAATTAATGATTTCTTGTCTTCATGACAATGGACATTTTCTTGCGAGTCTTAAAAATGGTCGCCCATCTTTGAGCGCTTGAAACACGTCTATTGTTATTTCCAACTTGTATATTTTTGAAGTGAATGAGGTTTTTAATCAAGTAATATCTTACATCTTCAGTCTCTTGGAATTATTTATTTAATGGATCAAAAGTTATTCATGCGTTACGTAATTTATAAATTTATTTTGTTTTGTTTTCTGCGCATTGTACATGAGACCAGTATCGAAGTGGAAAAGAGAATATTTCAGTGGAGGAGCATTAAAATTCCCGCATTTTATTTACATCCTGTTCCTTTAAAAGAACATGCAGGAAAAAATTGTTTTTCGAGCTAAACTTGATGATACATAACCACCTTTAAGAAAAAGTTTTTTATTATTTTTGTTATTTTTATTTTTTATTTATTTTAAATATATAATATTATTTAACGCAAAATAAATAAATAAATAAAAAAAAAATAAAACGGTTGAAAAATAACAGCAGCAAGAAATGTTTCTTTACTACCTTCACAGGAAACATTTTTTCAGTTCATAAACAGAGTTCGCACGCACCCCGGAAATTTAAAAAAAAAAAGAAAAAAAATTCTTGTGAAGGAGCCAGTAATTTCTTAGCATTAACTTTCTCTTTAGATTAAAAAATTCAACTCTACAGTTGAAGAATCAAGATATTCTAACTAACAGTTATTTAAATGTTCTGGTAGTTACAATTCGAATAAAATACAATTTTTCATCGCAATACTCACACAGTATGCTAAAAAAAACTTAAAAAAAAAAAAATCAAACAGGAAGTTACGGAGTCCTATTATGACGTCACAGAAGCTCAGATTAGTGTAAATTAAGGCTCCTATACTATATAATTCAGGGATTCTAATGTAAATCAATGCATTTGCATCAACGAGGGTGTGCTGTATTGGTCCTCGTTAAACTGTTCGACCGTAAAGTGCTCGACTTCGAGTGCAGGTCGTCGGGCTACCGAAGCGGGGGTGCGATCCCCTCTGCAGAGGATCAAAATTGTGATGGTATGTCTTCGGATTATCCTCAGGGATGTTTCCCAGACCGTCGCCAATAGCCCATTGTGCAGCTCTAGAGCGACGTAAATGAACAACAACAGTATCATCCAGAGGAAGTCATAAGTGCCTCGTATTGTATTGCTCATCTGCTGATAATAGAAAGAACCACTGTCAGGAATAAGGGGAATTAGTATCACTTTTTTTAATTCTTCAGGCTCATACGAACCCTGATGTGGTTCGTAATATTATTTTGTGACTCCTCATATGTATGAAATTATGTATCAATCAATATAAACAATATACATAATAATTAACTGTTCAGAATTTTACTTACCTTGGTTCAATTGTTACTGCCGACAATAACATAGATAATGAGATTCGGAGTCGTCTAATTTGTTCAAATAAAGCTTTTTATGGTTTAAAACGTTTTTTCAAATCATCTCTTTTATCAAAAAATACAAAACTTTTACTCTATAAAACATTAATTAGGCCAATACTTACCTATGGCTCTGAGACCTGGAACCTAACTCTAGCTGGTGAAAATAAAATTGCCATTTTTGAGAGAAAAGTTTTGAGGGCCATCCTTGGTGGGATAAAAATAAATAATTCCTGGAGAAGACGATATAATACTGAACTGTATAAAATCTACAGAGAGCCAGATATTGTGAAATTCATTAAAATACATCGAATGAACTGGGCAGCTCACATTTTCAGAAGGAATGATGACTCAAATTTAAGGAAAATCCTATTACACAAACCCCTAACGAACAGGAAAAGAGGTAGACCCAGGCTGAGATGGCTAGATTTAGTTGAGACTGATTTCCTTACTCTAAAGGAGAAAAACTGGCGAACAAGTGTCAAAAGTAGAGAGAAGTGGATTCGAATTCAAAGGAAGGCACTGGCCCACCCTGGGCTGTCTAGCCAAATATGATGATGACATAATAATTAATGTGTATAAATGAAGTATATTCATTAGGCATGACCGATGAAGAGGAGTGAAGTGCAAAGTTCTCTTGGCTTAATTGATTTTACTTTCAAATGGGCATAAAAAATTTAAAAAAATATTTTTGAACATTTTGTAATGGAACATGCTCTAACTTTCTGCACTGAAAATAACCGCAATCATATAGTCATGGTTTTTTACTCCAATAGGATTTATTAAGAGAGAATTGTCTCTGGATTACACCAAGGAACAAATTTTTTGCTGTATTTATACAAATATTTAATCTTGCCTAATTCGGGAGTGGGGATGTCAAGCCTGAAATTAGTTTTGCTCCTAGAGCTACAGATTTTTTTAAAATGACATTTTAAATCCATTTTTTGTTGAAATGTTTCAAATCGTTATATTTTTAAGGGGTCTCGAAAATATTATGATAAGCTTAAGTTAAAATTTAATTTCGAGTTAGGGTTCATCATCAGGAATAAAATTGCAAAGAAATCCATACTTAGACATATCGTTGCATGCGGCTAGAGGCGATTTTGTGTTACGACCTGTTTAGAAGCACTCGAAGAAACAGTTTGAAATAGGGAAAACTCCCCTAGCGTCATGTGACGAGACTTCCGGGCATGGTTTACTATGTAATTTTAATCCGGATGATGTGCTTTGAAGTTTGTTTGTGGCAGCGTTTATGCAACCCCCTTTTACATGTAACGTTTTGACTTTTATATATTTTGACAAAAATAGAGTTAAAATTTCATTAAAAAAAATTATGATAATAACTGGAGCGAGAATCAGTGATACGAAATCGTGAAATCAGCTATACGAAAGTATCTAAGATTCGTTAAAAAGTCTTATGAAACGAAAAACAAACGAAACAAAAGAAGAAAAATTGACTCTTTGTGTTATTACTACACTGGTGTTTTCGGGGGTCTTACTACAAGTTTTTTTGAATCCCTATCGAAAAGGAAGTAAAGAAAATAGACACATGTAATGGTCGTAAGGACGAGGAAAAAGAAATTATCAAAACCTGACGAATTAGTATTGAGGTAGCTTGCATTGAAAATATCAAAGCCAATTAGGCTGTCAAATAAAAATTGAAGGCTTTTCATATGATGGAATTACAATTCTTATCTTTTTTTATTTTCAAACCTCGCTTTTCTAATTAATGGCTTATCAAGTTTCGATTATGCGTTTTCTCTTTTAAACATTCTAATGAGTATCTTACCTAATTTTTGATAAGGAATTTCCTGTAGTTTGATCCTCGGATTGGTAACGGAAAAAATCCTTCACACAGGCTGGAGAAGGAAAGATAACCTTGTCTTAAGAATTTTTATTTACATATTATGTCGAAATCAAAAGTTGCCGTTTCTTTGTTTAATAAGATAACAATAACTCCAACACCAACGGCTTCTGTAATTTAATGTCAGTAGGACTCTTTAACCAAAAAACATTTTGGAACATAATTAAATTTATTAAAATTCTGTCACATTAAATATCATCTTTCAATTCATTTTGCTTGATGATATATGGTGATTGAAACTAAGTTTACGCTTAAGTTTTTTTTAACTGAAATACTTCTTATTTATTTATTTTTTGAAATTTTATGTAGAGAGGTGCACATTGTTACTGGACACACTTGCAAAGTTAAAATTCTGTCACATTAAATATCATCTTTCAATTCATTTTGCTTGATGATATATGGTGATTGAAACTAAGTTTACGCTTAAGTTTTTTTTAACTGAAATACTTCTTATTTATTTATTTTTTGAAATTTTATGTAGAGAGGTGCACATTGTTACTGGACACACTTGCAAAGTTCAGAAAAAATTTCAAAATTATGTGACATAATTTTTTGTTTTTAAACAACACATATTCGAAATTCACTTTCAGCGGGCTCTGCAATAGTTCTCCGTTTTTAGGACGCAAAATCCTTCTTATGCATGAGTACAAGACACTGGAAAAAAGTTTAGTGTATTAGTTGCTTTCCTTTTTGGTGTTGAGGTAAACTGAAATTTTTTATAGTACAAGTAGTCAAATTTTTTATTTAATTTTTTACTGCTATAGCATTATTTATTTATTTATTCATTTTTCCTCTGTGGTTTATTGACAGCACATATTTTCATGCACATTAGAATCAGTGTAGAACTTCAATGGAGAAATATTTTTTTAAAAAAAGAAACCAATTTTTTAGCAATACATTGGCAATAATTTTTTTTAAAATAATTGTTATTTTGCCAATTACATATATATTTTTGCCCGATAACTACAGTTTTGTACTTAAAAATGTATTTATTTTATTCCATAAACAAAACTGGTGGCAGTTGTAGTCTATTACTGTGTGGTTATAAAAAAATATAGGAAATTAAATGATGTTACATATTATAATAATATTACATATTATAATAATATTGTATATTATATATTATTGTATATTATAATAATATTATATATTATAATAATATTATATATTATATATTATTGTATATTATAATAATATTATATAATATTATATATTATTATATATTATAATAATAATAAGCTGAGAGAAACAGTGTTTGAAAAATATAATATCTTTAAAGGATTCCACCCTCCCTCCTGATTATTTAAATCAATAAAATTATGCAGTTAGATATTTCGGATAAATATATTAATGTACAGTGCTCTAAAAAAAAGTATTTAAAAAAAAAATTAAAAAAAGCGGACTACCTTGAATGATTTTTGATCTAATGATCGTATTTTCACGTTTTAGGGACTCCATCTTAATCGTTCAAGGGGGTGACCTCAAATATGCTACTTAATTAGTGCAGACGATATTTTAAGTTACGAAACTAAGCAAAATTCGATTTCTCAGGAATTATTCAACCGATTATGCTCAAATTTTGTATCTTGCCATGCGAACTTAGATCCTTTAAAATAATGTAAAAAATTGTATGCATTATAATTCAAAATTTTTCGAATATTAATAAATAAAATAATGACAAATAATAAATATTTACTGAAATTTATTTTCTGTATTTAATTATCGTAGGTTAAAATAATTTTATAATTGTGAGCAAAAAATTTTCAATTCGCCTAAAAAGCTCTCGAGAGCTGGCGAATTATGCAAAAAGTAAAATTAACATTAAGGAGTCCAAAATTTCGATTGCTAGTACGTTTTTGAGTCTGATTTCTTAACTTAAAATATCGTCTGCACTAATTAATTAACATATTTGATGTCACCCCTTCAAACCTTTAAGATTGAGCCCAAGAATGTGATCTGTGGAAAAAATTTGTGGAAAAAAAGGTACTTATATTCAGAGAAAGTACGTTTTTGTGTCTGATTTTGTAATCTAAAATATCGTGATTAGGTCAAAAGTTATTCATGATTATCAAGTTTTTTCTGCCGCACCGTACATTTGTCTGTTTATAGATTTCTCAAGATTTACTTCTTTAATTGTTTAAGCCGGGTAAACCGATTTCGATTTTATATATATATATATATATATATATATATATATATATATATATATATATATATATATATATATATATATATATATATATATATATATATATATATATATATATATATATATATATATATATATATATATATATATATACAAATAAAGAAACAAATAAATGTATAACACTTATTTAACCTTCTTGAAATTCTTATTGCAAAATTGTACTGGTGCCATCTTATCAGGGGGCAGAAAAAACGTGGAAGTTTTAAATAAAGCCAGCTTTATGATACTATTTTGATCGGGCAATAACCTTTTATTTTTCATGTTTCAAATAATCTGTCAAATAGGGTAGATATCCATCATCAGTTTATTTGTGAAATTAAATGAAGATGCGATCACAAGCATATTCTGTATCCCCTCTGTAACTGATGTTACAGTTCAGCTGGAGTGTTTTAGGTAATGAAATAATATTAGAAAATTCACAAGAAAAGCAATGTTTGATATTTTTATGCCTAGAAAAAAGAATTGCCATATAAAAATATGAATTCAGAAAGAAAGAAATAATTTTATTAAAAATATATTCATAAAAACAAACTTAAAAGACATAACTTTTTTTTCCAGAGCATTTTTATAGCAATAAAATAATTTTCGCACTTCGTTTTTTCTGCCATAAATAATTTGTCAGTATTTGTATAATAGTACAAATTCATGGTGCTCTAGTTTTACTGATTAAACATAAATTCTAATGATTAATAAATTGTAAATTTATTTTTTATTGTTTCAGTTTGTATTGGTCTTGTTAATTATGTTCTGGAAAATTTAAATTGTTAAGAAACATGCTTGCAGAAAAATTCTGAGGTAGGTCTGCGTCTAAAGTGTCCAGATCCATACTGTCAAATTTCAATATCATGTCATTATCGACTTCAGACTGAACATTTTCTTCGTTAGATGATTCTGAAGTTGGCCTCATTTGATACTCGTCCGGCGATGATTCTAAAATCGTCATCATTTGATCCTTGACTGGTGCCGTTATTGGTTTCGAGGCAGGCATCATTTGATGATTGATGGTTGGTATCATTGACTCCGGCGAAGGAATAACTGATGAATAGTTATGATCAGTAGGAGAAATTGTAACGTAGGTCGAATATGCTTGTGGTGAATGGGTCGACGTTGAGATATTAGTACGTTCAAGTTCTGGAGATAATACTGATGCTCCATAAGATTCTGATGCAAAAAATGCCGGCGCTTGTGCTATATGAGTGGAAGTTGAGACACTTACGGGAATTGATTGAAATACTGCTCCTCTACAAGATTCTGATGCAGAAAAAACAGGCGCTTGTGCTACATAAGTGGAAGTTGAGACACTTGCGGGAATTGATTGAAATACTGCTCCTCTGGAAGATTCTGAGGCAAAAAATGTTGGTACTTGCGATAGATTTGAGCAAGTTGGTGGGACAGATACAGGTACTGGAGGGAATGCCGATGCTCCAGAGCATTCAGATGCAAAAAATATTGGAGTTCCAGCAAATGCATCAGCAGAACCAGGAGCACCACTAACTGCAAAAAGAAAACAAAGCACTGAAAAACGTTTAAATAACACCAGAAATTTACTAAAAGCAATATTACGTAAAAAACCTCCAAAAATTTAACCTTAAGATTTGGAACATACCATGAAAACCAATTTCAATCTAATTTATGACTTTTAAAATTTCTGCATTTTAACCCTCAACACATCATGCTCCAGATGGACCACATTTGTATAACGTTAGCTTAAAGATTACATATATAAAATATTAAAAAGGCTAGCTTTTTTGTGAGGCTGCCTCTTGGATCAAAGCTGACGTTTTATTTTAAAAATGCTAAAATTTTCTTTATTAAATCGAGAATTTCCCGTAAGATTTAAAGTATATCAATGAAGGTATCGAAACCCAGTTTCTTAATTAATTATAAACCTTTCATAACTCTTATTTTTGAATTGGCACCGCTTGAAATGAATATAAAACTTTTGCGTTTGAACCTTTAACTGAATCCTCAAATAGATATAGCATTCATTTTGTATTAGCCTACAGATTATGCAGACAAAAAATTTCAAGAAATATTTAATATAAGTATTAAAATAACCACATTTTTCGTGACGCTGTCTCTCGGACTGTAATATAAAAATAATTTTTATTTTAGTAAATTTATAGATTCAGACAATGAGGCTGAACTACATCTGTTTTTCGCTAACAGTCCATCTATTGTTTGCTTTTTTTTCCCTCGTTGCTAATGACCAAATTAACTTACAAGTGAAAGGCGAGTATGGTAAGATATGTTTAAGTGGTGCCACCTTGAACTGAAATTAAGTATTTAAAAAATCCATCTCTTATCTATGGTAATACAGAGCTATAAGCTTGTCAGATGCATCGTAAAACTCTTACTAATTTTCTATAAACCTTTATTACAATATTTACAAGTTATAAAGTGATCCACTTCTACTCTTAACATTCTTCATCAAACATTAACTGATAAATTGTTGCCATTCGAACTCAGATAAGTATTAAACTAATGAATAAATATTACTGATTATGATGGATGACGTCATTACAAATTCCTGACCTATCAAGCAATATTGAAGTGAACAAGTTCGCAAGTTAACGTTAGGTTAGTATTGTGCTTATGTTAGCTCTTTGCTCCAAAAATAGATGATAAGTCGGCCTGTCTAATTCAGGGGCTCTATTTACGCGACAAAGCTAATCCAAAGAGCTCGTAGCACTCTCTACAAAATACAGGTACAATCTATCTCTTTTATAACTTCTACAGTATCTGTAACTTGCATTTTGCTTTGAATTTGTATTTTTTTTTTTTTGGTTGACGTCTTACCTGATGAAGTTCCAGCTCTAAGACTATTTGTTGATTGTCTGGATAATCGAGGAATTCCAATTGCCATTTGACGTTCTGAAACGACGGTTATAATATATTTGTTTAAGATTTTAAGTCATTAGCGTATGTATATTTGACCGAAGCGCCACCTTTAATTTTCATCAGATTTATTTGTTTTAATATTTCACTTTAGGTTGCGTGGCAACCTGAGATAGTTTTTGTTGTTGTTCTTTTTTGTTGTAATTTAGAATTATAATTTTTAGAATCCGTTTTTGATGCTAAATTATTTGTTATTAAAAGATTAAAGTTTTATAATTGTTGTCATTCATCTGTAGAACTTGTAGTTCATTTGATTGATTTTATTTAAAAGGCGTCCGCATTATTTATTTTCATATATTAGCGACATTTTGTGGCGTCCGCGACAGGACGGTTGATACGCTATTTCTGATTTGAAAAATGTTTTTAGCATCAAAAGGATTTAAAAAGGAAGATCTTATTATTGTTGCCCAAGAAATTGGCGAAGTATTACCTCAAAAAGCTACTGTAGCGGATCTGAAAACGATCATTTTGAAAAGTAAAGAATATTTAGCTGATCCAGATTTTGTAACAAGTGTATTGGTAGCTACTGTCAATGATCGACGACAAAAGGAGGAATATGAAGAAAAAGAGAGACAAAGAGAATATGAAGAAAAAGAGAGACAAAGAGAATATGAAGAAACAGAGAAACAAAGAGAATATGAAGAGAAACAAAGAGAATATGAAGAGAGAGAAAGTATAAGAAAACATGAACTGGAGTTGGCGAGAATTCAAGCTACATCGCAAAGAACCGGTGAGTCTCCGCCAAATATTATTAGTGCCAGTGCCAGAAAGCAGTTTAATTTGCCAAAATTAGAACTTAGGCAATTTAGTGGGGATTTAAAAGATTGGCTACCATTTTGGGGACAATTTGAACAAATTAATAACGATACAGATATTGCCCCTGAAAACAAATTTCAATACCTGATTCAGGCTACAACTGTTGGATCTAGAGCAAGAGAAGTTGTAGAAAGCTTTCCTCCAACAGCTGCAAACTATACCAAAGCAGTAGATAGCCTTAAAGCCCGATTTGGCAAGGATGACCTTTTGGTCGAAGTTTATGTTAGGGAATTGTTGAAGCTCATAGTTTCCGTTCAAAAGCATGAAAAGATATCTATGACGTCCCTTTATGACAAACTAGAGTCATATCTTAGAGCTTTAGAAACGTTAGGTGTTACGACCGAGAAATGCGCTTCAATACTATTCCCTATGGTAGAATCTTGTTTCCAAGAAGAGTTTCTAAAAGCCTGGAACCGAAGTTCTTCCCGCGTTGCTTCAGTTGACGCCAAAGAGCGATTAACGAACATCATGGCTTTTCTGAAGGCAGAAACGGAAGGTGAAGAAAGAATTAATTTGGCCATGTCAGGTTTTGGCTTGGGATCTGATGAAAAACGCCAACCCTTTAAAAAGAAAGCAAGAGATTTGCCAACAAAAAGATTTCCAACAGCGGCAAATCTATTGACTACAGATGTAAAAGATTTGAAGAAAGTGTGTGTGTTTTGTTCAGGGAAACATAAAAGTTCAGATTGCTTTTCCGCTCGAAATATGACTTTAGCTGAAAGAGAGAACATAGTAAGAGAAAGTCAATGTTGTTTTGCCTGTTTAATGCAAGGACATCCAGTTCGTAAGTGCAAAGCTTTTATAAAATGTGTCATATGCGGTAAAAGACATGTGGTACTAATGTGTGAATCTTTAGCTGCAAAAAATCGTGAACCCGATAAATCCGGGCAGAAAAGTGAAAGTTCTGAAATAAACATGTCCAACATCACGTACGGTCCGAAAGTGTTCCTTCAAACTATGAAACTAAAGCTGATATCTGATAGAAAAGAAATTGTGGTGAGAGCAGTTTTAGATTCTGGATCACAAAGAACATATATTTTAAAAAATTTGGCTGAAACGATGAAATATGTTCCCTTGAGAAAAGAAACTCTCATACACTCTTTGTTTGGTGGTCATAAATCAGATAAATTTGAACACACGTGTTATAGAATTAGATTAAGGAATCCAGAGAATAACTTGACTTGTAACATGGAAGCGTTGGATCAAGCATCTATTTGTGATACTATAACACCTGTTAGCTTTGGACCCTGGTTAAAAGAGCTTGAAGAAATTAATATAAAGTTGTCAGACGTCGGAAATGAGTCACAACCAGTTCAAATTCTGCTTGGAGCTGACGTAATAGGAAAACTTATGACAGGAAAACGAAGAGTTTTGGCAAGTGGATTAGTAGCAATAGAGACACTATTGGGATGGACTTTAACAGGGAAAGCACCTGAAAATGATTTACCGTCAAGCAACGCAATGTTGGTTACTTCACTTTTAGTAAAAGAAATGGATATTTCTGAGATGTGGAGATTAGATTCTTTAGGAATAAAAGATCCTTCAGAACAAAAATCTAGAGAGGAACTGCAAGAAGCCTCAATGGAACATTTCTTAAATACAGTGAAAGTTGAAGGAGATGGCCGTTTTATAGTTAGTCTGCCATGGCTTGATGGGCATTTGCCTTTGCCAGATAATTATGATTTGGCGTTAAAGAGATTGCAAATGACAACACGCAAGATGAAAACCGACAAATTGTATGATGCCTATGGAGAAGTGTTCAAGGACTGGGAGAAAGAGGAAATAATTGAAGAGGTTCCAAAAGAAGACATGGAGATACCTTGTCATTACTTACCTCATCGACCTGTGATAAAGGAGAGCAGCACAACTAAAATCAGGCCCGTGTTCAATGCTTCTTCTAAGAGAAAAGGAGTTCCTAGTTTAAATGATTGTGTAGAAAAAGGGTTAAATTTGATAGAAGTAATTCCCTCAATGATAAATAAATTTCGAAGATATCAATTTGGCGTAACAGCTGATATACGTAAGGCTTTTTTGCAAATAAGTCTTTATGAAAATGATAGAAATTTCTTGCGATTCTTATGGTATGGAGAAGATGGACAGCTGAAACATTTTCGTCATCGAAGAGTTGTGTTTGGCGTTTCTTGTAGTCCGTTTTTGCTAGGAGCTACTATTCAATACCATTTGAATAATAAACTAGAAGAAGCAATGGGAGGGAATGAAAAATATCCTAAGGAGATTATACAGGAACTAATATGCAGTTTTTATGTAGATAATTGCCTCACAAGCGTGAAAACTGAATCAGAGCTGAAACAATTTATAGAAGTTGCTACTAATATTATGGCTGAAAGACAATTTGATTTACGAGGGTGGGAGTCTACTAACCCATCAGAACTTAATTCTAGTGAGACCAATATTCTAGGAATGAAGTGGAATAGACAAAGTGATACTCTGTTAATTAATATTCCTGATATGAAAGACACAAAACATGAAAAAATCACCAAAAGAAGCATTCTAGCTGCATCACACAGAGTTTTTGATCCTATGGGGATAACTAGCCCGGTATCGCTACGACCAAAATTATGGTTACAAAATTTGTGGAAAGCTGGAATTGGTTGGGACGATGAAGTTGACACAAAAACACGAGAAGATTTTACAAAGTGGCTAAGTCAGCTTGAATATCTGAAGCACATAGAAATCCCAAGGTGGTTACATTGTGACAAAGGTTACGAAAGCATTTCATTACATTTCTTTTGTGATGCCAGTAAATTTGCGTATTCCACAGTAGTTTTCCTGAGAATAGAAGATGAAAGCAATGTTCAAGTTCACCTGATACAGAGTAAAGCAAGAATTGCACCTAGCGGGAAAAAGGAAACAACGATTGCTCGACTTGAACTTCTTGGTGCCACAATTGCAGCTCGTCTGTCTATTGAAATAGTAAAACAGTTTCCGACGGACAAAGTTCATTTCTGGACAGACTCAACAACTGTATTAGCTTGGCTTAAAAGAGAAGACACATGGGGTGTATTTGTGGAAAATCGAGTTCAAGAAATCAGGAAATTGACTCCAGTAAAAGCATGGAGGCATTTGCCCGGATCTATGAATCCCGCAGACTTACCAAGTAGAGGTTGCTCTGCTCAACAACTTGGCAATTCGAAGTGGTGGGAGGGTCCCAGCTGGCTATATCTTTCCCACACACAATGGCCTGCAGCAGCTGACGAAATTTCCGTTAATGAAGAGGAGGTAAATTTGGAAAAAAGAAAACAAGTAGTTATTTCCATGGTAAATATTGAAGTAACGGAAATATGGTGTAATTACTTTTCAACATATAGCAGAAATGTAAGAGTAGTCGCTTGGATCCTACGTTTTGTCCACAACGTTTCACATCAGGATAAGTTGAAGGGAAATTTAATCTGTGAGGAGTTAACAAAGGCAGAAAGTGTGATTTTTAAGTCAATGCAAACAACGCATTTCCAAGATGATAAATTTCTCGCCAAAATACAAGCTTTTCGAGATAAAAGTGATATTCTGAGAGTAAAGACCAAACTTGTACATAGTGATGAGAATGAGAATTTCAGATGTCCAATCCTTTTACCTGCTAACAGTGTTGTGTTAGAATTAATCCGTGAAGAGCATATAAAAGCGATGCATGCAGGTCGTTCCATCTTACTCTCAAGACTCAGAGAGCGATACTGGATTCTTAAAGCTAAAAAGTTAGTAAATAAAGTTATTTCCAAGTGTGTGACTTGTAAGCGTCATCAAGCTAAACCAGTAGAAGTTCCTTTTGCGCCCCTTCCAAGAGAAAGAGTTACTCAGACAAAAGTTTTCCAAGTGTCTGGTGTGGACTATGCCGGTCCTCTGTATCTAAAATCGAATGAAAAAGCTTGGATCGTTTTGTTTACCTGTGCTGTGTACCGAGCAGTTCACTTTGAATTAGTACAGTCTCTCACTACAGATGCTTTTATTCAAGCATTCAGACGATTTATCGCAAGAAGAGGTAGAATATCGGTCATTTACTCGGATAATGGAAAGAATTTTGTAGGAGCAAACAATTATTTAAAGAATTTAGATTGGGACAAAATTGCTGTATACTCAACCGCTCAGAAAATAATTTGGAAATTTATTCCACCCACAGCAGCATGGTGGGGTGGATGGTGGGAGCGGATAGTTGGAATGCTTAAGACTCTTCTGCGTCGTGTGTTAGGTAAATCTGTTGTAGATTATGAAGAACTAACTACAATTTTATGTGACTGTGAATCGGTTATAAATAGCAGACCATTGACCTACATTCACGATAATCCATCTGAATTAGTACCTTTAACTCCGGCAACATTTATATACGGGGAAGGTAGCAACAGCAACGAAACTCCCGATCTAGACCTTGTGAATCGAACCTCTATGTTGAAACGTGTAAAATTTTTGCAAAAATTACGTGAAGATCTCAAACAAAGATTTAGAAATGAATATCTTGCTCAGCTAGTGCACAAGGGAATAAGAAGGAATGATGTAATAAACATCGGTGATATTGTTTTAATAGGACAAGATAATGCTCGACGCATAGATTGGCCTCTTGGAATTGTCTTGGAGCTTTATCCTGGAAAGGACAGTATTCCTAGAGTAGCCAGATTAAGAACCTCTCAAGGAGAAAGGATCCGACCTTTCCAGAGACTTTATCCTTTAGAGCTATCAGCAAAGAACGATATGGATGTTCTGGAAAAGTCTTCAAAGAAACTTAACTTGGAAGTTGATAATATTCCCAAGTCCGTTGATGTGCCTGATAATTTGGAAGTGAATTCTCTTATCAAAGGCAGATTGGGAAGAATCATAAAAATTCCGCAACGCTTAGATTTATGAACTTTTGTTATTTATATAATGACTAAATATTTTTTAATTAGTTTCATATAAAGGTGACCAATATACATGAGTTAGTTTGTATTTTAAAGAAATGCTAACTGTTTGTTCCAAAGTGCTATTTATAATATCACTTTGCAAGGTGGGAGTATGTTTAAGATTTTAAGTCATTAGCGTATGTATATTTGACCGAAGCGCCACCTTTAATTTTCATCAGATTTATTTGTTTTAATATTTCACTTTAGGTTGCGTGGCAACCTGAGATAGTTTTTGTTGTTGTTCTTTTTTGTTGTAATTTAGAATTATAATTTTTAGAATCCGTTTTTGATGCTAAATTATTTGTTATTAAAAGATTAAAGTTTTATAATTGTTGTCATTCATCTGTAGAACTTGTAGTTCATTTGATTGATTTTATTTAAAA
The DNA here is from genome assembly GCF_982258835.1 of Parasteatoda tepidariorum. NCBI lineage: Eukaryota > Metazoa > Arthropoda > Arachnida > Araneae > Theridiidae > Parasteatoda > Parasteatoda tepidariorum. Next base: position 33,111,268 of record NC_141764.1, on the reverse strand, counting down.
GGCGTCCGCATTATTTATTTTCATATATTAGCGACAATATTTATAAAGAAAATGAAATAAAAAAATCTTTGATTATAGTATTTTGTATTTCTTTGTCATATTATTGTAGGTTTACCTTGTGGAATGGAACCTCCACTCAGAATATTCCCTTGAAAAAGCCTCTCAAGATCAATGCGTTCTTTGACTTTTTTCCTTTTACATGCAATACCATCTGGATCTGAAAAATATTAACAAGACTCGCTGAGTAATTGTGCAAAATTTCTGTTAAAATTTTAATTTTTAAACCCTAGATTTTTGTAAATGAATCCATGCATCTTTTTTTTCAAACTGTCCAAACTCAATCAAAGCGAAGTTTTAAAATAATGACTTTATATATAAATATATAATAATTTATTTTTTAAAAAATTTTCTGCAAATTGTTTTTTACAAATTATTACATATAATTTATGTAACGTATATGCACAATATTAATCAACTCAATTATATTTTAAATTGATTATTTGAAAAAATCATTCACTGAAAAAATTTATATCACTCCGAAATTATAAAAACCCAAATAAATTAAAAATAAACAGGTCTGTAAGCAATTTAAAATCATTATTTTTTTATTGAAAAAATTTCAGTTATTGCTAATAATTTCAGTTATTGCTTCTTCTAAACTATTCAACAAATTTATTTGATTTTTATTCTAGGAACATAAGATTTAATAGATCAACATGATGTAAAATTTGTATTATATAAAAGGATAATTACAAAATTAAAAAATCTATCGCAACAACAAATTATGAAATTTTTTTTCTTCATGGAATCAAATTTTTGTATGCTTACAGCTTAAAGTTTTGATAGTTGCCTTGATTAAACTATTAGGAACACTTTTATCGAATAACTTCCAGGAAGATTAAGAACAAAGAATATTACATCAAACTAAAAAGGAATTGCTAAAGAATTGGTAAACATATTATTACTTCTAAATTATTTATTTATTTATTTAAATTTTTTTCCTTAAACGAATTCCAAATTTCGGCCTTTAATTTTGAGTGAAAGAATTATAAGTCAGTATTGGAGAAAGAACGCATGAAAAGGATTTTTAATAACAAGCAAAGGAAACTGTTAAATTTGGGAGTAAATCGGATAAAAATTGATGAAATTATTTTATGGTAGTATTGTGGTTTAGCAAGAAAAAAAAGTGCACTTAGTGATAAACGCAAATAAATTCTAACTTTTAGTACAATGCTCCAAAAAAAAAAAAAAAAATGATCACCCTGAATAACTTTTAATCTAATGATCGGAACTTCACATTTTAGGACTTAATGGTTTGAGAGGGCGACTTAATTAATTAATTAGTGCAGATGATATTTTAAGGTACGAAATCAGACACAAAAGGTGCCTTCTCTAAAACATACCCTTTTTTCAATGGATTCCAGTTTCTGATCCCCAAAATAAAGGGGGTGGCCGCAATCTGTGAAATATGATCCTCATAGTTTGGTCAAGTCCTCATATTTTGCCATATCTCCAGAACTTTTTGAGCGAATTGAAAATGTTTTGCACACAATTACAAAACTCTCTAAACCAAAGATAATTCTGTACAGAAATAATTTTAGTACATATTTATCATCTATTCAATAAGAGACGAAAAAATTTTGAATTGTAAGGTCAAAAATTTTTTACGCTATTTTAAAGTATGTAATTTTATTTGGCAAAATAGAAAATGCGAGCGAAATCGGTTGAATAATTCCTGCGAAATCGAATTTTAAATATTCATGTGTATATATGAAGAAGATTTCAAGATATTGGGGTTCTTTATATTCCATTTCCACTTGATGTGATTTTTTCGCATGCGAATCGAAGTCGAATCGAGAACCTGTTTGGCGGTTTTTTCATGGATATACATTTTTCTCTAATCAGATTCTCATTCACATGTGTAAGAATCGGAGGCAAAGAGAATGCTCCTATACTAGGAGAAGAGACATTGAAATATTGTATAAAATTAAACTCACGTTGATAGGTATAACAGTTTAACTTTCAGTATTCAGATTTTTTTGTGTTAAAAGTACAGTTTTGAGTTTAAATCTATTTTCGGATCTGACATAACGATTCAATTGAAAAATTATTTCCCCCATATATTTTTGCACTAAATTGAAAGAAGCCGAAACAAATTTGACAAATTTAATATTAAAAAAAAGCTTTTGAGTACAAAAAGTACAGTCTTGTAATACTTATAAATGGTTGATGGTGTAAAGCGTAGAACAGATGGTTCTAGGAGTTGAAATTTGTCCTAAGACTTTCGGGTTTCAAATTTGGATTAATTTTTATGCCTAAGCTTGTTAGCCATCCAGTATTATTATAAAGTGCTTATCGTATAACGCGTTTTTTCTAATTAAATTTCAACGAAACAAACTGTAAATGAATTTGGAAGATCCCGCAAGCATGCTATGATGCTATACAAAAAATAGTAAACGGCTATATTTTACACTAATAAAGTCAGAAAAAGATATCTGATAATGTTCTGATGTTCATGGCTCATAAGTGGACACATCAGGTGTCTCTCTTTTGAGCTTGGGCGAAAGACCTATTGAATGTGCAAGAGGTGTAACTCTGCACAGGCTTCTCCCGATCACATTATTCACTGTCTTGGTCTGGAAAAGAAAAACCTCTACTCTGGTCCCTTTCTTGTATTTGATTTCCTGAAGACTTTCGAGCTCATTGACTTGGTCTAGCCTGCGGCTGACCAAGAGGAATAAGTCAACAACAAATGTTCTGATAACGCTCAAAAAATGGCTAAAGGCCTTCATAATATGACCTTGACTCTATGTTGCGATATTAAATTTCTTAAATTTGTTTTAGACTCATGTCCTGTTAGAATTTATAAGTTACAGAAAACTCTTATGAATGGTATAATTACGTGTAAAACTTCCTAGAGTACTAGAGTACTTCCTAGAGACATGTAAACTTCTGGTTTTAGGAACTTGTTATTGTTTACATTCAGTCAACCATCCATTTACACGTTTAAAAATGTTATGTAGCCATTTGGAATACAGTTTCTCATGCAGTTTCTTATGCAACATCAAATAAAAACAAAACCTGTTATATTTTCACGTGATTTCTTTAAAATAAATTATTGAATAGGGCACTAGCAAGTCGAAAGGAAGTGAAATGCCTAACTTAAACTTAGATGCAATTGGATACCTGTAAATGACGACACGTGTGTGGGTCGAACCTGATCGATTTCTGAATCGAAAAATGTCGTGATTTACCTACAATGACATCTCTTACAGCTATCCAATTGCCTTATCACGCACTGAGAAGCCATGAGTGAGGACGACCAAGCTAGTCACCAGAGGTAACGTCCACTTATTTGAATGTTATTGGAAGAGATTTTAAGCCCAGTGAACCAGTCTTTTCAATGTACTAAATAAGTTCATTGTGTGTTGTTATATCCAATCCCAGCTGGGATAGCGGAGCTATACCAGATCCATGAGGCCGTGAGTCTTCAAAAAATCGAGGAAAAGGAGAGGTCTCTCAAGAACCTCTTCCGTTCAGGCAATCAAGTAGATGGTGCGGACTAGCCTCGCTGGAGTTGCACTTTTTACAAGATGGAAAAAGTTTACTTTGTCAACTGAAAGTGAAACCAATTCATTGTGTTTAGGTCAGCAGTAAAATTAACAAGTTTTACCTCTCTCCATTGGCAAATACTGGAATGGTCTTGGTTTCCCTTTCCTGTTCTCATCTCGAAGTTCGACGTAAACAGACACAGGCTGTTGTAGATTCTCATTATGGTAGCGAGGGATCCGGAATGAAATGGCTACTTGTTTATGAATATCGCTGGGATGAAATTCAGCAGGACTCTCCCATATTACATTGGAATCATGCACTTCATAAAACCAAATTTGTATGCTCTCTAAGCAATAAATAAATGAAAATTCATTACAAAAGTTATAGCACAATGCAGCGAACTTCAAGTTTAAATAATTTGCTGCCAATTCATCGGAGAATTTAAAAAAGGGCTGTAGTGTTTTCTAATTAATTTATAATTGTTATTGTTGTTTCTATTAACACTTGCCTACGCCAGCAAGCTTGTTTTGTGAAACCAAGCGAATTTAAGACAGAGGGTGTGCTTCTTGTTTGTTGAAAATTCATTACAAAAGTTAGAGCACAATGCAGTGAACTTCAAGTTTAAATAATTTGCTGTCAATTCATCGGAGAATTTAAAAAAAGGGCTGTAGTGTTTTCTAATTAATTTATAATTGTTATTGTTGTTTCTATTAACACTTGCCTACGCCAGCAAGCTTGTTTTGTGAAACCAAGCGAATTTAAGACAGAGGGTGTGTTTCTTGTTTGCTGAAAATTCATTACAAAAGTTAGAGCACAATGCAGTGAACTTCAAGTTTAAATAATTTGCTGTCAATTCATCGGAGAATTTAAAAAAGGGCTGTAGTGTTTTCTAATTAATTTATAATTGTTATTGTTGTTTCTATTAACACTTGCCTACGCCAGCAAGCTTGTTTTGTGAAACCAAGCGAATTTAAGACAGAGGGTGTGCTTCTTGTTTGTTGAAAATTCATTACAAAAGTTAGAGCACAATGCAGTGAACTTCAAGTTTAAATAATTTGCTGTCAATTCATCGGAGAATTTAAAAAAGGGCTGTAGTGTTTTCTAATTAATTTATAATTGTTATTGTTGTTTCTATTAACACTTGCCTACGCCAGCAAGCTTGTTTTGTGAAACCAAGCGAATTTAAGACAGAGGGTGTGCTTCTTGTTTGTTGAAAATTCATTACAAAAGTTAGAGCACAATGCAGTGAACTTCAAGTTTAAATAATTTGCTGTCAATTCATCGGAGAATTTAAAAAAGGGCTGTAGTGTTTTCTAATTAATTTATAATTGTTATTGTTGTTTCTATTAACACTTGCCTACGCCAGCAAGCTTGTTTTGTGAAACCAAGCGAATTTAAGACAGAGGGTGTGCTTCTTGTTTGTTGAAAATTCATTACAAAAGTTAGAGCACAATGCAGTGAACTTCAAGTTTAAATAATTTGCTGTCAATTCATCGGAGAATTTAAAAAAAGGCTGTAGTGTTTTCTAATTAATTTATAATTGTTATTGTTGTTTCTATTAACACTTGCCTACGCCAGCAAGCTTGTTTTGTGAAACCAAGCGAATTTAAGACAGAGGGTGTGCTTCTTGTTTGTTGAAAATTCATTACAAAAGTTAGAGCACAATGCAGTGAACTTCAAGTTTAAATAATTTGCTGTCAATTCATCGGAGAATTTAAAAAAGGGCTGTAGTGTTTTCTAATTAATTTATAATTGTTATTGTTGTTTTTATTAACACTTGCCTACGCCAGCAAGCTTGTTTTGTGAAACCAAGCGAATTTAAGACAGAGGGTGTGCTTCTTGTTTGTTGAAAATTCATTACAAAAGTTAGAGCACAATGCAGTGAACTTCAAGTTTAAATAATTTGCTGTCAATTCATCGGAGAATTTAAAAAAGGGCTGTAGTGTTTTCTAATTAATTTATAATTGTTATTGTTGTTTCTATTAACACTTGCCTACGCCAGCAAGCTTGTTTTGTGAAACCAAGCGAATTTAAGACAGAGGGTGTGCTTCTTGTTTGTTGAAAATTCATTACAAAAGTTAGAGCACAATGCAGTGAACTTCAAGTTTAAATAATTTGCTGTCAATTCATCGGAGAATTTAAAAAAGGGCTGTAGTGTTTTCTAATTAATTTATAATTGTTATTGTTGTTTCTATTAACACTTGCCTACGCCAGCAAGCTTGTTTTGTGAAACCAAGCGAATTTAAGACAGAGGGTGTGCTTCTTGTTTGTTGAAAATTCATTACAAAAGTTAGAGCACAATGCAGTGAACTTCAAGTTTAAATAATTTGCTGTCAATTCATCGGAGAATTTAAAAAAGGGCTGTAGTGTTTTCTAATTAATTTATAATTGTTATTGTTGTTTCTATTAACACTTGCCTACGCCAGCAAGCTTGTTTTGTGAAACCAAGCGAATTTAAGACAGAGGGTGTGCTTCTTGTTTGTTGAAAATTCATTACAAAAGTTAGAGCACAATGCAGTGAACTTCAAGTTTAAATAATTTGCTGTCAATTCATCGGAGAATTTAAAAAAGGGCTGTAGTGTTTTCTAATTAATTTATAATTGTTATTGTTGTTTCTATTAACACTTGCCTACGCCAGCAAGCTTGTTTTGTGAAACCAAGCGAATTTAAGACAGAGGGTGTGCTTCTTGTTTGTTGAAAATTCATTACAAAAGTTAGAGCACAATGCAGTGAACTTCAAGTTTAAATAATTTGCTGTCAATTCATCGGAGAATTTAAAAAAAGGCTGTAGTGTTTTCTAATTAATTTATAATTGTTATTGTTGTTTCTATTAACACTTGCCTACGCCAGCAAGCTTGTTTTGTGAAACCAAGCGAATTTAAGACAGAGGGTGTGCTTCTTGTTTGTTGAAAATTCATTACAAAAGTTAGAGCACAATGCAGTGAACTTCAAGTTTAAATAATTTGCTGTCAATTCATCGGAGAATTTAAAAAAGGGCTGTAGTGTTTTCTAATTAATTTATAATTGTTATTGTTGTTTTTATTAACACTTGCCTACGCCAGCAAGCTTGTTTTGTGAAACCAAGCGAATTTAAGACAGAGGGTGTGCTTCTTGTTTGTTGAAAATTCATTACAAAAGTTAGAGCACAATGCAGTGAACTTCAAGTTTAAATAATTTGCTGTCAATTCATCGGAGAATTTAAAAAAGGGCTGTAGTGTTTTCTAATTAATTTATAATTGTTATTGTTGTTTCTATTAACACTTGCCTACGCCAGCAAGCTTGTTTTGTGAAACCAAGCGAATTTAAGACAGAGGGTGTGCTTCTTGTTTGTTGAAAATTCATTACAAAAGTTAGAGCACAATGCAGTGAACTTCAAGTTTAAATAATTTGCTGTCAATTCATCGGAGAATTTAAAAAAGGGCTGTAGTGTTTTCTAATTAATTTATAATTGTTATTGTTGTTTCTATTAACACTTGCCTACGCCAGCAAGCTTGTTTTGTGAAACCAAGCGAATTTAAGACAGAGGGTGTGCTTCTTGTTTGTTGAAAATTCATTACAAAAGTTAGAGCACAATGCAGTGAACTTCAAGTTTAAATAATTTGCTGTCAATTCATCGGAGAATTTAAAAAAGGGCTGTAGTGTTTTCTAATTAATTTATAATTGTTATTGTTGTTTCTACTAACACTTGCCTACGCCAGCAAGCTTGTTTTGTGAAACCAAGCGAATTTAAGACAGAGGGTGTGCTTCTTGTTTGTTGAAAATTCATTACAAAAGTTAGAGCACAATGCAGTGAACTTCAAGTTTAAATAATTTGCTGTCAATTCATCGGAGAATTTAAAAAAGGGCTGTAGTGTTTTCTAATTAATTTATAATTGTTATTGTTGTTTCTATTAACACTTGCCTACGCCAGCAAGCTTGTTTTGTGAAACCAAGCGAATTTAAGACAGAGGGTGTGCTTCTTGTTTGTTGAAAATTCATTACAAAAGTTAGAGCACAATGCAGTGAACTTCAAGTTTAAATAATTTGCTGTCAATTCATCGGAGAATTTAAAAAAGGGCTGTAGTGTTTTCTAATTAATTTATAATTGTTATTGTTGTTTCTATTAACACTTGCCTACACCAGCAAGCCTGCTTTGTGAAACCAAGCGAATTTAAGGCAGAGGGTGCGCTTCTTGTTTTTCGGTGGTGCCATCTATGGCCAAGAATATATCTTCAGCCACACACACGTAACAGCCTGTTTACAGGACTGGCCCATTCATACATCCATTAATTCATCCACAGATCGTAAGTTTTAACTGAACCAGAGAACGATCAATCTCCAACGCGGTATCCCCTGAGGTATTGATTTGTTATGGGAACTTGGACTTTCTAACTCAACATACTTAACGCGCACCAGTCACCACTTATTACATGGCGATTCTTAGACCAGCGGTGATCGAACTCACAATCTCTTGAACATGACCCCAATAATTAATTTTAATTAATATAATAAAAATAGATTTACATTTTATTACATTATAAAACACATTTCTGAAATAGAAGAATAGTCAGCTCTGGGTATACGCTTTAATTTTTGTCAGAAATTACGCTATGAAGTTGGAAGTGTCTCTTAATATTTAAAAAAAAATGTGTACATTAAAAAGCTAGAAAAACTAGAATAAGCGTAGTCTGCAAATGAGAGAGGCATACAACCGATTTGAGTAAGGCAATGCGCTTGGTAGCACCAGGCCACAAGTGTCTGATAATACAATGTTTGTCGTCTCCTTTTTTACCACACTGCTAGAATTTTCATTCTAAAATTATGGTAAAATAACCGGCAGCAGTCAGCCCATCCGATTAACCGTAAAGTTTCCGGTAAATAATATTTTTTACCTTTATGGTTTTGAAACCGTTTACAACTTGTGTGGTTATAAAACCATGAATACAAAACGATGCGGTTTTGTAACCATTTATAACTAGCGTGGTTTCAAAATCATAAAAAAGATATTTAACAAGACATAGGAGCTAGGCTTTTCGCTAGGTAATAGGCTCTGGAAAGTCAAGGACTCAGGTAACTCTTCATGTGTTGTTGGGAGTGGAGGAAATATTGTGGTGTCTCCAGTTTTGTCGGTCATGAGACTGATAGATTAGCACTCTCAGCTGTAATATAGTTATTATATATATAGTTACTTAGCTATAATATATTATACTGCTTCAAGAAACAACGTGACTTCATTAAGTGGGATGAAATTATGGTTGCTTAACAGCATTAGGTGAAAGCAGTTAATAAATGGTCTTTCTACAGTTAGCAGTTTGATTACCACCTTATTTACGGTTACTTGACAGTTTTATTTGAATTTGGTAAAATAGCAAATAAATAAATTGTTATTTAACTATTTTTTCAGAGACATTTCTAACAGTGCAAAATTATAAACAATATTTATGTGAACTAATTTAGAGAAACAGCAATTAATTTTGCTTAGTAATCATGACAATGCATTGCAAAATTTTTTTATTCCCATATATTTTTATAAAGAAATATACTTGGAATTTCGAAAGTAGTTCAGTTACCTTTAGGAACACGGTCACAAAGAAGTATAACTTCAGTTCCACCAGTTGCAGGAGCTGAATAATGACTAAATTTCATGATAGTCAAATCCGATATGGATTCTGTGAATGATAAAATTTTAATGAGAAAAAACATAAGAATAATTAATGAATTAAAATTAAACCAGAATTTTCTTACTTCTATCATAAATTGGTTCAGAAACAACTGGAGGGACTCGTATCTTATATTTGCCTTCTGAATCTTTAAGAAGTACTTGAAAACATAAACGCAAAATATTCAAATCAATATCCTTCGTATAATCAAATCCAGCTAAATTGAATAAAATACCCTTCGTTATTTCAATTCTGAAAGTATGTATTAAGAATAAACAAATTATGCTTACTTACTACAACTATACATTAACTAGCCATTGATGTAAAACTAAATAAATATGCTTAACAACATGTTATATAATGTTTTGATAAAGTTAGCGCAAATTTTTTGTGTGGAAAATCACAATAATTTACCTCATTTTTCATGCAATCGCTACAGTTGTCTAGGCACTTATTATAACAATTTCGTTTTAATTCTAGCGATATTCTAATACCAAACATCTGAGCCATTAATTAATTTTTGTTTGAGAACTATTTTCGACACAAAATTTTAGTTGCGGAAATTAGTTGAAATCATTTGGTGATACGTTTTTCACTTTTATCACTTGGCACTAAGTGAAAATTCACCTCGTTCAAAGTGATTTCTCCTTATTTCTGAAACTAATAAATTTTCTTGGATATAAAATAGCACTGGAAAATTTTTTTTGTAGAATTTATATAAATATTTGATCTTGTCTTGCTTATTTCTAATTCTAGAAACGTCTTTCAGCAAAAAACGTCTTTAAAAACGTCTTTCGAAGGAATATAGCACTGGATAATATATTTTTTGTTGCATTTATATAAATACTTGATCTTGTCTTGCCTATTCCTTATTCCCGAAACTAAAAACGTCTTAGGATGGAAAAATAGCGCTTCAAAAGAATTTTTTGTTCCATTTATATAAATACTTGATCTTGCCTTGCCTATTCCTTATTCTCGAAACTAAAAACGTCTTAGGATGGAAAATAGCACTTCTAAAGAATTTTTTTTGTTGCATTTATATAAATTCTCGATCTTGCCTTGCCTATTCCTTATTCTCGAAACTAAAAACGTCTTAGGTTGGAAAATAGCGCTTCAAAAATTTTTTTTTGTAGCATTTATATAAATACTTGATCTTGTCTTGCCTTGCTTATTCCTTACTCTCGAAACTAAAAACGTCTTTGAATGAAAAATAACACTGGAGAAATTTTCTTTTTGCTGCATTGATATAAATATAGTTTGCTTATAGGAAGAACTCCCCTCACCACGAAGTCTAAGATAGTCAGCTGCTATGGAAACAAGAAATAGCGCATTTCAAAGAGAAAAGCTTCTTTCTCCTCTGATTCCCCAGTTCTTATCGACCTAGGCCAAAACATATCTTAAATAATGATACTTGTAATAGTTATACCTCGTAACCATAGTCACGGCCACTATTCCAGACGAATGGCTAGGGGAGTTCTTTACACAGACAAACTATACTTGATCTTGCCTGGCCTATTCCCCGTTCCTGAAACTATGGATGGAAAATAGCACTGGAGAACAAATTTTTTGTTTGTATTAATATAAATACTTGATCTTGCTAAAATCAGGTATAGGGTTTTCAAATCTGAAATTAGTTTTGAAAGCTATAGAGTAAAAACTATAGATGTTTTTTAAAATAGCATTTTTAGTTTACGCTTTGTCAAAATATATAAATTTAAAAACGTTATATATAACAGGGGGATTGCGTAAATGTTACAACAAACTTAAAGGGAGTTAGATGATATCATCAAAATTCAAATTCTATAGAAATCCATGCTTAGAATTCTCGTCGTACGTGGATAGGGGAGTTTTGCCCTTTAGAACCTGTTCAGAGAGATACGGTTCTTTGAAGGAAAGTGTTTCTAACAACGTACGACGACATTTCACGGTTACGGTTACTATGCGATTACAATTCTGATGACGTGTTCTAACTCCCCTAGAAGGCTATGCCTCAACTATTAACTCCCGGGTATGCCCTAACAACTAGTCAACCGTTATAACTGAATAGATTAATTATTTTTTTTTGACACGGAATTTCAATAAAAATAATAAAATGCTGCGTAGAAAGTTTCCTAATAATTTACTTCCAAAAGGATCCACAAGATATTTCTCTCTCAGTTTCAGGGATTTTGGAATGTCTTGTTTTTTCACAGAAAGGATGCCGAGATTTGGAAAGCTAAAGGAAATAAAAAAATAAGTATGTAACTACAATGTTCATCTAAGCAATACGGTTGATACATAAGGATAACTTATTTTAAAAAGCTAACAAAATGTTCAGTGCGTAAAATAAAAAAAAAAGTAATAATAACTTTTGATCTAATGATCGGATTTTAACGAACTATTACTCAATCTTAATGATGTGAGGGTCTAACCTAAAATACGTTAATTAATTAAAGCAGATGATATTTTAGGTTACAAAATCAGATACAAAAGCCAGAATTCACGTGTAAATTCTTGTTCCACAAAAATGCGGACAGCTGCAATCTAGTATCCCCTTGGTGTTGACTTTACTCTAGTATAATTCGATATATCTCGAAAATTCTTTAAGGGAAAAAAACATTTTTACACGCAATGAAATTTTTTGTTTATTCAAAGATAATTCCACATTTATTCAAAGATCATTCCCTCAGCTACCGAAAGGTAATCTAAATAGTTGTCTATTCTTCTTCTATTATTTTCGATCAAATAATTTCTTAGTTATCAAATTTTAAAAAGAAAAGTTGTATTTTCTGAAGAACTATTGCATGTCTTTCAATTAAAAATTTTTTTTGTCCGTTATCAAATTAAACAATAAATCATTATTAAAAATAATTTTTTTGTATGAAATTGTCCTTGGATAAGCGAATTTTAAAATTGTGAACAAAAATTTTCCAATTCGCATCAAAAAGTTCTCCAAACTTTCGAATGCTCTCTTGTCCATGTTATAAGATAAATCCAAATTGCAGCACAAGGTCTTATTTTTGAGGTCAAAAGCCTGAATTCATCGGGAAAAAAGTTTTGCTTATTCATAGAAAATACGTTAGATGTCATCATCATCGTAGTTGGCTAGACAGCCCAACGTGAGCCAATGCCTTCCTCTGAAGATTTCTCCATGACGACATCCGATTTATCTTTGATCTCCAATACTTTTCATTAATTGCAAGACAATCGGACTTCCCTGAGTCAGCCCATCTCATCTGTTGCCTTCCCTACTTTCTTGTGTCAGTGGGTCTAAAAAGCAGTATCTTTTTTATTGTATTGTCATCACTCATTCGTGGGCCATTCTATTCATTCTATTTATTTTCATGTATTTAATATTATCAGGTTCTTTATAAATCTTGTACAGTTCAAAGTTAAATCTCCTTCTCCAGTTATTGTTTTCATGACGTATTTATGGGAAATACGTTAGATATATACTTGTATATTTTTTAACTTAAAATATCACTTGCTTTAATTAATTCGCATATTCGAAACCCCCCTCCCATGAACCATTAAGATTGAGTTATAGTACTCACATGATTTGAAACTCGATTTCTCAACAACAAATAGTCCGATTTTCACGCAAATTTTATATTTTGCCATTTAAAATTGCATATTTTAAAGAAATGTAAGAAATTGTATACTAACAATTTAACATTTTTTTTGACTATTATTAAATAAAACGATAAAAATTATTTACAGAAAATATTTAGTTATATTTTTCATAGAATATCTTCGTTAAATGAATTTTATAATTATGAGCAGAAGATTTTCAATTCACTTAAAAAGTTCTTGAGATATAGCGAAGCATGTAAAAATAATATTAACATTAAGGGGTCCAAAATTTGAACCGCTTTCTTAACCGAACTATTGGGACCATATTTTCCAGGCTGCGGGTATCCCCAATCCTCTGGGATTAGAAATCTAAATCCTTCGATAAAAAGGTGTATTTATTCAGATAAAGATGCGTTTATGTGTCTGCACTAATTAATTAGTATATTTAAGGTCACACCCTCAAACCATTAAGATTGAGTCTTAGAACGTGAAGAACCGATCATTAGATCAGAAGATATTCAGGGTAGTCCGTTTTATCTTTTGCGCACTGTATATTTGCTTTACATGTAAAAGAAGTCGTTACAAAATGAAACTAAAGATGAAAGGAAACACAACAATGAAGCTTTTTTTAGAAAACTTAGAAGACACGAACTATTGATTTGTTTGGAAGTCAGATTTTCGATAGGTTGCTCATTGCCAAGGCTGAAAGAAGTTATGACGAGACAGCTGGAATCACGAGAAACGGTACAGCCTCATGCGTTTTTGAAAAGTTGTCATAACTTGTAAGAGTTCTTTTCGGCTGTTCGATATGATAGTTACTAAATCATGTGACATTACTTTCCTATTTTGATTATTACAAAAATCCTATTAATGAATAAAACTTTATTTTTTAATAACTTCAATTGAAGATATCAAGAATTTTTAAATATATATGTGACGAAAATTTCAGTAAAAAAAGTTTCATTCCGAAAAAGTGGAGAAAGGTCGTAGGAAAAAATGATAATAATTTCAATTATTCATCAAAACTGGCATGCTTTTTCGGACAACTCAATACAACTATCCCTTAAAAAATTTTTGAGGTGTTTTTGAGGTTTATTTGAGGTTGTTTTGAGGTGTCAAGGTAGATTTAAGGTTTATTGAAAGCTGATTTTAAAAACAACAATAAAAGATCAACCTCTCAAGATGTATAGTGCGGCTTTCAGGAGAACTCCTCCAGACACCAGTCTCGCGTCCTGGCGGGTACCATGGTTACGAGGAAAAGTCACTTCGAATAGGGGTGTGGAGTGAATAGTTTTGTCTTGATCTTGGCATAGGTCAGCGTGAGTAAATCCATCGAAACCTTCATTCCTCCATTGCCCCCCTATTAGAAATGTGCTCTCACTTGTAACCATAGCTTGTAACAGAACACAGCCCCAGACTTTTAGTCTGGAGGAGTTCTCCTTAAAGTCGCACTATATAATCAAAGTATATGAAGTTGTTTTACTCACACTTTATTAAACGCAAAAACGTATTTTAAAAGACGAGCCAGAGTTTGTTTTGAGATTGTTGAAAATCTACTTTAGAGCAATCAGAGTTATTTTTGAGGTGCACAGGTTACTTTTTTTACACTTCAAGCGAATAACTATTTTTGAGGTGTGAATAATTTCACCCAACTCCAACTAAAAGTATTGCTGAGTTACATACGAGGATGATTTTATGAGGTGCAAATGAGGTTGAAATTGAGATTTATTGATGAAGTTATTTTTGGTGCAAAACATAACCTCATTTTCTAACTCACGAGTATTTTTTTACATCTGTCAACCTCAAAAAAAACTTCAAAAACACCTTACTTTTTGTAAGGTATTTTAAAAAAAGTTTTTTTTACCTGCATATCATGGTAGAGTTTTTTATAATTTTGCAATATATCCCTCTTCTTTCTTCGTCTTCTAATTTATGATAAGCTTCTTTCTTAAGGTTCTCTACTATTTTATTAGGATGAGGCCGATACGGAGGTCCATCTTTAGTCACACAAGATACGACTACAGCAAAAGAGCCTTTGCAGTTCATGACCTAAATTAAAATAATAAAATTGTTATAAATATATCTAGTTTATGCTGTAAAATTTTATTGGAATAATGTGACAACTCCAGTTAAATGAAATTAGCGTCACTTACATGTTCAAGCAAGTTTTTTCAATTTTTTAAAAAATAAGTAAATTTTTATTTTATTTCTGTTGCCTAACAGAGGGCACCAAAAGTTAAATTCGAACTCAAAAAGATACACGTATAAGACTTCAGGACTTTGAATCTCAAAATGAATAAAAATGAGGTTGGCCTACTATATTTATGTATGGCCTTTACACGTTTCAAGATCCTCTATAGTTAGTATGAAGTTTTAGTTTCATGTTTATCTTTTCGCAATTTTAATTTATACTTTGCAAGTTAATTTATGTACAATGCTTAAAGTATAGGCAGGAATGTTTTGTTAAAGTAATCATAGCGGGTGGCTTTTCTTGATTCCACTTTGATAACTTCAAGATATTCTGAAGATCAAACCATAGAGCTGTAATACAAATAGAACAAGACCGCTGTTGTATTTCACTATCTCTCTTTATTTTAGGCATCAGAGTTCCCTCTCTTTCGGGATTTTTGGCGGAGAAAGAAGCGCGTCGTGTGAAGGTTGAGTTGAGTTTTTTGTAGATTCGCGTTTTGTACTTTTACAAGCAATGGAGGAAAGTTAAAAGCTTCAAGAATGATTAGATTTGCGGAACAGTTAAATATTGGATTATTTTTTGTTAAAATTTAACTAAATTAAGAACTGTTTTAAAAGTACATTTTTTTTAATATGTAAAAACTGTACAAAATTGCTTACATTTTTATGAAATAATATTCTTTTGAATTGTTTTAAAGATTGTAAAAATGTATCTTTTAATAAAACTTATAACAATCTGATATAGTATTTTTCAGAAATCTCTGAAAATATTTAGTAATAGTCTTGTATAAAAATGTATCAATATTGAAGTTTATAAATGTTCTTAAATTTTAATCTAACCTAGATTTTACAATAGTGTCTGTCAACTATTATAATCTTGAAATATCATGAATATATTTTCAGGTATTTAATTTTTTTTAAAAACCCTTTTAAGAAATGGTTTTAGAGATGTCAAAGAGTAGAAAAATAAAATAAAAACTGGAAATTAAAAAAAGTTTCATCACCTTAAAAAAACTTTAAAATAAATGAGAAAAAAATCCGCTTTATTCTTTGAAACTTTCCTATTTTACTTTGCACATGCTTCCTATTAACTTTGCACAGGCGATGATAAGCTTAACCAGCTTTAATACCACTGCTAGCACTCTAAATTTTTTCATGCATTCTAGACGGTTTCATCAAAGAACTTATGATTAAGTATTAAAAACTTTGTCTTATTTATCGAATAGTCTTGTAATAATATTCTCATTGAAGCAAATTCATTTTATGAACTAAATTATTATTCAAAATGATTTTGCACATGACTGTAAAAAAGTTTTTCTGCAAAGTTCACCTCGTGAAAGTAATGTTGTAATGACTGCATTTCGAAAGAAATTTGTAGTCACTAAGTTTAAAAATTTTATTTTTGAAATTGCTGTCAACTACGCTTGTAATGAAGTAGTTGTGATTGTGGTTAAATCCGAAAATTGCAATGATAATCTATCAAAATGATAAGGTTTAAATTTTATCATAAAACAATTAAAAAAATCGGGAACTAACTGAACCAAATCTGTGTTAATGCAATTAAATATTTTTGGATCAATCAATTGAATACTATAAAATATTTAGTAAATACACCAAAATTGTATCGAAAATACACCAAAATATGAATACACCAAATACACCTAAATATACACCAAAAAATACACCAAATAATGGAATTATTTAATTAAATATTTCTGGATCAATCAATTGAATACTATAAAATATCTAGTTAATACACCAAAATATATTAAAAATACACCAAATAATGGAATTATTTAATTAAATATTTTGAGGTTATTCAATTGAATACTATAAAATATCTAGTTAATACACCAGTATTGCCCCGAAAATACACCAAATATACCAAAATATATTAAAAACACACCAAATAATGGAATTATTTAATTAAATATTTTGAGATCATTCAATTGAATTCTATAAAATATCTAGTTAATACACCAACATTGCACCGAAAATACACCAAATATATTAAAAATACACCAAATCATGGAATTATTTAATTAAATATTCTGAGATCATTCAATTAAATATGATGATGGGAAGTGATATTGATGAGAATTTCGATGATTGAATATGAGATTTTCAGATTTTAATATAATATTCAAAAATCTCTTTAACGTCAAGGAACATAAAATGATCGAAGAAATCGTGAAGGATGGTAAGCGAAGTGAGCAGGGAGCAGAGTTCTTAGTACTTACATAAATATAAAAGATATTTATATAAAAGCACAATCTTTAAAAGAATTTAAAATTAATTTAGTACTATTGAGTTACCTGTATTTTTGGAAAAGTTCTTTTTTCGTATGTCGAATTAATACCAACTAGGTTACCAATGCAACCACATCGGTCTTCATATTCACGTTCATAGCGAAACCTAAAGTTGCTTGGAGATGGTTGTTCTACTATACGAACATATGGTGGATCCATTAATTGTGCCTTTTTCATCACTTCCTCTGGAATATAAGAGTTATATAATACCTTTGAAGAGCAGTATCATAATTTATGTCTGTAAAAAATCAGTTAATCTTCATTAAATAAATATGAGATTGAATATACCGTTAAATAGAGCCGTGATGGCTCAGGGATAGAGCTTTCGCCTTCCAATGAGGTGAACCGGGTTCGAATCCCCGCAATGGCTGGTGGATACGAATTTCGCATCCGACTTGCACCGACCACAATGCTGACGTAAAAAGTATCCTCAGTGGTAGTGGTAGATCATAGGTTAGAGTCCCCTCGACGTCAGGCTAACCGTAGTAGGTTTTCGTGGTTTTCCTCTCCATGTATTCACACTATTGTATACAATGTGAAAACTGTGGTGTAATATCTCTCCAAATATGATGTTATAGCCATGGTGGCTTAGGGGATAGAGCAATCGCCTTCCAAAGAGGTGAAGCGGGTTTGAATCCCAGCTATGGCTGGTTCACTCGAATATCGCATCCGGCTCGCACCAACCACAGTGCTGAAGTAAAATATCATAAGTAGTTGACGGATCATAGGTTAGAGTCCCCTTGCCGTCAGGCTAACCGTGGGATGTTTTCGTATTTTTCCTCTCCATGTAACGCAAATGCAGGTTAGTTCCATCAAAAAGTCCTCCACGAAAGCAAATTTCTCCCAGCACTTGATCCACGAGTTCCCTTGTCTTCTGGATTGGGTTCAAAATTACCAGGCTACAGAGTTGAATATTAGTAGTCGTTAACCCAAAAATTGGGTCAGCTGTGCATCGACGGTTAAAATATAAAATAAAATACCATTAAATACAGGGTGTTCCTTAATCACCATCTGTACTACTGCCTGTCTAACTAAAGATCTCTCTTCGCCAGTTGTCTTAATCACTATGGGAACTGTTATTGTGGTTGAATTATTTCATATAGTTTGTCTAAAGCAAGAACTCCCCTAGCCATTCGTCTGGACCAGTGGCAGTGATTGTGGTAAAGAGGTATAACTATTTTAAGGTGGGGTGTAGGATCATTGCTTAGAACAGGTTTTGGTTTGTGTCGGAGAAAGAAAGGGAATCTTTTGCTTCGGTCTATTGTGCTAGCCCTAGAGTGAAGAGAAGCTGCCCTCCCTAAAATGCGCTATTCTTGCTTCCCATAACAGCAGAATGCCTCAGACTTCGTGGAGGGGGGAGTTCCTACAGTAGACGAACTATATGGGAGTGTGGGATAAACATTTAGGACAAATTTTGACTCGGGTCGCAAAAGAAGCATCAAAAGCTCCCCTATTTGAAATGTGCTTTGTCTTGTATCTGTAGTAGCAGACAGCTCCAGACTCTGCGGCGAGAGAAGAGTGGTTCTGTTAGACAGACAATAGATAGTATATATTTTTTTAGAATAGAATCACTATCAAAATGGAAGTAAAAAATATACCAACTGAGTTGAAAATTAATATTTAAGCTAAGAAAAAATTATCATGCTTAGATAAATCACTAGTCAGGAAAGTGGGACAAAGAACATCCAAAACCCGACAAAACTTAAAGCAAGTAATTAAAGTTAAGTTATAATCTAAGTGAGTTTATTTTAAATTTAAATTCATACGTTTAAAAGTTTCTTCAATTTCATATAAATTTCCATACTCATCAAATAAATATAATAAAATTAATTACCGTAGAAAGAGGCTTTTTGAATATTTCTTTTTAAAAAACTCGTAATAATAAAATAAAAAAATTAAATAAATAATGATTTATTTTTTATTTTCTAAGTATTCATGAAGTCTCAGGAAAAGTTAAATGTAATCACATGTCAGTTAAATAATTTATTAGCTAAACTAAGGTCTTGCCTAAAGAGGATCATGCATAAATTAAAATTCACAAGTTCGCAAGTTTCTTCGAATTAATATAAATTTTTATACTCATTAAATAAATTTAATGAAAATACTCATAAAATAAATAAATACTCATAAATTTATTTAATGAAAATACTCATAAAATAAATAAATACTCATAAATTCATTTAATGAAAATTCTCATTAAATAAATTTAACGAAGAAATACGCTATTTGAATATTTTGTTTTAAGAAACTCATAATAATAATAATAAAAAACATGGTAGAAATAATGAATTATTTTTGGTTTTAGAATCTATTTAAGTATTCAGGAATATTTAGTAAAAATTAAATACATGCATAATTTATTAGTTAAACAAAGGTGACTTACAGAAAGTGAACCATGTTTAAATTTAAATTCGCAAGGGTTAAAAGTTTCAACGATTTCATACAAATATTTATACTCATTAAACAAATTTAATGAAATTAATTACTGAAAAAACAGGCTTTTTAAATAATTTTTTAAAAAAACTCATAATAATAAAAAATGGAATAAATAATGAATTAGTTTTGTTTTAAAAACCTAAATATTCTTGAAAATTCAAGAAAAATTAAATGTATGTATAATGATGTGTTATTATTATTTATTAGTTAAATTATATTAATATTATTAATTATTTATTAGTTAAAAACTAAGGTGACTTACCTAAAGCTTACCACGTTAAAATTTAAATTTACACACTTACAAGTATTTTCGATTTCATATAAATTTTTATGCTAATTTAATAAATTTATAAAAAATTATTGTAGAATGCTAAGATAAGTCCGAAGAAATAGGATTTTCGAATCCATTTTTTTAAAAACTCATAGAGATGAAAAAAATAAATAAAAATAATGACAAAGAAAAATAAATAATGAATTATTACACAAGTATTACATCATAAATGAGTTTTCATACATCATAATTTATTTTATAAGTATTCATGTTATTCTCTACTTACCTTATAAGTATTCATGAAGATTCAGGAGAAATTTAATTTTATGATATGATGCGTCAAAATTTATTTGTTAAACTATGGTGGCTTACCTAAGGCTGACCAGGTGATTGAATCAGAGTCTATCATTTCTGTTTTCAGAATTTGTTTGCTTCACTTTTCAAGCAATACAAGATGGATATGATAGATGTAAATTCTTCTCTCCACTACTAAAAAAAAAAAAAAAAACTATTAAATTTTTAAATTTAAGGCTTATACGTAACGCAGATAAAAGTGTAAACTATTTTTCTACACATTTTAAAATTGGGAAGGAGTGATGTGATAAAATATGAAGACTAAGATAGTTCATCAACTTTTTATTTATTTATAAAACAAATAAATTAACAAATTAAAGGCTTATGGTGATCCTTTAGAAATATGACAATTTGGAAAAATTTTTTTCTTCGAATTTAAGGTCTTCAAAACAATCAAATTTTTTTTTAAATATTTATTTAGTTACATTTATTAATATCTTACACACAGCAGTGTAGTTTATTGACATTTGTTCAAGAAAAAAAAATCAAATAGAAATTCTCCAAATTTTGAATACCAGGAAAATGACATATTAGCTTAGAAGTTAAGAAAACAGTCATTCTAAGCTAATAGTAAGTAATTCAACTTAAAAAAATCAAAAAGACAAAGTTGACAAGTAAATTTTAACTTTTTATGTAAATAAATTCCAAAAGTATTTATTGTGAACAATTTCAACATACCGTTTCTTCTCGGCTTCTCGTTTTTTTCTCAGTTTATTTTTCCTTGATTGTTTTTAGGTCCCATGTTGTAAAATAACCTAATAAAATTAATTTTATAATAATTTGCACCGGGAATTTTTTTATTACATTATTTAAATTTATAATATTTCAAATCATATTATTTTACAATTTTATTACTTTTTCAATTTATACACCCAAGTAGAATTTAGAGACTATGACAGAATAAAATTGTAGAGTGATGTTCTTAGCTTATCCTTTATATTTTAACTATCCGTGTTTTGAAAAAAAAAAAAGAAAAAAAAAAAAAAAAACCTCAAGCCTTTGCTTTAGATGGACGAGGAATTGTTTCAATTAATTCTTTTACCCACTGTAGAAAGAATCAAAAATGTTTTTGTTGTGCTGTTGATGTGCACAGAATAAAATTGTGTAAAATAATCAATCATTCAACAAATAAATAACTTTGATTACATACAAGCATTACATAAACTGGATATTAGGTAAACATTTGCTTTCCCTTGCACATTAGACTGTTTAAAAAATTTTCTGGTGACTGGCATTCATAAGCCAGGAAAATGACAGCCAGGATAATGACAAATTTGCTATTTTACAGCATTTAATTCTATTTTTATTTAACATTTCGGCCTAAAACGTTTACATTCCGCAGAAAACAACAGGATTTCTTGAAATAACTCAGGTAAATCTATGTAGTTTAGGTTATTAATGATTTCAAGAAGACAAGAAAATGACAACACAAGAACCTATTCACCTTGTAAAATTTTTTAAAATATATTTTGAACCAGAAAGTTGGTTCTTTATTCCTGAAATATGACATGTTCTGTCAGAATGGTATTCTAATCAATTTCTCAACCCAAGATATTGATTGCTGGTGCTATCTATTTCGGCTATAAATTACTAAAAAAAAGTCGCCTAGAAAATGATTGATTTTCATGTGACAAGCAAATTAATAACAGGAAAAATTATTTTCATCAAAGTATTTGGAAATAATACCCTCTGCATATATTCTAGAAATGCTTACAGCGGTTGAGATAAAAAGAATTTAGAAAAATTTATGGGAAGTTTTGAAGCTAGTTGTTATTGGAAATATGTCTGTGACATACCAGGAAAATTACATTTTGAAATTCACTTAAATTACACAAAACAGTCAATGCTAATGCAAAGTCATTTTAAAGTGCTAACAGCATTTATTAATTTTTTTCAGAAAAAAGTTATTTTAGTAGTATAGTATTAGGTCTTGGAGCAAAAGACTGTCAATTGTCAAATTTCGTGAGAATCACCCTTATATATATGCAAATCACATATTTTCTTACAAAAATTAAACAAACTGAAACGAGAAACCTAACTTTGTTTTTAGAAATGAATTTCTAATTTAATTTTTAGCGTAATTTCAAAATATATTAACAATTAAGACTGTGTAATGTAATGCTTTTCCTTCTAAACACATAAACACTAAACACAAACACTTTCTAACCACTAAAAACACTTATTTATATATATTTTTTTAAAGTTATTCATTTTAAATGCCTTATTTCCTTTGTATCTGTTCAAAAAAAGAAAACTTGTGGGAAAAAATGCATAAATAATGTTTTTCAGCAGATTTTTTACCACGAAACAAACAATTTGATCTCACTATTTTAAGGCTTATGTTCAATGCAACTGAATCTTTTTTGAACAAAAAAATTTTCAAAGCCAGGTTTAAGTTTATTTTTATAAGAATGTGATACAACTTCCAAATACAGTAATTAGGCTAAACTATTATTCTCTTAGAATTATTTTAAAATTTAAGTGCCAATTTAAAAAAAAATAATTCTTGAGAAGATTCCTATATACATTTCTTGAAAAAACATCGAATGAATCATTTTTATAGGGTATCATTAAAAATCGCAATTTCAGTTTCTTTATAAGCCACAAAATGGCCGAAAATAATCAACAATAGGTGAACCACTTCAACTAAAATGCTATTTAGAAATATAAAAGTCTTGTTTAATTGCTAATTAAATTAAAAAAATAATAAGAAATTTTTCTATATGCGTTATTTAAGGTAATCACATCTATCAGTTTTTGAATGTAGTTTAAAGCACAAAAGGAAACATTATTATGTGAAAGTTGACAATTTTATAATTCAAAACAAGCAAAACACAAAAGAAAACTTACTTTAACTCTGCTAGGCTAAAATTCAACAATATAATACGAAATTAATTTATTAAAATTAATAGAAAGGAACAATTTCAAAGCAAATACATCTTGATTTCATTATTATCTCCTTATTTAGGAATTTATTTTGAAAAATAAAAAAAAGGAAAAGGAAATGAACGATTCCTTAAAACACCTTGCAGTAAACATAAAAATTCAAATAAATCTATAGAGTGTTTATTTAAATTGATCCTAACAAAATATTAGAATAAAATAAATGGAACCGATATATTAACGTTCATATTTACATAACTATTTTCCAAAATGAAACGTTAGGCTTATCTTTCATAAAAGTGATAAATTGATTTATTGTATACTGATATCTGATTAAAAATTAAAGTAAATAAATTAATAGATAAGAGAAAAATACTTAAATAAATATATTCTAAGCATTTTCTTATAATTTAAGGGATGCACATGAGGCGTAATATTTACACATTATATCAAATTAGAAAAAAAGAAAGAAAGAAAATGAGAATGAGAGAGATTGAATGCAGAGACTGACAATATAACAGAATAATGAGAATGAAATAGAACAATGAGAATAAAATAGAATAATGAGAATAAAATAGAATAATGAGAATAAAATAGAATAATGAGAATAAAATAGAATAATGAGAATAAAATAGAATAATGAGAATAAGATAATATTTTTATAAATTTATACTTAGTAAAAATAGCTCATTGTGTTTTCATTCTGCCGATGGATATACAATATTTATAAAAATCCAAACTATAGTAACTTACGTGTTGTTACAAAGTGAATTAACTCCGAAAACATAAACGTAAATGTTTTGGAACAAGTGCAAATTTGATTTAAATAGAATAATGAGAATAAAATTGAATAATGAGAATTAGATAATATTTTTATAAATTTATACTTAGTAAAAATCATATATGGCAACGTTACTTTTAAAAAGTAACGAGTAAAAGTACAAGTATTTTTAAAAAAAGTAACGAGTAAAAAGTAAAAAGTTCTTATTTTAAAAAGTAACGAGTAAAAAGTACAAGTACTAAAAAAAAAAATAACGATTTAAAAGTACATTTCTAGGAAATCGAAAATTCAAAGTAACCTAAAATTTTATTGAATAATATTCTTATGTTCTTTAATGTTTTTGCAAAAATGTTGTTATTTATTTAATTATTTTTAATTTCGAAAGTTATGGACATTAATTCATTTTCAAATTCGGAAGAATATTATAATATAATTTTATAATATAATCGTATAATATAATTTTAATATGAAACTTTTTATGGATTTGTGCGAAAAAGAAATTTTATCTATTGATTTTTTAATTTTTAGTTTATTATTTTTATTTATTTAAATTATCATTGATTTAAAATTGTTTTACTCTATAGAAACGCAGTTCAAAAGCACAAACATAAACAAAGCAAACTCGGGGTTTCAGATAGCTTTGTGATCTTTGAGCTAGTAAAAAATAATTGAATGTGCAGTATAAGTTGAAACAGAACAGTCTACAGTTTTATTCGTAACAATGACCAATGCTGAAGTCATGTGCGAAAATAATTTTCCGAACATTTCTGCCTAACGGAATAATTAAAATTTGTAAACGAATTTAAGTATCAGCGGCTAAATTAATACCTTCGAGTTTTCAAGAGTTAAAATAGTAATTATAATAGTTTTCAATAGCACAAATAGTTCTGAAGTTCTTAGAGATTTGACTGGGCGTTGTTTGACAAGGCTGGCATAAACATAATTTTAGTAAAAAATGTACTAGGTAAAAACGTATTTAATAAAAAATTTATTAAAACAAAAATGTATTATTAGTGAGTTCAAAAAGAAAATTGAAAAATGTAATAACAAAATCCAACATTTTTTTATTTAAAATGTGTTAAATAAATGCATAAAACTCGAAAATGAATGGAAAAATCTTGCTAATTAATATTTTTATTCATTTTGCAAAATAATTGCATTTTGAAAGTGGTGTCACTGAGTCTGCTGCAAGAATTTCTCAGAATGTGCTTAGCCACTCTGAATAAGCGCTCCACGGGAGCACTAGAAGGTACTTATATTTCACATATAATTTTTTTACGATTGGATATCGATTCAAAATTGATATGCTTTCCGTTTCGACATTTGAGCTCATGTATGCCATAAATTCTTCTGCCGCTGGTGATTGGCATGATGTTTTCAGCTTTAGAAAATTTAAAATCCCTGTTTTTTTTTCTGTTACGTTATAGTTATAGCAGGGTGTTCAGCTTGAACAATTCTTTCCAATTTTTTTGTAGTCTCCTCCCTAGCTTTTTCTTATTCCAATTAAAGCTATTCCATATAAATTCCAAGCTATTTCTTATTCCAATTTTCTTATTCCTAGCTTCCAATTAAATTTGATGCAAGGTGCAATTAAAATGCAAGGTACAAGATGCAATTAAAAAAACATAAGCATTTTTTTTATTATTTTTTTTTCTTTTAGAAAGCTTACCGAGTTTTAGAAAAAAGTAACGATTTCATTCGACATTTCCGTTACAAGTACTTGTACTTTTTCACTAAAAAAGTAACGAAAGTACAAGTAAAAGTACTAAATTTAAAAAGTAACGAAGTACAAGTAAAAGTACGTACTTTTTACTTGTACCGACGGTACAAGTAACGAAAGTAAAAGTACTGCCATATATGGTAAAAATAGCTCATTGTATTTTCCTTCTGCCGATGGATATACAATATTTAAAAAAATCGAAACTATGGTAACTTACTTGTTGTTACAAAGTGAATTAACTTCTAAAACATGAGCGTAAATGTTTTGGAATAAGTGTAAATTTGAATAAAATAGAATAATGAGAATAAGATAATATTTTTATAAATTTAAACTTAGTAAAAATAGCTCGTTGTATTTTCCTTCTGCCGATGGATATACAATATTTAAAAAAGTCAAGACTATAGTAACTTACGGGTTGTTACAAAGTGAATTAACTTCGAAAACATGAGCGTAAATGTTTTGGAATAAGTGTAAATTTGAATAAAATAGAATAATGAGAATAAATGGAAAGAGAGTAATGGAGAGAGGAATAAGTGTAAGTTTGAATAAATAGAATAATGAGAATAAAATAGAATAATGAGAATAAGATAATATTTTTATAAATTTATACTTAGTAAAAATAGCTCATTGTAATTTCATTCTGCAGATGGATATACAATATTTAAAAAAAATCAAAACTATAGTAACTTACGTGTTGTTACAAAGTGAATTAACTCCGAAAACATGAGCGTAAATGTTTTGGAATAAGTGTAAATTTGAATAAAATAGAATAATGAGAATAAAATAGAATAATGAGAATAAAATAGAATAATGAGAATAAAATAGAATAATGAGAATAAAATAGAATAATGAGAATAAAGTAGAATAATGAGAATAAAATAGAATAATTAGAATAAGATAATATTTTTGTAAATTTATACTTAGTAAAAATAGCTCATTGTATTTTCATTCTGCCGATGGATATACAATATTTAAAAAAATCAAAACTATAGTAACTTACGTGTTGTTACAAAGTGAATTAAATCCGAAAACATGAGCGTAAATGTTTTGGAATGAGTGTTGATGTCTTATGAATTAGCAATAGTGAAAACGGACGTTTATATAGCTTGTCGAAAAATCCCTCTTCCGGTCGGATCACTTCCTTTTTATTTATCAATAACAACATACTTTTTGTCATATATTTTAAAAGCCATGCTTGAGAAGGAATAGAAATGATCAGATGAATTTTTCTAAAATTTTTTCATACTTGGACTCTTATAAATTTATTTAAAAATTTAAAAAGTAATTTTAATGTTGCAATTTAATGATTAATCTCTCTCTAAAAAATGAACTTTTAGTATAAATGTAATAATACTCCATCATTCTTACGAGAATACCTTGCGTATTACTTTTGTGAATGCTTAATCAATATTTGCTGCCTGCAAAGTATAAAATATTAATCTAAAATTGAAAA